>NW_026652294.1:32516265-32607904 GCF_009828535.3 Hylobates moloch | reverse complement strand
CTGCATTACCCACCTGCCTGCATTACCCACCTGCCTGCATTACCCACGTGGCCGCATTACCCACCTGCCTGCATCACCCACCTGCCTGCATTACCCACGTGCCTGCATCATTACCCACATGCCTGCATTACCCACGTGCCTGCATCATTACCCACATGCCTGCATTACCCAAGTGCCTGCATTACCCACCTGCCTGCATTACCCATGTGCCTGCATTACTGCGTTCCTGGGGTTATTGGCAAGAAGTGCTGATTGTTAACATACACAAACACCCCCCCCCACACACATACACACAAACACAAACACACACCCCCACACAAACACAAACACAGAGAAAGAGAGAGTGAGAATAGACTTTGGTGGTTGGGATGGAGCAAGGCCAGTGCCCAATTTCTAGAGCGAGGCCAGGGGCAAGGATGCGGGGATTTGGCAGAGCCCAAGCGTGCTGGCCCTGCTCTCCAGCCTTTTAAAATCCACCTCCACAGTTTCAAAAGGAAAATAAAGAGAGCCCTCAGCCATAAATCAGGCCACTGAGCATCGAGGTCCTTTGCCGAGGCACAGGGCCTGCTGGGCTGCAGAGCCAGCTGCTGTGTTTGAACTCTTCCGCGTGCAGCATGTTAATGAGGGGGTGGTGCAGACCCTCCAGACCCAGTCTCACACCCACGACGGCCCTCGAGCCCAGAGAGTCCCCCGCGGAGAGGTGAGGCCCTGGGGAAAGCCTGTGTCTGGGGGGCTTACACCTTAGCGGAGCCCCCTGTGGCTGGGACTTCAAATCAAGCCAGACCCTTCTGTAGCTCTGGATTCTGGCCAGATCAAAGGCAACCCCTGACACAGATCTTTTGAGCCCATTTCCCAATAGGAATAAAAGTAACAAAGCAATTGATTGGACACCTCACGGGTGCCAGAATCGAGCGAGTGTTCTCACATTCGTGATCTCATTTCATCTTCACAGTAAACCTATGAAAGGTTGTTACCTTGATTTTAAGGATAAGAAGGGGGATGGCCATTGTTCTTGGCCTCTGCTGGTGACTTCTGCCATGGGGGGCACCCTGAGGGGGACGCACGAGGTCTCCTCTGCCCTCCTCTGCTCACCCTCTTCCTGCGTGGCAGAAGCTCAGGCATCGTCTGGCTTTGTGAGTGCCTCCGTCTAGACAAAACCCACGTCCTCCCTCCGTCCTCTTTCCCCTGCAGGGCCAGCTTTGGTGTTAATGGAGCAGAAAGCCTTGGTAGTTACTTTGCGAGTGCGTCACGGGGAGGGTCATGAGAGACCAGCTGGCGTCCACCCAGCCGCGTGGAACAGCCACCTTGACTTGGTCAAGGCCAGCAAGCGTTTTGCAGACCCTGTGGCAGCTCCTGACCCACATTCCCCCTTGGGAGGCCTGGATGAGCTGGGGCACCAAGTGCCATCTTTGGGTGTAGAATCTTCAGAAACCAAAGGCAGGAGCGGATTTGGTCTCCTGCTCCCTGGGAGGAAAGGATTGAATGCACATCGGCTGTCAGGAGAGCTGCTGCTTCTAGCTGGAGGACCTTGCTGCAGCTGGTCAGCTGCCAGCACAGCCAGGCCCTTGTTGTGGGTGCCTGCAGTGTCTGTCCTCAAGTCCCTCCCAGAGTGAAGGACACTGTTCCCTTTCCAATTGCCTGTGGCTGTGCTAAACCCATTTTCTCTCCTTTGCCCAGAAACCTTCAGTGGGTTCCGTGGGGCATTGCCTTTCCCATCATATTCAGTCCAGACCAGGGGAACCTCTTGTTACCCATTCCAGTTTCCCAGCACACTGCCCGTTCTCTAGCCAGTAAGGCCCCTTACTATCCTGCAAAGCTCTGTGCTCCAAGGATCTAACCAACTTCAAGCCTCAGCTCAGCTACCACCATCTCCAGGAAGCCCTCCAGGCCTGATTCGAGCACTGGCCTTAGTGAGATCCCTGGCTCAGAGTCCCTAATGCTGCTTGCTCTGGCTCACATTGCTTAGCACTTCCCTATCTTTTTTTTGAGACAGAGTCTCGCTCTTGTCGCCCAGGCTGGAGTGTAATGGCGCAATCTCCACAACCTCTGCAGTGCTCACTGCAACCTCTGACTCCCAGGTTCCAGTGATTCTCCTGCCTCAGCCTCCCGAGTAGCTGGGATTACAGGTGCCCGCCACCATGCCCGGCTAATTTTTGTATTTTTAGTAGAGACGGGGTTTCACCATGTTGGCCAGGCTGGTTTTGAACTCCTGACCTCAAGTGATCTGCCTGCCTCGGCCTCCCAAAGTGCTGGAATTACAGGCGTGAGCGACCCGCCCGGCCGATACCGTGTTGTTTTATAGTGTTTACCTGTACAGTGTTTCATGCCAGTTGTCATTTCTTCTCTGCCAGACTCTCAACTCCTTAAGAGGCACGAGGGAGAATAACAAAGGCTGCCGTGATAGGACGCCAGACATTGTCCTCTGCGCTTTGCTAACAGTATACCATGTGGCCTCCGGCTACCTGCTGAGTTCTTAGCCATTTTTAGCCTGTTTCATGCTTCCCCAAGACTTCCCAGAGGTCACACAACACAGATCTGTCTGGACGCCTCAGCCTGTGTACTTTGCCAGAAGTGCCCAATGCCAGGGCCTGGGGCATGAGACCTCAGGTTGGGGCCCAGGCCTCTTCATGTCTGAAAAGCTCCTCGGCTTATGCCCTCCGCTCGGGGGACCAACCTTTCGCCATGGTGGTTCTCCCTTCCCCGCAACACCCACCCAAGCACCGAGCAGTTGGAATCCTGGGAAATGCTGCTTTGTGATTGGTTGGGGTCGGGGTGGCTATGAAGATGCTGCTTTGTGATTGGTTGGGGTCGGGGGTGGCTATGAAGATGCTGCTTTGTGATTGGTTGGGGTCGGGGGTGGCTATGAAGATGCTGCTTTGTGATTGGTTGGGGTTGGGGGTGGCTATGAAGAGACGAAGTGCTCTAGGGCTCTAGGTCCCTGGATCCAGCACTGGGGATGCCCTGGAGAGTCCTGGAGCAGGGAGGATCCAAGCAGGAGGTGGAGCTGGGTGTTAGGAGGGCAGAAGGGCCATCAGAAGGGGATAGTGGAGACATCCGACTGGTGGCCTCTCTCCGCCTAGCCAGAGCTCAAGGCTTTGCCTCACCCCGAGAAGATGAATCACTGGGGTATCACGGGGTCCCCCAGCCCCCGGGGAAGGTCTGCCATGATGGACATGCACATTCTGATTTGGCAGGTCTGGAGCTCGGATTCTGCATTTCTTTTGTTTGCTTGTTTGTTGTTTTTGAGATAGAGTCTGGCTCTGTCACCCAGGCTGGAGTGCAGTGGCGTGATCTCAGCTCTCACTGCAGCCTCTGCCTCCCAGCTCAAGCGATTCTCCTGCCTCAGCCTCCCGAGTAGCTGGGACTACAGGCGCGCGCCACCACACCCGGCTAATTTTTCTGTATTTTTAGTAGAGATGGGGTTTCACCATGTTGGCCAGACTGGTCTCAAACTCCTGACCTCAGGTGATCCCCCCGCCTTGGCCTCCCAAAGTGCTGGGATTACAGGCGTGAGCCACCGTGCCCGGCCTGGATTCTGCATTTCTAGCAAGCCCCAGGTGAGGCCCGCACTGCCCACACTGGGTGGAAAGGACCAGGGGCCTGCAGCATCTGCCCTCCAAGCCTTCGTAGCTCCCTCCTTCCTGCAGGATAAACTCTAAGCTCCTTAGCACAACGTGGGAGCCTTTTCAGAGACTGGCTCCAACCCATCTCTGCCGCAGCCTCCCCTCCTGGCCCCACTGCCACACCCCCGGGCCGGTTTCCCAGGATGCCACGCTCGCCCGTTCATAGTTTGGCGCCTTTTGCACATGCTGTTCCTCTGCCTGGGGATGCTGTTGGCCTTTCTCAGCCAGGTGAAGAGGACGCTGAATGTCACCTGCTTGAGTGTCAGGACCGGGGACTGGGCACTGGACCTAGACTCTTGGCCCTGGAGAGAAGCCCTCCATGGGGCCGCAGCCTGCCCCCGTCCCTGCTCACAGAAAAGCTCAGCCTTGCAGCCGCGTGGAGTCAGGCGACTTGGCTGTCCTGCTTTGAACGTTTGGCATTCCTTACCACCTTTGAGTAAAAATAGAGCTGAGAATGACCGAAGTGAAACTCCACCTTGGGCTCTGGGAGAGCAGAGGTAGAACTGCTCTGGGGAGGGTGGGTGCGGACACTCCGGGGGGGTGGGGGCACTGAGGCCATCTGCGTGGGCTCTGGGGAGGGGGCCCTGCGAGCCGGGCCAAGCTGCCGGGCGCTGGGAGTCTACGCCCTGGACTCAGAGAGACCATGGCGCCCTCAGGGCTGCTCTCACTTGAAAATTTTCGTTCTGCGGCTGGACATGGTGGCTCACGCCTGTAATCCCAGCACTTTGGGAGGCTGAGGCAGGAGGATCACCTGAGGTCAGGAGTTCAAGACCAGCCTGGCTAACATGGTGAAACCCCATCTCTACTAAAATATACAAAAATTAGCCGGGTGTGGTGGTGGGTGCCTGTAATCCCAGCTACTCGGGAGGCTGAGGCAGGAGAATCACTTGAACCCGGGAGGTGGAGGTTGCAGTGAGCTGAGATCACACCATTGCACTCCAGCCCGGGCAACAAGAGCAAAACTTCGTCTCAGAAAAAAGAAAAAAAAAAGAAAGTCTTCACTCTGGGCTGTGGAACTATTTCAGGACTTCCTGAGAGGTTTCCTCTGGAGCTTCCTGAGTTTTCTCCTGGATGTTTTGCCTCCAGGTCCCAGCGCCAGGCAGGGGCGGCTCCCGGAAGGGCTGTGGGTGCCACCCTGGCTGACTGCAACCCTCTCCCGCACCTCCTCCCGGCTACCCACCCGCAGGAGGTCTTCCCCCAGCACTGGCTTGTGAGGAGCTCCCTCTGCCCGGGAGAAAATAGCTCCTCCGGGTCACAGGCTCCCCTCCAGGGACTGAGGGGCATTTTTGGATTGTGGGAAGGCGCTCCAGGGCCCGGTTCTGTGGCCCCAGGCCTGTTGCTCGGCTGGGCGGAGGCACCTCTGCAGGCCAGGAGCTTGGTCTTTGAACACCTGCTTAGCCTGTGACCTCCAGCAAGTTATTAAAGCTCTAGTGAGCTGTGTTTTTATCACCTTTAGAACGGGAACAATCTTACCAACCACACTGAAAGGGTTGCTGAGTTTTTCAGCAAATAAAAATAAGGATGCCCCGTTAAATTAGAATTTTAGATAAACAATGAATAATTTTTAAGTGTAAGTGTATCCCATATGGCTGGGCATATTGGGAGGCCGAGGCAGGAGGATCGCTTGAGGCCAGGAGCTCGGGACCAACCTGGGCAACATAGTGAGAACTTGTCTCTACTAAAAATACAAAAAATTAGCTGGGAGTTGGTGGCGGACACCTGTAGTCCCAGCTCCTAGGGAGGCTGAGGTGGGAGGATGGCTTGAGCTGGGGAAGTCGAGGCTGCAGTGAGCTGAGATCACGCCTCTGCACTCCAGCCTGGGCAACAGAGTGAGACCCTGTCTCAAAAAAAGAAAAGAAAGTATATCCCATACAAAACTTGGGACATACTAGACTGAAAGCTTGTCTGTTGCTCACCCGAAGTTCGTGTTCACTGGGCGTCCTGCATTTTATCTGGTGTCCCTGCATCTGGATTCAGTGCTGTGTGTGACACTTTGCCAGGGTCCCACCTAGATGCTCTGACGTTCGTGTTCACTGGGCGTCTTCCAGTTTATCTGGGGTCCCTGCGTCTGGATTCAGTGCTGTGTGTGACACTTTGCTGGGGTCCCACCTAGATACTCTGACGTTCGTGTTCACTGGGCGTCTTGCAGTTTATCTGGGGTCCCTGCATCGTTCGTGTTCACTGGGCGTCTTGCAGTTTATCTGGGGTCCCTGCATCTGGATTCAGTGCTGTGTCTGACACTTTGTCAGGATCCCACCTAGATGCTTCTTGCTCATCTTGTGACTTGCTTCTCTCTTTTGTGCCACCCCCTGGCTCCCAGAGACCAAGCTGAAGAAAAGTTTCTATGGAGTTGTTACAGAAACATTGAGATTTTGCTTTTACAGGGTCCATACAGAGTCGACACAAAAAATCATGGTGCAATTGATGGAGAGTGGCCAGTGATAACAGCTAATGTTAGCGTAGCACTTGCTGGGTGTCCCACACTGTTGCGAGCCCTTTGTCTGTATTAACTCCCTTATTCTTCACAAAGTCTGTGAAGAAGATACTTATCTTCTCCAGTTTACAGGAGAGAACACTGAGGCACAAATTAATGGAGCAAAAGATTAATGTTCATTTTCTTTTTTTTTCTTCTTTGAGATCGAGTCTCCGTCTGTCGCCCAGGTTGGAGTGCAATGGCAGGATCTCAGCTCACTGCAACCTCCGCCTCCTGGGTTCAAGGGATTCTTTTGCCTCAGCCTCCCGAGTAGCTGGGATTACAGGCACACGCCACCACGCCCAGCTAATTTTTGTATTTTTAGTAGAGACAGGGTTTCACCATGTTGGCCAGGCTGTCCTCAAACTCCTGACCTCGTGATCCCACTGCCTCAGCCTCCCAAAGTGCTGGGATGACAGGTGTGAACTGCTGCGCCCGGCCTAGCGTTTCAAAGTGCTGGGATGACAGGTGTGAGCCGCATCCATTAGGGCCTGTCAGGAAGCAGATGCCACGCTCAGGCTGGGGAGTGTGGGGAGAGCTGTGACGGAAATGTGGGCAGGGTGAGGGCAGGGTCTGTGTCCTAGACCTGGAGGCAGAGGCCACGTGGTGAGGGCTTCTGGGCAGGAGCGTGCACAGCCCGGGTGGCCCACAGTGAGGAGCTGGGGGTACCACATCCCAGCTTCATGCCCTTGTCTTCCTCTCATCTCCTGCTGGGGTGGAAAAGAGGATGGAGAAGCAGGGAGAGGGGATCCAGAGGGGCACAGGCCAGGAAACTAGGCTGTGTCCAGGTGCAACTGTTCTTGCTGAGTCTCTCCTCTCTGCAAAGTGAGGGTGATAAACGCCTGCCCTACATATGTCCTGGGGCTGTTGTAAAAATCAGCTAAGAAGCTGGATGCTGGCGACGTGTGTTCATGGCACTGTTCTCTACCAGAGGAAGGGATAATTGTTACTGTTGATAAACACTCACTGGGTCCCCACCACGAACTGAGTCTTTTAACATCCTTGGTTCTGCTGGAAGTCTCTAACCTCTGGAGGATGTGTCGGCAAAGGAAAGAGAAATTGCAACATTGCAGAGCCTGGATTTGAACCCAGAGTCCTCATGTAAAGTCCGTGCAGCACTGGGAGAGTCACTTAATGAGCCTCCGCAGTGAAATGCATCTCCCGGGCTGGTTTGGGGCTCCCAGGGGAATGGGTGCTTGATTACCATTAGCTAGTGGTATAGGGGGTGGGAGAGGACCTAACAGGTGCCTTCGGCCCAGCTGTAGAAGGAGTGACTTCTGGCCAGGCGTGGTGGCTCACACCTGTAATCCCAGCACTTTGGGAGGCTGAGGCGGGCGGATCACTTGAGGTCAGGAGTTCAAGACCAGCCAGGCCAACATGGTGAAACCCTGTCTCTACTAAAAATACAAAAATTAGCTGGATGTGGTGGTACACGCCTGTAATCCTAGCTACTGGGGAAGCTGAGGCAGGAGAATTGCTTGAACCCTGGAGGCGGAGATTGCAGTGAGCCAAGATCATGCCACTGCACTCCAGCCTGGGCTACAGAGTGATACCTCATCTCAAAAAAAAAAAAGAAAATAGTGACTTTGGCCGGGCACGGTGGCACACACCTGTTATCCTAGCACTTTGGGAGGCAGAGATGGGAGGATTGCTGGAGACTAAGAGTTCAAGACCAGTCCGGGCAACATATCAAGACCCTGTCTCTATAAAAAAATTAAAAAAAAATTAGCCAGGTATGGTGGAATGCCCCTAGAGTCTTAGCTACTTGGGAGGCTGAGGTGGGAGGATCATGTGAGCCCAGGAGTTTGAGGTTACAGTGAGCTGTGATCACATTCTGCACTCTGGCCTGGGCAAAGGAGTGAGACCTTGTCTTTAAAAAAAAAAAAAAAAAAAAAAAGACTGGACTTGTGGGTGACGGGGGTTTCCTGCAAAACCTTCCCAGGACAGGTGCTGGGAAGGAGATGAGACTCGGATGCCCCAGCCTTGTGTCTCTGAGAAGGGATGGTGTCCTTGGACCGGGAATCCACACAGATATTTAGCAGGCAGGGTGGTCCAGCGACACCTGCCCCTTCTCTCGGCCAAGGCACCATCTGCAGCACTCGTACAGGTGGCGGGGCCAGAGAGCAACGGTTCAATGGTGTGACGCTGCCTCCACTGTACGGGCGTCCCACCTTGGGAGATTTCCATATCACTGAAGTTCCCTTTGTGGAGCGTGGACTCTGTGAAAAGTGTTAATAATTCACGGTAGAATAGGTTCTCAGATGCGCTACGTCTGTCCTCCCCCACTTCTTCAACAGAGAATGGCAACACCTCCATTAACCTGAATGTGAGCTCCTCGGGGGTGGCCGTGGCTGAGTCATCTGCGCCTCCTCCCTCCCCAGAGCCTCGTACGCGCTCGGCGTGTGGCTGTCGCGTGAACTCAGCTCCACAGGGCAGACATTTGGTCTGTTTGCCGCTCTGTCATACCCCTGGCACCTGGAACAGTGCCTGAACCATGAGAAGTGTTTGGTGAGTGAATGGATGAATGAAGAATGAATGAACGGCCATTCACTGGGATTCAGTTCTCCTTAGAGTCAGAGAGACGCAGGTGTCAATGCTGATTCGATGAAGCTGTTACATCTTTGAGCCTGTTTCCTCATCTGTATTTGGGGCGTAATTCCTACTGACTGTGCAGTTGCAGAGCTGACATTTAATGAACTTTGCTTAAATAATGTATGAGTGCCTGGCCCATAAGAGGCTGTGTTAGTCCTTTTGTGTGTGTGTTTGGGGTTTTTTTGTTTGTTTTTTGTTTTTGAGACGGAGTCTTGCTCTGTCACCTAGGCTGGAGTGCAGTGGTGTGATCTTGGCTGACCGCAGCCTCCACCTCCTGGGTTCAAGCAATTCTTGAATCTTGTACCAGAGAGGAGAGGTACAGTGGCCCTAGACCCCGGGGCTCTGCTCCTATTGGTGTTACCGTTTCCTCCTGCGCCCTACCTCCCTGTCTCCTGGCAGGGCCCGCTGTGGGTCCCTCTCCTCTCAGCCCTGAGGGACCTGTTCTCCCCAGAAGGCACTTCCCCGCCATGGCGGCAGCATCACATGTGGGGCCTGCAGTTCAGGGCCAGCATCCCTCATCCCTAACCTGTGACCAGGCCCTGGATGGGCTCCCACGGGTCTGATTCAAAGGCACAGGTCCCTGGGCCTCCCTCCTCAGTATCATTGACCCATGACCAAGGATGTGGAAGAGATTCTGAGGATTAATGGTCGTAAGTGTCACTGGCTTTTACTGAGTGCTTCCTGTGTGTGAGTACCGCATTCTTACGTCTCTTGTGTGTGAGTACCGCATTCTTACTTCTCCTGTGTGTGAGTATCACATTCTTCTCCTGTGTGTGAGTATCACATTCTTACTTCTCCTGTGTGTGAGTACTGCATACTTCTCGTGTGTGTGAGTACCACATTCTTCTCCTGTGTGTGAGTACCGCATTCGTACTTCTCCTGTGTGTGAGTACTGCATACTTCTCGTGTGTGTGAGTACCGCATTCTTACTTCTCTTGTGTGTGAGTACCTCATTCTTCTCTTGTGTGTGAGTACCTCATTCTTCTCTTGTGTGTGAGTACCTCATTCTTCTCCTGTGTGTGAGTACCGCATTCTTCTCTTGTGTGAGTATCACGTTGTTACTTCTCTGGTGTGTGAGTACTGCATTCTTCTCCTGTGTGTGGGTACCGCATTCTTACTTCTCTTGGACTCCTGAGATTTTCCATGACTAGGACAGCATTTTAATATAGTTGGTTTCCTTTGTCATCCTGCATAGTTTAGTTTTATGCATTTCAAAACATTCTTAGAGAAAGGTCCCTTGGCTTCACCAGGCTGCTGTGGGTCCAGGGCACAAAAGCATGAAGAGTCTCTGCTCACCACCAGAGGACTGTGAGTCCCAAACAGGCTCCCTGTAGTCTGAACAGGCTTCAGCCTTCTCTGGGTAATTGTGGGCCGTGGTTACAACGGTGGCTTTTGCTGCACTGGGAGGAAGGAGATCTGGGTTTTTATTCTAGCTCTACCACTCCCAGGCTGGCCCTCTGTGTCCTCAGCTGTAAAATGTAAGGATTGGACTAGCCCTACACACTTTTGATTCCTTTTTTTTTTTTTTTTTGAGGTGGAGTCTTGCTCTGTCACCCAGGCTGGAGTGCAGTGGTGTGGTCTTGCCTCACTGCAACCTCCAACTCCCAGGTTCAAGCAATTCTCCTACCTCAGCCTCCCGAGTAGCTGGGATTACAGGTGCCCGCCACCATGCCCGGCTAAGTTTTGTATTTTTAGTACAGATAAGGTTTCATCATGTTGGCCAAGCTGGTCTTGAACTCCTGACCTCAGGCGATCTGCCTGCCTCGGCCTCCCAAAGTGCTGGGATTACAGGTGTGAGCCACCGCACTCAGCCATTTTCTGTGTTATATGTGAAATGTAGCATATATGCAAAACAGCACATACACTGTCTGGGTTTGGTTTATTAAAGACTAACAAGACGGCTGGGCGCAGTGGTTCACGCCTGTAATCCCAGCAGTCTGGGAGGCCGAGGCGGCTGGATTGCCTGAGCCCAGGAGTTTGAGACCAGCTTGGGCAACATGGCGAAACTCCATCTCTACTTTAAAAAAAACAAATAAATACAAATTTAAAAAAAGAATAAAAAGAAGAATCACATTGTAAGTATGTTCCTGTGACCTTCCCTTTTCTGGTTAAATTTATGTTTTGAGGTTCATCTTCGCTCCTGCCTATAGCTCTAAACTGTGCCCCGTCAAAGCTGCCTGGAATTCCATTGCAGGAATAAATGGCGGCTTACTCAGGGGTGGTCACACTCCTTCCACCTGTTGGGACAGAATCCATGGTGGAAAATCATTTCACACTGCAACACGGCACACATACGTACATCTGCACGCACATATACACATGCACGCTTGTAATGAGCCTCATAAAGTAATACCTGCCCTTATTAGGCGAGATAATCCTTTTCAATCCATTCCAGAACGTGACCTACCGAACTGCACGATCCCTTCCTAGGCTGACCTGCAGCATGAATGATACGGGGCTGAGTGCACCCCATCGCGGGTCTGCCTGGGTGCTCCTGTGGTTCTGTGCCCGGCGGGCAGGCTCAGGCCATGGTCCTGCTGCTCCCACCAGGCTGCCTGCCCGCACACGCGTTGGCGTCAATGATACGGGGCTGAGTGCACCCCATCGTGGGTCTGCCTGGGTGCTCCTGAGGTTCTGTGCCCGGCGGGCAGGGTCAGGCCGTGGTCCTGCTGCTCCCACCAGGCTATCCGCACGCATTGGCATGAGAGCCCTGTGCCTGCCGGTTCCTGTCCTTCATCTGCCGGGATTGTTGGCTTCCCCCTGTTCTGCTGGGCGTATTCCAGCAGCGGCTCTTCCCTTGTAGTTGCTGCTTCTCATGGCCTGTGGCCTGAGGGACCAGCCCCCTAGGCATGTTAGAACTACGTACACTGAGGCTGGGCGCGGTGGCTCACGCCTGTAATCCCAGCACTTTGGGAGGCAGAGGCAGGCAGATCACCTGAGGTCAGGAGTTCAAGACCAGCCTGGCCAACATGGTGAGACCCCGTCTCTACTAAAAATAGAAAAATTAGTTGGGAATGGTGGTGCATGCCTATAATCCCAGCTATTCGGGAGGCTGAGGCAGGAGAATCACTTGAATCCAGGAGGTGGAGGTTTCAGTGAGCTAAGATCACACCTTTGCACTCTAGCCCAGGCAACAGAATGAGACTTCATCTCAAAAAAAAAAAAAGTACGTGCGCTGTAGCATGACTGACTTAGTAGCAAGAGAGAAGGTAGTGTCTGAGACCAGACTGCCTGGGTTCCAAGCTTTGCCACTCAGCAGCTTTGTGACCTTGGGTCAGTCATGTGACCTCTCTGAGCTTCAGCTTCCCCATCTGTAAAATTGAGATAATATTAGTGCCTGCCTCCCGGCGTGGTGTGAGGCTGCAGTGAGTTAACTTATCATATGTGTGTGTGGACTGTTGTTATTGCTGAGCCTGCCTGTGCGTCAGGGCCTGACATTGATCTAATTCTTCGCTGGTATCCCTGGACACAGTGGCTGTGTTGAAATGAGCTCAAAACCCTCGGCTAAAAGGAGGTTGGAGGTGGACGGAAGAGCCGCTTCTCGGCTGCCTGTATTCAGATCCCAGCCTCACCATTAACTAACTACGTGACTATGAGCAAGTTAGTTCATCTCCCTGTGCCTCAGTTTACTCCTCTATGAAATGGGGATAATAATAGAACTCACTGTTCACCAAGTAATTGTTAAGAGGATTACATAAGATAATGCACATAAAGCTTCTTTTTGTTTTCTTTTTGAGGCAGAGTCTCGCTCTGTTGCCCAGGCTGCAGTGCAATGGCACGATCTCCGCTCACTGCGAGCTCTGCCTCCCGGATTCAAGTGATTCTGCTGCCTCAGACTCCCAAGTAGCTGGGATTACAGGCGCCTGCCACCGCGTCTGGCTAATTTTTGTATTTTTAGTAGAGACGAGATTTCACCATGTTGGCCAGGCTGGTCTTGAACTCCTGGCCTCAGGTGATCCTTCCACCTCGGCTTCCCAAAGTGCTGGCATTACAGGCGTGAGCCACCGCAGCATTTAGCTCTGCCGTCTACCTGGCTACCCAGCCAGGAACGCAGGAGAGGCCTTTTTTTCTTTTTCTTCACATGAAAAGAGGTTTATTTTCTCACTGGACACTGCCGCCCATGTGAAGGGAGCAGCCACCTGGCCCCAGGTTCCCTCTCAGCAAAGGCTCAGTCCTCAGACTGGCTCCTCATGAGCCCCCTGCGGCCGGAGGCCTGTGCTCTTCCCCACAGCGTGTGCCCCTTAGATACCCGTCTGCCCTCTGGTGTAGGCTGGTGGGCATGGGTGTCTGAATTTGGGTCTCCACAGCACCCCCATTGAGATCACAATGTTGGAGTTGAACCTGAGGCCACCTGGGCACCAGGACAGAGTGTGCCCCACAGTGAGCACCTCTCCTGTCCCTCGATGGCCAGCAGGACCTGGTCACCCACCTACCTCCCACCCTATCCTTTTTTTTTTTTGAGACGGAGTTTCGCTCTTTTGCCCAGGCTGGAGTGCAATGGCACGATGCAGTGGCGCGATCTCAGCTCACTGCAACCTCCGCCTCCTGGATTTTCCTGCCTCAGCCTCCCGAGTAGCTGGGATTACAGGCACCTGCCACCACGCCTGGCTAATTTTTGTATTTTTAGTAGAGACAGGGTTTTACCATGTTGGTTGGGCTGGTCTCAAACTCCTGACCTCGTGATCCACCCGCCTCTGCCTCCCAAAGTGCTGGGATTGCAGGTGTGAGCCACCGCGCCCGGCCTAGATGTCTTTTTATCGTTGAGTTGTAAGATTTTTAAAATACAGTCTAGATATGTTTCTTATCAGATATATGATTTGCAAATATTTTCTTCCCTTCTGCACATTGTCTTTTCACTTCCTTGATGGTGTCCTTTGAAGCGCAGAAGCGTTAGCATCGATGACTTGAGGTTCACCCGTGTTTTCTGTTGCTTGTGCTTTTGGTGTCGTATTTAAGAATCCTGTGCCAAGTCCAAGGCCACGAAGATCTACCCCCAGGTTTTCTTCTACATGTTGTTTAGCTTTAGCTGTTACATTTAGGTCTTTGATCCATTTACAGTTAATTTTTGAATGTGGTACAAAGTAAAAGTTCAACTTTTACATGCGGCAATCCGGTTGTCCCAGCACCATTTGGTGAAAAGATTCTTCTTTCCCCATGGAAGGGTCTTGGCACCCTTGTTGACAGTCCATCGACCATAGATATGTGGGGTCCTTTCTGGACTCGCTCAAAGCGACTCTGTGGATCTGTGTGTCTGGAAAGATGCCCCAGCCTGACAGTGGACCTCCTCTGCCCATCTGCTCCGGTCGTCCTGGAGGCTTCCGTAGTACACGTTGCTGGGACATCCCGGAGCTGAACACCATCTCTCAAGTGGCCTCAGAGCTAATCACTTCCCGCAGGAGTCGGGGTGACCATGGGGAGGGCCCAGTGTGACTGGCCCCCAGGGCGCCCGGGAAGGGATCCACAGAGAGTGCTTTCCCTCCTCCTGGCGCAGCCTCCTGGCAGGGGGCACGGTCCCAGAGCAGGCCCTGTTTGTGCTGAGGCCCCGCCGGCATTGGATGGATGCCTTGGTGAGGGCCAGGTAGGAGGGAACGAATGCAGGGTGGGAAGTGGCTGCTGGAATGGGGAAGGGAGCGGGGCCTGCAGGAGGGAAGCATTCTTGGCACTAGCGGCATCTTCACCAGGACACTGGCCTTGGGAGGGTGAGCGCTGCATCCATGGGTAGGCGCCGGAGCCCTGAGGACACGGCGTTGCCAAGCTCTTGTCCTGTGGCTTCCTTCCCTGTGTCCGCAGTGCATGGGGGGTGGGCGGGCAGGCGGGACGAGGTGACCCCTGTCCTTTCTGTGTGCTCGTTCCATGAAGCTGGGGGATGTGGATGCTTGAACGGGCTCTCAGCTGGTGTGCCTTCCGTGCAGAGGAGGTAACACTCCCCAGGGCAGCCAGACATCCTTGTGGAGTGGGATGGAAAGCTGGGAGGAGAGGGCTTGCTGGCACCGTGGAGATATTTTGGCTTGTAGGGTGATTCTGGGCTTTATGAGCACTTTAATGCAACCAGGGCAGGCAGCACCACGGGACGGGAACTGTAAGCTGCACCTGTTGAATTCTGAAGGGCTGGGCTGCCTGTGGTCCCCGGGAAGTGGGGGTGCCCAGCTGGTGGGGTGCAGGCGGGGAGGGGACCGTGTGGTGGTGGAGACGCCATGGTGCAGCCTGTCTCCCGCTCCCCCAGGTCCCCTGAGGCCTTAGAGATGAATCTCCCAGAAGTGGCAGCCGTGGCAGGGACACCAGGGTCATGAGGGGCGTGGGAGGTGAACCTGCTGCTCACTTCCTGGCCCTCGTCCCTTAGACCCAGTCCTCGGAGCAGAACTGGGGGAAGCTGAGGTTTCTGTGGACTGTGTGCCCCCCTCCTCCCTCTTTGTTGGTCCTCCCACGCGCCCGCCGCCGAGTGGGAGCAGAGCCGTGTGAGCTGAGTTGGAGCTGCTCGCTGCCGAGAATTGCATCAGCCCCGCCTGGGAGGCTGGAGTGGGAGCCTGTTGCTATGGTGACCACCAGGCTTCAAACCAGTGAGAAGGATGAGATGGTTACCAGGCGAGGTTTTCTCACCTTATGATGTGTGTGACAGGCTGACAGGTTCAGTAGACCTGGACCCCAGCCCTCCCACAGGTGTGCCAGGACCCCAGCCCTCCCGCAGGTGTGCCTGGATCCCCAGCCCTCCCGCAGGTGTGCCTGGAGCCCAGCCCTCCCGCAGGTGTGCCTGGAGCCCAGCCCTCCTGCAGATGTGCCATCTGCTGGGGGGCATGATGGGCACTGTCCCAAAAGCCATCTGGGCATTGGCCAGGCTGGGAGTATGACTGAGGGACACAGGGGGCCACGCCAGGCCCATGTAGTGTCAGGGGGCCTTCCTTGGTCCTTCTGCCTAGTTCTGGGGGAAGGGGTATGGTGGGGATTTGACCAAGTAAACCTGATGATGGGGCAAGAAAGGGGTCCAGACTGTACCCCATCTCCCAGAACAGAGGGCTGCTGTGGATCCCAGCTGATTAAACCTGCCCAGGCTGTGTCAGAATTTTTTTTTTTTTAATGGAGTTTCGCTCTTGTTGCCCAGACTGGAATACAATGGTGCAATCTCGGCTCATTGGTTCAAGCGATTCTCCTGCCTCAGCCCGAGTAGCTGGGACTACAGGCGTGCACCACCACGCCTGGCTAATTTTGTATTGTCAGTAGAGACAGGTTTCACTATGTTGGCCAGGCGGGTCTCAAACTCCTGACCTCATGTGATCCACCCGCCTCGGCCTCCCAAAGTGCTGGGATTACAGGCGTAAGCCACCACGCCTGGCCTGTGTCAGAATTTTTTTTGTTAACCACCCGACAAAGCTCATCATCTTGCTAAAGATAACAGAGTGCTTGGCCAAGCCAGGGCAATGCCTGGGTTCAGATCTCCTCTCTCATCTTTTGCCTACAATGGGAAAGGAGGTAAAAAGTCTGTGTTCCGGGTGTGCTGAGTACTTGCTGTGTGCCGGGCGTTGCAGTAGACACTGTCCTATCTTTTTTTTTTTTTTTTGAGACAGAGTTTCGCTCTTGTTCCCCAGGCTGGAGTGCAATGGCACGATCTCGGCTTACTGCAACCTCCACCTCCTGGGTTCAAGTGATTCTTCTCCCTCAGCCTCCCGAGTAGCTGAGATTACAGGCGCCCGCCACCACGCCCAGCTAATTTTTTGTATTTTTAGTAGAGATGGGGTTTCCCCATGTTGACCAGGCTGGTCTCGAACTCCCGACCTCAGGTGATCCGCCCACCTCAGCCTCCCAAAGTGCTGGGATTACCGGCATCAGCCGCCAGCCCGGCCTGTCCTGTCTTTTTTTTTTTTGAGACGGAGTCTCGCTCTGTAGCCCAGGCTGGAGTGCAGTGGCGTGATCTCGGCTCACTGCAAGCTCCAGGTTCACACCATTCTCTTGCCTCAGCCTCCCAAGTAGCTGGGACTATAGGCACCTGCCACCAGGCCCAGCTAACTTTTTCGTATTTTTAATAGAGACAGGGTTTCCCCGTGTTAGCCAGGATGGATGTCCTGTCTTTTTATTGTATCCTTTCCCTCACTTGGGCAGTAGGCAGTGCCGTTCCTCTCTTGCAGAGCAGGATCGGGCAGCCAGAGAGTTGAAGTGACCTGCCCAAAAAGAGTTCAACCGGCCGGGCACAGTGGCTCACGCCTGTAATCCCAGCACTTTGGGAGGCTGAGGCGGGCGGATCACGAGGTCAGGAGATTGAGACCATCCTGGCTAACACCGTGAAACCCCGTCTCTACTAAAAATACAAAAAATTAGCCGGGCGTGGTGGCGGGCGCCTGTAGTCCCATCCCAGCTATGCGGGAGGCTGAGGCAGGAGAATGGCGTGAACCCCGGGGGGCGGAGCCTGCAGTGAGCCGAGATCGCGCCACTGCACTCCAGCCTGGGTGAAAGAGCGAGACTCCGTCTCAAAAAAAAAAAAAAAAAAAAAGTTCAACCTAAATCCTTGGGCTTCATGTCCAGGGCTCTTCAGGGTGTCAGCCATCCCCAGAATCAGGCATTCTCAGGATGTCCCGTGAAGAAAAACACTTGTACATCTCCTGCTGGAAAAACCATGACAGTCTCTCCGCAGGGAAGAACATGGCTTCGAGGTGGGGAGTGGCTGACCGAGGCCCTTTGTGGTTTCTAACTGGTGGGAATGAGAGAGGTGGGGGCATTGAGGGTGTCACACCCAGGAAGCAGTTGGGGAGGGCAGGGCTGGGCACTGGCCAAGCCTAGCCTGGGTGCAGGAACTGAGTTTGGGATTTTTGCTTGGGGCCCTCTAGGGATTAGGATGAATTGTCAGATGAGTTCTCAGCAGAGAGGGCTTTAGGGAACTGGTCCAGGGAAATAAGACGTAGAACCAGAGGGGAACCAGGGCCTCTGTGAGACCCTGACAGTCATAAGATCTGACTTGCTGAGCTTCTGAGGTGTGGTAATAGGAACTAACACTCTTCAGTATGCTTTAGATGTTTACTCGTTTCATCCTCACAGATACCCTGGGAACTTGGGTGCTAGTATTACTCCATTTTGAAGGTAAAACAGAGGCACAGAGAGGTTATGTGACTAGCCCAAGGTCACACAGCTGATAAGGGGTAGAGCCTGGGATTCAGATCCAGTTAGTCTAGCTGCAGAGCATGAGCTCTGAACCAAAATGTTCTCCTGCCTCCACTCTTACCTTTTAGAAAGATGACAGCAAGTTGCTTATGTGACCTCCTCACCCCCAGGAGTGTGTGTGTGCACGTGTGTATATATATGCACACATACATGCACCAATAGCTCAGCAAGGGAGGGAGGCTCAGGAATGGGCTCGTGGGCCTCTGTGTGTTGATGGCTGGGTTTGCAGAACCTAGGGAGTCTGGCGTCTGTGTGCGCGATGCTCCTCCCTTCGTCCCTCCCTGCTCTCGTGGTTCCCCGTGCGGGGGGTGCCCTGTTGCCTCTGGTTTAGAGCCATGCAGGATGTTACCGCAGACCGTGTACCGGGATTGTTCACCCAACCTTGCTGAAGGGTCCTGGAGTCCCAGGAGGGAGCTCAGATCTAGGGCTGGGAGTGGACGGCGGCCACCAGAGGAGTGACAGTGGGCGGTGCGCTTGCCATGCCCGGGGCCCGTCCTCCTGGGCCTCTGTCGGCGCTTGGGCAGCCTGTGTGTTGCCCACACATGTGCTGCTGCTTGCAGCTCCTGGCCACCACCCTCCGCTTTCTGTCTTGATGAATCTGACTGCTCTAAGCACCTCTTCGGAGCGGAATCATACAGGACAGTGTCTACCGCACCACCCGGCACACAGCAAGTGCTCAGCACACCCGGAACACAGACTTTTCACCTCCTTTCCCATTGTGGGCAAAAGATGAGAGAGGAGATCTGAATGCAGGCATTGCACTGGCTTGGCCAAGCGCTCTGTTATCTCTACCAAGATGATAAGCTTTGTCAGGTGGTTAACAAAAAAAATTCTGACACAGGCGGGGCGCAGTGGCTCACGTCTGTAATCTCAGCACTTCGAGAAGTGTGTCAGCCCTTGAGAAGACACTGGACAAGCTGGCCTTCCTCTCGGTGTCTCTCCCAGGCCAGGACGATGGGGAGAAATCATAACAACAGTGACAACAGCAGTGACAATGTCAGTGACGACAGTAACAGCCACTAACGTTATACCATGTGCCAGGCCCTGTTCTTAGAACTTTGCCTGGACTAACTCATTTAACTGTCACAAAAGCTCTGTGGGATGATGTTATTATTGTTATTATCTTCATTTGACAAATGAGGACACTAAGGCACAGAGAGATGAAGCAAGTTGCCACAGGTCACACAGCTAAAACTGGGATTGGAATTCGGAGAGCCTGGCTCCTGGCATTTGGAACTGACAGGTGCCCAGCAACCCCTGCCTAGGGCCGAGCTGAGCTTGTCTTGTGCCAGGGAGTTGGTGGCAAAACAGAAATGAGCTCTGGGTTGGGCGCGGTGGCTCACGCCTGTAACCCCAGCACTTTGGGAGGCCGAGACGGGTGGATCACCTGAGGTCAGGAGTTCGAGACCAGCCTTGCCAACATGGTGAAACCCCATCTCTACTAAAAATACAAAAATTAGCTGAGTGTGGTGGTGCGTGCCTGTAATCCCGGCTACTCGGGAGGCTGAGACAGGAGAATCGCTTGAACCCGGGAGGTGGAAGTTGCTGCGAGCTGAGATCACACCACTGCACTCCAGCCAGGGCAACAGAGTGAGATTCTGTCCCAGAAAAAAAAAAAAAAAAAAGCCAAAACCAGAAATGAGCTTTGGAGGTGGGATCTGCCTTTATAATTCAGAAGGTGACTCCCAACCCCTCTTTAGAAGCTGGGTGGGCTCCAGGCCTGGTTCAGCCCTCTGGCCTCCTGTCAATACCCGTGGAGGTGTCTTTGTTCCTGGTATTACTCCTTTCCTGTCTCCTTTTTTTATTTTGTTAATTTAGATTTTATTCTATTTTTTTAAATTATGGCAAAATAGGCCGGGCGCTAGGTGGCTCATGCCTGTAATCCCAGCACTTAGGGAGGCCGAGGCGGGCGGATCACGAGGTCAGGAGATTGAGACCATTCTGGCTAACGTGGTGAAACCCGGTCTCTACTAAAAATACAAAAAAAATTAGCCAAGCATGGTGGCGGGTGCTTGTAGTCCCAGCTACTTGGGAGGCTGAGGCAGGAGAATGGCGTGAACCCGGGAGATGGAGCTTGCAGTGAGCCAAGATTGCGCTACTGCACTCCAGGCTGGGTGGTAGAGTGAGACTCCGTCTCAAAACAAAAACAAATTATGGCAAAATACACATGCCTAAAATTTGCCATCCAGTGTACACATCAGTGGCCTGAGGCACGTTCACACTGTGGTGCAGCCATCAGCACTGTCACCTCCGGAACTCTCACCTGGCTAAACAGAAACTCTGCATCTATGAAACCAGCGCTCCCCAACCTTTTTGGCACCAGGGACCGGCTTCGTGGAAGACAGTTTTTCCACGGACCAGGGAAGGGTGGGGAGCGCTTTCGGGATGGAACTGTGATCCCTCGCACCCGCAGATCACGACAGGGCTCACACTCCTGTGAGAACCCAATGCTGCTGCTGCTCTGATGGGAAGTGGGGTTCAGGGGGTAATGCTCGCTCACCCACCGCTCACCTCCAGCTGTGCAGCCTGGTTCCCAACAGGCCACGGAGTGGTGCCGGCCCATGCCCAGGGAGCTGGGGACCCCTGTATTAAACAACAGCTCCCCGTGTGTCTAGCCCCCAGCTCCTGGCCACCACCCTCCGACTTTCTGACTTGATGAATCTGACTGCCCTAAGCACCTCATCTGAGTGGAATCATATGGTATTTGCCTTTTTGTGACTAGCTTCTTTAACTTAGCCTAACGCCCCCAAGGTTCATCTATGTCAGAATTGGCCTGTGTCGGAATATAAGCCGAATAATATTCCGTTTTATGTAAAGGCCACGTTTTGTGTATCCATTCATCCACCCATAGACACTTGGGGGTGTTTCTGTCTTTTGGCGATTGTGAATAGTGCTGTTAGGAATGTGGCTATTTCCCTGACAACTTTTGGGCTTACCTCACTCAGCAGCAGCAAGCAGGCCATCCTTGAAGCTTACTGTGGGGTGGGTCATTGACCAGCCTGGGGAGAGTGGGTGGGTCATTGACCAGCCTAGGGAGAGTGGGTGGGTCATTGACCAGCCTGGGGCCATCATGCTGGCTGGGAAGGCGTGGCCCTCATGTGCCAGCTTCTACCCAACACCAAGCCGTTGGTGCTCCTGGCACCTACTTGCTGGAAGACATTCCACCTTGCTTTCCCGTCTTTCCCCAGAAGAGGGTGCTGGGTTTCTGGTTCTCTCCTGAACGGGAAAAGCGTGGCTGCAGCTTGCCGTGAGGCTGGCGTGGGTGGGGTTAGGAGAAAGGAGTGTCAGGCGCTGTGTTGGGAAGTGTGTGTGGAGCTTCCCTGAGGCTGGGGTTGGCCTGCTGAGCATACATGGAAGGGCTGAGTGGGAGCAGGGCGTTAGGGTAGCCGGTCATGCCGTAGAACCAAATTAATGCTGAAGGCCGGGCGCAGTGGCTCACACCTGTAATCCCAGCACTTTGGGAGGCTGAGCCTGGGCAGATCACCTGAGGTCAGGAGTTTGACACCAGCCTGGCCAACATGGGGAAATCCCACCTCTATTAAAAATATAAAAATCAGCTGAGTGTGGTAGTGGGCGACGGTAATCCCAGCTACTCAGGAGGCTGAGGCAGGAGAATCACTTGAACTCAGGAGGCGGAGGTTGTAGTGAGCCAAGATTGCGCCACTGCACTCCAGGCTAGGCGACAAGAGTGAGACTCTGTGTCAAAAAAAAAAAAAAAAAAAAACCCACAAATTACTGCTGAAATCCTCATCACTTAACACAAGCAAGCTGCTGCTTGCTCACAGTGGTCCTAGTAGACAAGGGCCTCTGCTGCCCATGGTCATTCAGGGATCCAGCCTGATGGAGACTGCACCATTTGGAATGTGTGGCCTCCAAGGGTCACAGCGGGAGGAGAAAAGGGAGAAAGAGCTGTGTGTAATTTTTCCACTGTTCAGCTGTGAAATGATACTCATCACATCCACTTACATTTTGTTAACCAGGACTGAGCACCTGGCCCTGCCCAGGGACTGCCAAGTGGCCAGAAAGTACAGCCTTCCATGTGCCCAGAAAGACAGGAGGATGGGGATATTGCTGGGCACTTGTCATGTTGACCACATAGTGGCAAATGGCTTGTGTGAAGGATGAAGGCCCATGAGCCTGCTCTGTGGCCAGGGCAGTGGTGTCATGGTGGCAGTGGTGGCAGTAGTGACAGTGGCGGCAGTGGTGGCAGTGGTGGCCTGGTGGCAGTGGTGGCATGGTGGCAGTGGTGTTATGTGGCAATGGTGGCAGTAAGGCAGCAGTGGTGGCATGTTGGTAGTGGTGGCGTGGTGGCAGTGGTGGCAGTAGTGGCAGTGGTGGCATGGCAATGGTGGCAGTAGTGGCAGTGGTGTCATGTGGCAATGGTGGCAGTGGTGGCATGGGTGCTCTGGAGCTGGGAGTAGGGAGAAGGAGGTGACTTTTGAGGCACTCTGTGACAGCCCAGTTCAATAGTAGAATTATGTTTAAGGTCCAGGAAGGCTCTGGGTGGAGAGCCAGCATTCTGAGTTGAAGGCCAGTGAGCGTGGCCACCCAGCAGCACTGGGCAGAGGTGCGGCTGCTTCTGCAGGTGTATGTGTGAAGGTGTGCAAGTGCATGCCTTGGGCAACTTCTGCGGACAGGGGCAGGAGCCCAGAGCTGTGTGGCTCTGGGATTGAAGGGTGCCCTGGGGTGGAATGCATCCTGGTCCTGGCTGCTGCCACCCTGCAGGGTTGCTTTGAGAGTCTTGCTGGCCTCTCTGGACCTGGCATTACTCGTCTGTTCTCTGACTTGCCTCTTCCTACTTCTCAGCACCAGATTGTCATTTAATTTTTTGTAAATACCCTAAGGACTTACAAAGCTATAGATGGGAGGGGGGCTCCGAGGAGGCCATCCCAGGCGGGTGGTGAGCACCGTTGGATTGAAAGGTCCTCCGAGGTCATCACCTCCTGGCCACCCCCCTTCTGCAGCTCTGGGGCTGAGTGGCATTTCCCACCGGGGAAGACAGGAGGAAGAGCAGAGCCTTAAATCAAATCAGCCCAGGATTATTACTTGTTATCAATTCTTGAGGATGTTCGGAGGGGAAGCAGGAAGTGGGCTGAAGCCGCAACTCTAATGAGGGTTAGAACTCCTGTGGGATTTGTCAGAAGGACTTCCTGGCCCCCAGACCCTAAATAATTGAATTGGTTGTTATGGGAAGAGATGAGCAGGATTATTAGGAGATCGTATCACTCAGCCAGCAGTTACTGAGCATCGGCTCTGCGTGAGCCCTGTCCTGGGTGCCACAAATAACAGGCAGTGAGCAGAAGAGGGCCACCACCTTGCGGGGAAGACAGAATATACCGATACCCCAAACGAACTCAGACTTGCTTTCTTTGTAGAGGATTTCTTTTCTTTTTTTCCTTTAATTAATTAATTTATTTTTGAGACAGAGTCTCACTCTGTCACCCAGGCTGGAGTGCCATGGCACCATCTGGGCTCACTGCAACCTCCACCTCCTGGGTTCAAGCGATTCTCCTGCCGCAGCCTCCCGAGTAGCTGGAATTACAGGTGCCTGCCACACACCCGGCTAATTTTTGTATTTTTAGTAGAGATAAGGTTTCACCACGTTGGTCTCGAACTCCTGACCTCAGGTGATCTGCCTGCCCCGGCCTCCCAAAGTGCTGCAATTACAGGCATGAGCCACCGCACCCAGCCCTAATTTTTGTATTTTTAGTAGAGACGGGCTTCACCATGTTGACCAGGCTGGTCTCGAACTCCTGACCTCAGGTGATCCACCCACCTCAGCCTCCCAAAGTGCTGGGATTGCAGGCGTGAGCCACTGAGCCTGGCCCCTGCCCACCCCCCTCTTTTTTTTTTTGCCTGATTGACTGAACGCGTTATTGTTTGTGAAATGCTCTTTTCTTTTGGTATCTCTTGTCACTCCACAGGGGGCAGCCCTGTGAACTGGACAGGGCAGCTGTGTCTTGCCCATTTTACAGATAAGGAAATGGCGGCTCCTAGAGATCAGGTCTGGACGTGGGACCCAGAGCTGCCTCCTGGCCCCATGCCCACCTCAATGAATCCCCTTGCCTTTCCATGGGTGACTTGTAACAGAGCTGGGGGTGCTGGAGTCCGTGCCCACCACTGCATCTGGTGTGTGATAGCTTGGGAGATGTTCGTTGAATGGCTGTTGCTCGCGTACACATGCCGTCAGCTTTCGTGGTATCATGGCAAGTTTATACGGCCCTTCTGCAATATCATTCCTCCATGTTTGGTGGGCACATAACTATTTCCTACAGAGAGATGAGGAATTTTAGTTCCCTCTGCCTAGGTGGGGGGATTTTGTCAAATCGCAGGGAACAATGGCCTTGGTCCAAAGAGTAGCTTTAATGTGTGGCTCAGCTGTTTCTCAGCCAGGTGGCCTCGGATGAGACCCAGAAGCCTCAGTTTTCCCCCGTGTCAAAGGGTGCCATTCATAGCTACTTTGACAACCTCCCTGGGCTGTGGGGATGAAATGAGATCCTGGCCGTGGGCTCACCGTGTAAAACACCGTGCAGATAATACTCAGCATGTCCCATCCATCCCCAAGAGCTGGAGGCTGGTGAAGCCACATGCACTTCTCTGCCCAGGGCTGCTGGCCACCCTGACACCCTGGGCCTCAGCCTCTGCCCCTGGTGTCCAAGACCTGTGATTCCTTTGTCTCAGGCTGCGCAGCCTCAGCTTCTCCAGCTGGCCACTTCCCCAGGCGGCTACGGTCTCTGCCTCCCTCTTCCAGGGATCTTGGAGGTGGATGATTGGATTTCTTCTCCATGGCAACCCGAGAGGCCATGCCACCCGTCCATGGTGGGGCCTCGAGTGTGTTCCCAGCAGTGGAGGCAGAGCCGGAACAAACAACTCCTGCAATGGCAGCTGCCCCCAGGAGTGAGCTGCCCCCAGGAGTGAGCTGCCCCCCAGGAATGAGCTGCCCCCCAGGAATGAGCTGCCCCCCAGGAATGAGCTGCCCCACGGCCTCTGCCCGGCCTCCAGTGGCCGCTTTACTGGGCTAATGAGGGGCTCCAGGCCTCAGGGTGAGGGTGGGGCTGTCTGTGCTCCCAGTGGCTGCTACAGGCCAGGCCGAGAGTCCTGAGTGAATGAGACGGGCCGACCCCCACCCCACCCCTGCCTGTCCGTGGTTCACCATCAGAGCAAAGCCCTTTCCGTCCGTCTTTTCTTCTCTCCCCTGGCGAATTCCACAGTCCCCAAGACTGAGGTCAAGCCCTGCCTCTTCCGGGCAGCCTTCCGTGTGCTGGCTGAATCGATCACGTGCCTGGCTGATGGCTTCATAGGCTGCTTCAGAGTATCATTTTTTTTTTTTTTCAAGATGGAGTTTCGCTCTTGTTGCCCAGGCTGGAGTGCAATGGCGCCATCTCAGCTCACTGCAACCTCCGTCTCCCGGGTTCAAGCGATTCTCCTGCCTCAGCCTCCCGAGTAGCTGGGATTACAGACATCTGCCACCATACCCAGCTAATTTTTGTATTTTTAGTAGAGACGGGGTTTCACCATGTTGGCCAGGCTGGTCTCGAACTCTTGACTTCAGGTGATCCGTCCGCGTTGGACTCCCAAAGTGCTGGGATGACAGGCGTGAGCCGCTGCACCTGGCAAGAGTCTTAGTTCCATTTGGTTGTAAAGACGCTCACTTCAGTGTCCTTGTCTGAACCTGGTGGCTCTTGGCCTTCCTATACATTAGAGTCACCTGGGGAGCTTTTAACAGGCCTGATGCCCAGGCCATTCCATACCAATTCAGTAGGAATCTCTGGGGTAGGAGCCAGAGAACTTCCCAACTCCCCAGGGATTCCAGTGTGCAGCGAAGATAGGAACAGGTATCTTAGGATTCAAGTCATAAACTGGCCGGGCATGGTGGCTCACACCTGTAATCCCAGCACTTTGGGAGGCTGAGGCAGGTGGATCACTTGAGGTCAGGAGTTTGAGACCAGCCTGGCCAACAGGGTGAAACCCCATCTCTACTAAAAATACAAAATTATCCGGGCGTGGTGGCGGGCGCCTGTAATCCCAGCTACTCAGGAGACTGAGGCAGGAGAATTGCTTGAACCAAGGAGGTGGAGGTTGCAGTGAGCCGAGATTGTGCCATTGCACTCTAGGGTGGGAGACAGATCAAGACTCTGTCTCCAAAAAAAAGAATTCAAGTCATAACTAGTCCACCAGCCTGTGCTGAATGGAGGCTGACTGATGAACAGCAGAGTTAGCTGACAAAACTTGCTGTAGCCTTAACTCATTGCAAATTGCCAAAGCCCTGGTTTGTTTTTTAAGGGCCGGGAGGTTCCTAAGGGTTCTTGGTACTCAGGAAGGAGAGCAGGGAAATAATGATAATAGCTGCTGTTTAGTTAGCGCCAGCTTTGGGTGCCTTGCATAGCATATATTTTCTCATTGTAACCTCACAAAAGCTTCATGAGGTATAGATCTTGTTTTTATCCCCATTTTAGAGATGAGAAAACCGAGGCTCTGAATGGTTGAGTAGCTTGCCCAAGGTCACACGGCTAGGAAGTGCTAATCTCGGGAATGGAACCCGAGTGTGATTCCAAAGCTTCTGCCCTTGACCACTGAGCTGTCCTGGCTCCCCAACCTCTGCTCCATCAATCAAAGAGCGGGGGGCCCTGAGAAGGAGGTGGCTCGTCCCGTGGGAAAGATGCTGGTTTCCAGGATTCCTCCCCTTGGAGCGAGGCCCTGACTGAGGGGCTCCCGATGGTATTAAATATCTCCTGGGTCAGCTGGGGTCACCTGGACCCTGAAGGTGTCTACTCTCCCGTTCCCTATGACACCCACTCGGCTTCAGCTGACCTCTCCCGAGGACCCTTCTGCCCGGATACTGGTGCCCAGTTCTCTAACCTACATCATGTTATTTAATGTCATTTTCACAACCAGCCTGTGACATGGTATCATTATCCTCATCTTGTTTTTTTGAGACAGAGTCTCACTCTGTCACCCAGGCTGGAGTGCTGTGGTGCGATCTCAGCTCACTGCAACCTCCGCCTCCCAGTGCAGTAGAAGACTGGCCGGGTGCAGTGGCTCACACTTGTCATCTCAGCACTTGGGGAGGCCGAGGTGGGTGGATCACCTGAGGTCAGGAGTTGGACACCAGCCTGGCCAACATGGTGAAACCCTGTCTCTACTAAAAATAGAAAAATTAGCCGGGCATGGTGGCGGGTGCCTGTGATCCCAGCTACTCGGGAGGCTGAGGCAGGAGAATTGCTTGAACCCGGGAGGCGGAGGTTGCAGTGAGCCGAGATCACGTCACTGCACTCCAGCCTGGGAGACAGATTGAGACTTTGTCTCCAAAAATAAATAAATAAAATAAAGTGCCGTAGAAGACAGTGTCCTTATTGCTGTATGTGAGGTGGTAGATTTTGTATCTGAGCCACCATCCCTGCTAAAATTGCCCCAGACAGGCTGATCTGGTACAGGTGGCACCCAGGAAGTGGCAGCCACCCTTCTGCTGGCCGGTTCCCTGGTTCAGGGTCGCCGGCCTCCCAGATCCACACCTGTGGTCCAGACTGCTGTCTGGCTGCCCGTTGGATCTTCTGACAGGGATTCTCAGTCCAGACATGTCTCCACCTGGACTTAGGGTCTGTTCCCCAGGAACCAGCTCCACCTTCCTGCCCATCGCTCAATCCTTCAAGCCCAGAGGACCCTCCTGTGGCCACATGTTCAGTCAACTCTCCCATCGCCAGACTTTGCCCTTTGTTCCCACTACGGTCACCTTTGACAAACCACGGAGGGACGGTTTGCCCCGTTCCACATCATCTCATCCTGGCTAACGCGGTGAAACCCCATCTCTACTAAAAATACAAAAAAAAATTAGCCGGGCGTGGTGGCGGGCACCTGTAGTTCCAGCTACTCAGGAGGCTGAGGCAGGAGAATGGCTTGAACCTGGGAGGCAGAGTTTGCAGTGAGCCAAGATGGCGCCACTGCACTCCAGACTGGGCGACAGAGCGAGACTCCATCTCAAAAAACAAACAAACAAACAAAAAAAACAATTTTTTTTTCTGCCTAGCAAGCTCACTTTAAGGAGAGTTATAAGATAACGCTGTTTAAGAAGCCAAGGCTAAAGAAATGGGCTCCACACACCCGCCTTTTAGAGCAAGGTTGAAGGAAAAAAGACAAATTCCTTTACTGTTACTCCTTTCCCTGGCTTCCTAAGCATAACTGTGTTTACAAATGTCTGGATTTAGCCAGTCCTTGTTTTTCTTTTGACACAGCTACAAGCCACAAGTTATACATTACATGATTAACTGCTTTTGATTCACTTTTGTTAAGTCTGCTTATAAAAACTCCATTCTGTCTTTATTCAATGCTCAGCTTTTTAGATGCAAATCCACTGAGCTGGTGCGTACCTAAAATAAACAGTCCTTCTTTTCTCCATATCAGTCTCTCTGGTCCTCAGTTTCCCGCAACAGTACAACTTAGATTTTAAATTTTTAAGAAGTTTTTCAGGCAGAGCGTGGTGGCTCATGCCTATAATCCCAGCACTTTGGGAGGCTAAGGTGGAGGATTGTTTGAGGCCAGGAGTTCAAGACCAGCCCGGGCCACATAGCAAGACCCTGTGTCTACAAAAACTTTTGCGAATCAGCCAGGCATGGTGGTACACGCCTGTGGTCCCAGCTACTTGGGAGGCTGAGGCAGGGGGATCATCTGAGCCCAGGAGTTCGAGGCTGCAATGAGCTATGTTTGTGCCGCTGCACTCCAGCCTGGACAACAGAGCGAGACTCTGTCTCTAAAAAACAAAAACAAAAAACAAAACAAAAATGCTTTTCAAGTGCACCAGTCTTAAGCATAGAGGTTGGTGAATATTTCCACGTCTGCTTGTGTAACTAACACCCAGATCAAGATATGGAACATCTTCAGTGTCCCGGAAAGTTGCCTCCTGCCCCCTCCCAGCCAACACTCCCTGTCCCTGTCGTCCACCCCCAGAAAGCCAGTGCTGTGGACTTCTATCACCATCCATTTGTTTTGCCTGTTCTTGAGCTTTGTATTTAGGCTGGTGCAAAAGTAGTTGAATGCTGGACATGGTGGGTCACGCCTGTAATCCCAGCACTTTGGGAGGCTGAGGCAGGTGGATCACCTGAGGTCAGGAGTTCGAGACCAACCTGGCCAACATGGTGAGACCCCATCCCTACTAAAAAAAAAAAAAAAAATATATATATATATATATATATATTAGCCGGGTGTGGTGGCGGGCACCTGTGATCCCAGCTACTCAGGAGGCCGAGGCAGGAGAATTGCTTGAACCCGGGAGGCGGAGGTTGCAGTGAGCCGAAATTGTGCCACTGCACTCCAGTCTGGGTGACAGAGTGAGACCCTGTCTCAAAAAAAAAAAAAAAAAAGAAGTAATTGCGGTTTTTACCATTAAATTACCTTTGCTCCAACCTAAAGTAAATGGCCTCCTGTGGTGCAGGCGTACCTCGCTTTACGGCACTCTTGTGGTGCAGGCGTACCTCGCTTTACGGCAGTTCTGTGGTGCAGGCGTACCTCGCTTTACGGCACGTCCATGCGTAGTTGAGCTTCAAAGTTGCTGCTTTTTTTTCACCACTTGGAAGTGTGTGGTCACCCTGCATTCTCTCTGTGTTACATGTTGGTGGTTCTCACGATCTTTCAGACTTTTTTATTATTATGACTCTTGGGTTGTTCTCACGATCTTTCAGACTTTTATTATTTTGACTCCTGGGTGATTCTCACGATCTTTCAGACTTTTTTATTGTTACGACTCCTGTTACAGTGATCTGTGATCAGAGATCCTCCATGTTAGCATTGTCATTGTTTTGGGCACCACAGACCGGACCCGGCGAACTTCATCTATGAATGTTGTGTGTTCTGGCTGTTCCACCCACCAGCCGTTCCCAGCCTCTCTGCTCTCTCTCCTCCAGCCTCTCTATTCCCTGAGACACAAAAATATCCAAGTTAGTCCAGTGAGTAACCCTATAGTGGCCTCGAGGTGTGCGTCTGTCACTTTAAATCAAAAGCTAGAAATGATTCAGTTTAGCCTGGGCGCGGTGGCTCACGCCTGTGATCCCAGCACTTTGGGAGGCGGAGGCGGGCGGATCACGAGGTCAGGAGTTCAAGACCAGCCTGGTCAACATGGTGAAACCCCATCTCTACTAAAAATACAAAGATCAGCTGGGTGTGGTGGCGGGCGCCTGTAATTCCAGCTACTCAGGAGGCTGAGGTGGGAGAATCGCTTTAACCCGGGAGGCGGAGGTTGCAGTGAGCTGAGATTGCACCACTGCACTCCAGCCTGGGTGATAGAGACTGTCAAAAAAAAGAAAAAAAGAAAGAAAAAAAAGAAAAGAATTTAGTGTAGTGAGGAAGGCTTGCTGAAAACCAAGATAGGCTGGAAGTGGAGCCTCTCATACCAGTTAGCCAAGTTGTGAACACACAGCAAAAGTGTTTTAAGGAAATTCAAAGTGCTTCTCCAATGAACACAGGAATGATAAGAAAGGGAGACAGCCCCATTGCTGATATGGAGAAAGTCTGAGTGGTCGGATAAAGATCAAACCAGCCACAACGTTCCCCTGAGCGGGAGCCCAATCCAGAGCAAGACCCTCGCGCTCTTCAAGTCTGTGAAGGCTGAGAGAGGTGAGGAAGCTGCAGGGGAAAGTTTGAAGCTGGCAGAGATTTGTTCATGAGGGGTCAGGAAAGAAGCCGCCTTCATAACAGAAAAGGGCAAAGTGAAGCAGCAAGTACGGATGGAGAAGCTCCGGCCGGTTGTCCGGAAGATCTAGCAAAGACTGTAAAGGAAGGTCACTGCACTTAACATCAGATTTTTGGCCAGGCGCCGTGGCTCACGCCTGTAATCCCAGCACTGTGGGAGGCCGAGGTGGGTGGATCACTTGAGGTCAGGAGTTCAAGACCAGCCTGGTCAACATGGTGAAACCCTGTCTTTACTAAAAATACAAAAATCAGCCAGGCCTGGTTGTGCACATCTGTAATCCCAGCTAATCACAAGGCTGAGGCAGGAGAATCACTTGAACCTGGGAGGCGGAGGTTGCAGTGAGCTGAGATCGCGCCATTGCACTCCAGCCTGGGCGACAGAGCCAGACTCTATCTCAAACAACAACAACAACAAAACAAAACAAAACAAAACAAAAATAAAACAGATCAGATTTTCAATGCAGACAAAACAGCCTTCTATTGGAAGAAGACATATGTAGGACTTTCATCCTAGAAAAGGTGTCCATGCCTGGCTTCGAAGCTTCAAAGGACAGAAGGACAGGCTGACTCTCATGTTAGGGGTCAGTGTTGGGGGTGACTTTAAGCCAGTGCTCACTGACCATTCTGAACATCCCAGGAACTTTACAAATAGTGCTCAAACGATGGTATTCTTCACAGAAATAGAAAAAAACATGCTAAAATTTATATGGAACCAAAGCAAAAATAATAAAATGGGAGGAATCATGTTACCTGACTTTATTTATTTGTTTATTTTTTTGAGACAGAGCCTTGCTCTGTCGCCCAGGCTGGAGTGCAATGGCACAATCTTGCCTCACTGCAACCTTGGCTCTGTTCTTTCATTTATTTAATTTCATTTAATTAACTAATTTTTATTTTTTGAGAGGGAGTCTTGCTCTGTTGCCCCGGCTGGAGTGCAGTGCCACAATCTCAGCTCACTGCAACCTCTGCCTCCTGGGTTCAAGCGATTCTCCTGCCTCAGCCTCCTGAATAGCTGGGATTACAGGTGTGTGCAACCATACCTGGCTAATTTTTGTATTTTTAGTAGAGAGGGGTTTCATCATGATGAGCAGGCTGGTCTCAAACTTCTGGCCTCAGGTGATCCACCTGCCTCAGCCTCCCGAATAGCTGGGATTACAGGCACCTGCCACCAGGCCCAGCTGATTTTTGTATTTTTAGTAGAGACAGGCTTTCACCATGTTGACCAGGCTGGTCTCAAACTCCTGACCTCCGGTGATCTGCCTGCTCCAGCCTCCCACAGTGCTGGGATTACAGGTGTGAGACACCGCACCTGGCGTCTCTGAAGACTTTTTATGCAGCTTTGGTGGAATAATAGTCAGGGCTGGGCTCCCTCAGCTGCTCTTCCCTCTCTCACTCCCATCCTCAATTCTTGGGCAGAAAATAAGTTTATCACCTACTATCAGCCTTTGTATCACCCTTACGACAGGCTGGAGGGTGTCGCGCCATCCTGGGTGACAAGAGTGAAACTCTGTCTCAAAAAAAAAAAAGAAAAGGAAAAGAATAAAAGATAAAGTTAGCAATATTCAGCAATGATGTGGCTGGCAAGAGCCTGCAGAGGGTCATGGGCCAGGTCACCCGTCCTCACTGAGTCCTGCACACTCTCAGCTCAGCTCACCAGGCTCTGAGGAGTAAGTCCCTGCCTCCTCTCCAGCGCTGCCGTCTGCCCCTCTGCTCACTCTGTGTTCTAGCCCTCCCGGCTATTTATAGTCCCCTCCAGGGGCCCTGCTGTTTCCCACTGTGTGCCACTGCCAAGCCTCCTCTCACTGCCTGAAACTCTGCTCCTGTCCCCCACCCGCCTGGCAGGCACCCACACAGCTTTCAAGATCCAATTAATAACATTAATAATAGCAGCTGAGATGGATTGGGTGCTTCCTATGTGCTAAGTGCCGTACGCGTGTTATCCAGTTTAACCCCCGCAGCGGCCCGTGCACTCGATCCTGTGTCGTCTCCTGTTTCACTCACATTTGCTAAACCCGTATCCATTTAGGAGCAGCCGCCCTGTGCCAGGCACTCCTCGGAGGCACAGAGAGGTTAGGAAGTGCCAGAGCGTGGGCTGCAACCTCAGCTGCCGGACCGAGCGTGGGCTGGAACCTCCGCTGCCGGACCGCAGGGTCCCCGCTCTCCCTGCTCTCAGCCACAGCGATGAACTGTCTTCCTTAGCGTGGCACCGAAGACTCCCCAGCCACCTCCTCGCCCCGAGTGTTGCCCACTCCCTCCCCTCCGCCTCGCTGGGCCTTTGAGGCCTCTGGCATAGCATCTCGGAGCTTTGATTGCTGATTGGACTCGCTTTCTGTCTGGGCTGTAAGGATATCATTTGGAAATGTGTTCATTGTAAGCAGCAGAAAACTCAATGTATAGGGACTTGTATTTCCCATGAGCAGGAAATGAGACAGGCTCTTTCTAGTGTGGCTCTGCTGAACAGCATGAGGGAAATGGCTCTGTTCTTTCTTTTATTTATTTAATTTCATTTAATTAATTAATTTTTATTTTTTGAGAGGGAGTCTTGCTCTGTTGCCCCGGCTGGAGTGCAGTGCCACAATCTCAGCTCACTGCAACCTCTGCCTCCTGGGTTCAAGCGATTCTCCTGCCTCAGCCTCCTGAATAGCTGGGATTACAGGTGTGTGCAACCATACCTAGGCTAATTTTTGTATTTTTAGTAGAGAGGGGTTTCATCATGATGAGCAGGCTGGTCTCAAACTTCTGGCCTCAGGTGATCCACCTGCCTCAGCCTCCCAAAGTGCTGGGATTACAGGAGTGAGTCACCGCCCGGCTAAGTTTTGTAGTTTTTGTAGAGATGGGGTTTCACCATCTTGCCCAGGCTGGTCTCAAACTCCTGACCTCAGGTGATCTGCCCGCCTTGGCCTCCCAAATTGCTGGGATGACAGGCATGAGCCACGTGCCCGGCCTCTGTTCTTTCTTGACTTCTTCCTGGTGGCAGCAGTAAAGCCACTGTAACTCCAGTCATCACCTGTGAATTCAAGGCAAAAAGTCCCTTTGTAATCATCAAAGTCAGGGCCTTGCCAGAGGTCCCAGCATGCTTCACTTGGGTCTCACTGGCCAGAATGGTGTAGGGCAGCCATTCCTGGTTATGAGAGAGGCAGAGAAAGCGGGTATCTTGCCTGGGACTGGTCTGTTGCCACTTCCTAGAAAACGAGGGTAGAGTAAGCAAGGAAGAAGGGAAGATGGGCACTGGGTGTCTGCCAGTGCCCTGGAGAGCAGAGGCCGTACATTAATTTTTTCCAAATTTCCAGAATCGGAATGCCCTAATGATTTTGTGTTGTAGCCTTCCAGCCTTTTTTCTATGCACGTACGTTTTTTCAGACATTGTAACATACTGTAATTACTGTTTTTAATCTCCTTTTGCACTTGATAAGATGCTGTTCATCATCCATATAGTTTTTAATGCTATATAGCAGCCCATCTTGTAGAAAAACCATAATTGACTCAACCAGTCCCATAATTCAGGTTGTTTTTAATATTTCACACTTACAAACAGCCATGTGACTTATAACTTAATTTTTATATTCATTTATAACTAGTATCATAGATCATAATCTTATTATACTGAGTGTAAACTGTACCAACCACTAAACCTTTTGATACCAGTTACCAGGTTGACTCTAGAAAAGCTGGGCCAACTTTTTTTTTGTTTTTTTTGAGATGGAGTTTTGCTCTTGTTGCCAAGGCTGGAGTGCAATGGTGCGATCTCGGCTCACTGCAACCTCCACCTCCCAGGTTCAAGTGATTATCCTGCCTCAGCCTCCCAAGTAGCTGGGATTATAGGCATGTGCCACCACGACTGGCTAATTTTGTATTTTTAGTAGAGATGGGGTTTCTCCGTGTGGGTCAGCCTGGTCTTGAACTCCCGACCTCAGGTAATCCGTCCTCCTTGGCCTCCCAAAGAGCTGGGATTACAGGCGTGAGCCACTGTGCCCGGCCAAAGTTGTGCCAGTTATAGGCAGCCTCCAAGAGTTTCTGTGAGTGCCTATGCCCTGACAACTCTGGATATTGTTATTATTATCTTAAAATCCTTGCCAATTTGATACAAACAGTGAAAACTATATAGAACTTCACATTTTCTTTGATTACAAATGAGGTTAACATTCTTTTTAATGCACTTTGAATTTTTGTAGTTCTCTTTTTAATTTTCTGTTCGTTTCCCTTACACATTTAGAAAGTTGAGGTTTTCATCTTTTCTCATTGGCTTGTAAAAGTGCTTTATTGGCCAGGCGTGGTGGCTCACACCTGTAATCCCAGCACTTTGGGAGGCTGAGGCGGGTGGATCACAAGGTCAGGAGTTGGAGACCAGCCTGACCAACATGGAGAAACCCCGTCTCTACTAAAAATACAAAAATTAGCCAGGCATGGTGGTGCATGCCTGTAATCCCAGCTATTCGGGAGGCTGAGACGGGAGAATCGCTTGAACCTGGCAGGTGGAGGTTGCAGTGAGCTGAGACCGTGCCAATGCACTCCAGCCTGGGTGACAGAGCGAGACTCCATCTCAAAAAAAAAAAAGTGCTTTTGGTATTCAAGTATTATCATAATATGCAAAACACAGGAAAGTTCCTAGGAGAGGGCACAGATGAGGCAGATTTGAGGGCAAAACAGGATTTCACCAGGTGGACAAGGGGTAAGGAGAGGTATATACATATATACACATGCGTATGTGTGTGTGTGCGTGTCTTTGTGTGTGTGTGTGTTCATAGAGACAGGGTCTCCTTATGTTGGTCAGGCTGGTCTCAAACTCCTTGGCTCAAGCGATCCTCCTGCCTCGGAGGATGCCCCACATCATAGTGCTGGGATGACAGGTGTGAGCCACTGCACCCAGCAAGGAGGGTTTTCTAGGCACAGGAGCAGCGTGTGCAAAGAGCGGGGAGCTGTGTGCCCATCAGGCACTGCATTTGGTGTGCAAAGGGCGGAGCTGTGTGTGTGTCAGGCGCTGCATTTGGTGTGCAAAGGGGGGAGCTGTGTGCGTGTCAGGCACTGCATTTGTGTCTTAATGCTGCCATTAGAGATTCCCATGAACTTGATGGCTTAAAACAACAGAAATTGATGCTCTCGCAGTGTGAAGACCAGAAGTCTGAAATCAAAGTCCCAGCCCCTCCCCAGGCTGTCGGGGCAGAGTTCCCACTTACTCCCCTCTTCCAGTGTCTGGTGGCTCCAGGCATTCCTTGGTTGGTGGCAGCCCCACTCCAAACCCTGCCTCTGTCTTCTCCTCTGTCTGTGTTTTCCCCCTTTCTCTTTCCATAGGGACACAGCATTGGATTTAGGACCCACTGGTTAATCGACAGTGATCTCATCTTGAGATCCTTAATTTAATCACATCTACAGAGAATGTTTTCCAAATAAGGTCACATTCCCAGGTCCCAGGAATTAGAATCTGGACATACCTTGTGGGAGGGCACTACTGAACCCACTGCAGGGAGCTAGAAGGAGTCTGATGTCACAGGGCAGGAGAATAGGGCCCTGGAAAGGTGGAGCAGGTGCGGACCACAAAGGGCCTTGAGCTGAGCAGTGGGGCTGTGTGCCTAAGTGAATGGGGAGGAACACGGTCCGATTTGTGACCCGGCTGCTGTGGGGAGGGTGCTGGAATTATGCTTGTAAGAGTTGGCGACGGTGGGGAGGAGCGGGGACGCCTCACAGTGCAGGAGACGAGGGGTGGAAATGCGGAGGCGTCTAGAATGGCTCCCAGGTTCCCTACGTGTGTGGTCTTTGGGAAAAGGCTGTATTAACTTTGGGAAAAGGCTGAGTTTGAGGCTCCCAAAGGTGGAGATGCCCAGGAGTCTGCAGCCCAGACTTCTCCCGGGAGTGGGAACACAATTCGGGAGAGGAACGTAAAGCAGGGTTGGCGGAAGCTGGCGAGTACCAGTCCCTGCCACCACCACCATTTTATCATGAACAATTGTAAGCACACAGAAAAGTTGAAAGAATTCACAGTGAACACCCGTTCACCTATTGTCTAGCGTTCGCTGTGATGATTTTTCTACTCTTGCTTTATCACACACCTGTCCATCTTTCCATCCCTCTGAACATCATCATTCCATCTTGTTTTTTGTTGTTGTTGGTTGGTTGGTTGTTTTGAGACGGAGTCTCGCCCTGTCGCCCAGGCTGGAGTGCAATGGCGCAATCTCGGCTCACTGCAACCTCTGCCTCCCGGGTTCAAGCAGTTCTCCTGCCTCAGCCTCCCAAGTTGCTGGCACTACAGGCACCTGCCACCTCACCCAGCTAATTTTTGTATTTTTAGTAGAGATGGGGTTTCACCATGTTGGCCAGGCTGGTCTTGAACTCCTAACCTCGTGATCCACCTGCCTTGGCCTCCCAAAGTGTTGGGATTACAGGCGTGAGCCGCCATGTTCAGCCCATCTTATTTTTTATGTATTTCGGAGTAAGTTGCAGAGAGTCGTACACTTCACTCCAGCATGTCACTCACTGGAGCTCAACATTTACTGAAGTGCGTGAATCTTTTTTTGTTCTTGTTTTTGTTTTTGTTTTTGTTTTTTTGAGACGGAGTCTTGCTCTGTCGCCCAGGCTGGAGTGCAGTGGCGCGATCTCAGCTCACTGCAAGCCCCGCCTCCTGAGTTCACACCATTCTCCTGCCTCAGCCTCCCAAGTAGCTGGGACAACAGGCGCCCGCCACCACGCCTGGCTAATTTTTTTGTATTTTTAGTAGAGACAGGGCTTCACCATATTGGCCAGTATGGTCTTGATCTCCTGACCTCAGATGATCCCCCTGCCTCGGCCTCCCAAAGTGCTGGGATTACAGGTGTGAGCCCCCATGCCCGGCCCCGTCATCTAGGTTTTAAGCCCTGCATGCATTAGGTATTTGTCCTAATGCTCTCCCTTCCCTTGCCCCCCACCCTCCAACAGGCCCCAGTGTGTGACCTGTTGGTGTGTGACCCTCCATGGGAACAGCAATTTTTAAGGGATGGGTAGAGAAAGAAGATTTCGCCAAGGAGCCTGAGAAGGACGGTGACAGTCACAGGAAGAGCACCAAAGTGGGGACATCAGGGAAAATCACCTGTGTCAGTTACCTTAGGTTTGACTGCAGATAATAGAAAAACCATGTAACAGAGGCTCAAATCGCATTTGACACTTTTTCTTTCTTTTATGTAAAAACGTCCCGCAGTAGACCTTCCTGGGGTGGGCGCCACTGCGCCATCAGTGACCTGGACTTCCAGCTTTCTGCTCAGCCGTCTTCAGTGGTGGCTTCTATCCTCGGCTCACCTCATGGTTCAGGATGGCTGCTGGGGCTCCAGCCATCCCATCAACTCTCCAAACCAGCAACAGAAGGAGGAACAAGAGCAGTGTGGGTAGTGTACCTTTCGGCTAAATCAGTCTTTTTCAGCAGCTTTCTGCAAGTTCCACACATATCCATGTAACATCTCGTTGGCCAGAACGTAATCATATGGCTCACACCATCAGGAAAGGTGTCTTTGAACTAGCCGCTGGGTGCACTGCCACTCTGAATACAGTAGGATTTCTGTTAGTCGGCGGGGAAATGGATATTTGCTGCCAGCAGCCTTGTCTGCCTTTTCTTCTTCCTTGAGATCTGGTGCCCAAGCCGCTGTCTGCTCAGCATACCCACCTGTGGCCGTCAGAGACTGAAGCCTGTGCTGAGTAGTCCCATCTTCCTCCCCCAGGGTTCCTGCCTTCTCCGAGGGTTGGTTTCCCCATCTTTTCTGTACCCCTTTTCCTGGGGTACAGTCTCCTGGGCTCTCATGGTTTTGTAGGGGCAGAAATGAAAGGGAAAGGCCCTGGAAATGTTTGCAGGCCAAGCCCTTTCGCTGCCCCTGGGCCTCCCCCCACCAGCACCCCGTCCTCAGGCCCCCCGTGTTCAGCTCCATGGTCAGCCCCCCTTAACCAGGAGGGATATGGAAGGGGACTTCTCTGGAGTGAGATTCAGAGGGAAAGGGAGGGCATTTGGGACCTGGGTTCAGATCCTGTGACCTTCGGCAATTGTATGTAAATTGGGGAAAATAAGAACTGCCTCCCCGCGAAACGTCCAGGCTGGAAGGAGGAGGGGATGGCAGGGCCTGTGGTCCTCTGCTCTGATCAGGATGAACTGTGCACATGGGGAGACTGGCAGAGACCTTCAGCCGCCTTCCCTGCCGTCTCTTCCCCCCGTTGCTCTTGGACGATCTCCCAAGTGTGTGGGGTCCATTCCTGCACCCCTGGGAATTGGTCAGCGTACGGGAGAGTCTGCTTGGCTGGCTGGAATCTAAACTGTGGGCGAGGCCGGGGTCCACTGTTGCTTATTTTCCCTGGCCTTAACTCCAGGCACCAACAGGGCAGCCTGGAGCCTCCTGGAGAGGAGGAGGGAGGAGGGAGGAGGGAGGAGGGAGGAGGGAGGGGCCGGCGGGAGGCTGCCCTCCATCCCCTCCTGTGTTTCTGCAGAGTGAGGGGGTCTCACCAAATGGCCAGGCCCTTCACGGAGCGAGAATCAGGCCAGCTGGGTGCCGCTGTGCCTCTTCCTCCTCCCCCTAGAAGGACCAGTCAGTTCACGTCCTGCCAGCCACAGACACAAGTGTCATGGCCTCCAGGGCACTGGGCCTTATGTCATAGGTACGTGGCGTACACGCATCTCAGTGGGAGGGCGTCCTGGGTCCTGCCCAGGTGCGTGGCGTACACACATCTCAGTGTGAGGGCATCCCTGGGTCCTGCCCAGGTGCGTGGCGTACACGCAGCTCACTGGTAGGCATCCCTGGGTCCTGTGGTTCTTCATACACAAGCCTGTCTAGGGAAAAAACTAGTCCATGTCCCCTGGCAGCTGAATGGGGCATTGGCTTAGGGATAAGGAGAGGCAGCCGACAGAAGCAGGTGCAGTGAGCCTGGGGGAAGCGCTCGGCTGCCAAAAGGCCAGATTGGGCAGAGCGTGGCTATGGCCAGGCGTCCCGGTGACCTGTTGACACCATTCTCCAGCTGCTGGTTGCCTGTGGGCCGGTGTGTTGTGACAGAAGAGGGAAGAGCTGGGGCCCCCGTGGAGAACTTGGCTGGCTGGGACTTGGCTGAAGCCTCAGACCTGAGACAGACGGTGCGATCCTCTGCTCATTCATTCTCTCCACGCACTTTCCCCGAGAGCCTGCCACAGGTGGGGTTGTGGGTGCTGGCATGCAGTGATGACTGAGATGCTCACCTCCTGCCCCAGGGGCTCAAGGACAAAGGGGCAGGATTCACTAAGGTGCCAGGGGGCCAGGTGCCATAGGGAGGGCGACCTGGAGGAAAGGATGTCTGGGCAGATGGCAGGGCAGGCTCAGCCAGCCTCCCCCATCACACTGGGCAAGATCCGAAGATGCCTGGCCAGGGAGTCCCGCCCGGAAGATACCCACGGAGGTTTAACAGGTGGACGCCGCCACTGGGCAGTCCAGCGCGTAGGAGGCTCCCGCTGGCCCCAAGGCTGCCGGCACGGTGATCTTCGTGGCTCCAGGACGCCCTGCAGTGCCAGCTCCCACTGGCCTGCACGAGTGCTGAAGCTTACCCCTGCTCCACGATGAGTGTGAGAGGGGTGTCCACCCCCCGCTGGCGGCCCCAGCCCAAGGAGGTCCACCATGGCCCCCGGAAGCAACACGGCCACGTTCTCTGTTCCCGGTCAGGGCTGGGGAAGCAAACAGGCCAAGGGGCAGGGACCGGTTTGTGGGGGGGTCCCTCCTATAGCCATGCTGGTGGCGCTGGACGCAGGGGCCTTTCCGAGGCCGCCCTCGTAACCGTTTTGGAAAATGTGAAGCCCTGAGCTGCTGACCTGCACACCCCCCTCGCTGCACTGGCTCAGCCTCCCCTCCCAAGGGGGGTGGGCTCCGTGCCTGGGCTCTGGAGCCCGAGTGGTGCTGGCAGCCCTGGGGGTTAACACGGCTCAACTTCCCGGTCGCCTTTCCTTCCCTCCTCCTCTGAAGGAAGCCCACGTCGGGGTGATGGAAACAGGCGCCGGTTCCGAGGAGTCTGCTGTGAACCCCTATCCCTGCCAGGCCTGGGCACGGCCTCCTCGCCCACACCCTGCTGCCTTGGGCTCCGTCCTCCGTGCAGGGCCTTGTTCTGAGGGCTGAGGGCTCCCCTCCCACACCCCAGAACCTGCCCTGGCCCCCTGGAGGGAGTGGGCTCAGTACAAATGGTACCCAAGGAGGAGGGCCACAGGAAGTGACATCGCCCGGCCCCCCCCACCTCCTTATTCCCTATAAAAAGCAAAATGGTGACTCAGAGAGGAGAGTTGGAAGCGTCCTGCCTCCTGCTCCCACTGTTAATTTTTACACTTGGAATTAGGCAGAAGGCAAAGAAAACAGCAGCTTGAAATACGCGGCTGACATGCTCTTCAACGGGTAGCAACAGCAGAGCCGCCCCTCCCCGCCTCCCGGCAGCCCTGGAGCGTGCAGAGCCGGGTGCCTGCTGGCTCTCCCCGGCCCCTCACCAGGCCCAGGCCCCCGCACAGCCCCCGCCCGGGCCAGGCGTGGATGGTGCGGCCGGGACCATGGCAGCCGGGGGCCGCCGCTGGCGCCCACTACGCTACCAGTCCCTGGCAGCTCTGGTGGAAGATTCTCAGTGGCCTTTCTTGTTCCTTGTCTCAGACTTCAGCTACGGGACGGACGAGTACGACGGAGAGGGGAATGAGGAGCAGAAGGGGCCCCCGGAGGGCTCAGAGACCATGCCGTACATCGATGAGTCGCCCACCATGTCCCCGCAACTCAGCGCCCGCAGCCAGGGCGGGGGGGATGGCGTCTCCCCGACTCCACCTGAGGGGCTGGCTCCTGGGGTAGGTACACCGGCTTTTCCTTCTGGGTTTGGGGAGGGGTGACGGGAAGGCCTGGGCGTCGTGGGCCAGGCCCTGCTTGGGTTGGTCTGGAGAGATTGGGACTGGAGACATTTGGACCTGGCCGTTCTTGGTGCCTCGTCATCTCGTCCTGGCCCTGGACCCCTCTCAGGCTCAGGCTCCCCTCCCCACCTGCTTTGCCAACGCTGCCGCCCCTGTCTCCCCCCCTCTACTAGCCGTCTGCTCCCTAGGCCTCCCAGAACCCTCCCTGCCTCTTTCAGCTTTCCCCGTCAGCCTCTCTCCTCGAGAGGACCCAGGAGAGGACCAGGCTCTCCTCCCCTCCGCACCCAGGCCAGGCAGTGGCTGCATGCGTGGCCCGTGGGCTCCAGGTGTTCAGAGGCTGCCCCTGCAAAGCCAGCCTGGGCCTGGTGCTCCCTGTGGGCGCAGTGAGCTGCCCGCTCCAGCCCTCCTCTGTTCACTTTGGAAGGGAACAAACTCTGATGGCGTCCACCTCTGCTTGTTGACAGAGACGAGAGCTCTGCTCCAGAGAGAAGCATTGTAGAAGGAATATTAAGCATGTGCTCTGAGATAGGCCAGGGATAGAAACTGTGGAGGGTTTGCAGTCCTTGTCATTAACGTGTTCCTGGCGACAGGGACTGAGGCTGTCTGAGCGCAGCTTGTGTGTGCGCGTCGGAGACACATGAACGAGCAGAACAGAGATTCTGGAGGGTTGTTTGCCTGGAGCTGGCGGGGGAGAAGAATCCAAGCCGGTCCTCTTGGGGGGGTGTGTGTTGCAGGGGGCGGTGGGAGTGCCCCATCCTTGCTTGGTCCAGCTCGTCTGGGTGTGTTTTGTGGGGGGTCTCCGTTCTGCCTTCTGACGTCCCCAGAGGAGCAATCGCTGAGATGCCACGGGCTGCCTCTTCTTCTCCAGGGACTAGTGCCCCCCACTCCAGCTGAGGCTGCCTGAACCCTCCCATTCTTGAGAACCCCCTGCTCCTTCCCTCGCCAGCCTCCCTGGCCACCCTCCACCCCCCACAGAGCTCTCACCCCCTCTTCACACCCCGGGGTGGCCGTTATAGCCTTTGGCAACAAGGGCCTTGGCAACGGGCTTCCCACTTGGGGGAAGCCACATTGTTGTCATGGCAACAGAGGCCGAGGCCGAGTTTAGCGGCAGCCCAGCCGTGCACGTTTCGGAAGGGCTGGCAGGGGGCAGGTGGGAGGCAGGGGGTCCGGCGAGGGGGTTGGTCAGTGTTGGGCCCTCCACAGCCGGCATTCTGGGGTGTTGTTGCCCTGCCCTAAGATGGGAGGTGGGTTAGAGACAAGCGTCTCGGACCTGCAGGGGCAGGTTTTTTGCCCTGGTTCCCTGGAGGCATTGGGCTCAGGGTACAAATAGTAACCCAGGGAGGCAGAGCAGGTGTTCAGGGACCTGAACGGGGGCCAACCAGGGGAGAGCAAGGAGGAGAAGACTCTCGCTCCCATCTCTGCCTTCAGCTCTCAGACCACAGCAGGGCTCAGAGCCCCGCCCGGGGGGACTCAGCTCTACCCCACTGTGAGCAGCTGTAGGAAGATGCTGCGGAATCCCGGTGTAGGGCCAGGGTCTTTGCCGCTGCCTGTCCCCGCGCCACCTCCCTCTTTGCTCCCTGTTCCTGTGCCCTGTCTTTGTCACGTGACCACCACGGCTGGTGTCCGTGTTGATTTTCCGATTCCTTGGTGCGGGCAGATGCCTTCTCTCGGGAGACAGATCACGGGCGTCACGCACAGATGCCCCCGCCTGGCGCTCCGGGGCTTCGGGGCAGAACTTGACTTGGTGGCTGTGCGTCTTGCTTGGTGGCTCACGAGGGACCCACTTGGCTTGAGGACCTTGAAATCCAGAGATGCTAGAGTGACAGCCCCCTGAAGTGCTTGTGGCCCCCAGGGTTGATGTTTACACCATCGGCTAGAAGCCACGCAAGGCAGGAGTAGGGAGCCCTTGTCCAGCCTGGGGATCGTCCCGGCAAAGGTCCCATCCGCGCACCTGCCTTCCCTCCTCGGGGAGCGTGTCTGCCCTTTCCGCTGGGTCACCGGCCCCACCTAGTGGACTCTGCAGGTATTGCTGTTTACATGGGGTGCCTGGAGGGAGCTGACGCCCCTTCCTGAGTACTTGGGGATGTTTTGGTTAAAAATACTATTAATAAAGGACCGAGGTTTCTGTGGCTTGGCTGTGCTTATTTGGCCAAACAGGTCCCCTCCCCTACCAGGCTTCCTGCTGGGGCCTTGGGAACAGGGGGGACTTCTGGACCAAATCAGACAATTGTTCTAGATACTCAGATATCTGGCTTCTGGCACCGCCTGATCGCTGAGCCTTCCACGCCCAAATATGCAGCCAACGGGAAGCCCAAGGTTGAGTCTTTGTGTTAGTCAGTGTTCTCTAGAGAAACAAAACCAGTAGGGTGTGTGCGTTATCTGTATCTATGTCTACGTGCGAAGAGAATATTAGAAGGAACTGATTCAGGTGATTATGGAGGCTTAGAGGTCCTAATCTCTGCAGTCAATTGCTGGAGACCCAGAACAGCCAATACTAGTTCCAGTCCAAGTGCAAAGGCCTGAGAGCTAGGAGAGCCAGGGATGTAAATTCCAGCCCAAAAGCCAGTGGACTCGAGGCTCAGGAAGAGCCAGTGTTTCAGTCTGAGTCCAGAGGGAGGAGGAGGTCAACATCCCAGCTCATGCTCAAGTAGTCAGGGGAGAGGAGCTTCCTCTTATTCTGCCTTTTTGTTGATTCAGGTGTTCAGTGGATTGGATGAGGCCCACCTACACTGGGGAGGACTCTGTTTTACCCAGTCCACCAATACACATATCAACCTCATTGCAAACGCCTTACAAATATGTCCGGATTAATGTTTGGACAAGTATTTGGGCACCTTGTGGCCTAGTCAGGTTGGCCTAGAAAATGAAGTGTCACACTATTATCCCCTCAGCTGCCCAGGATGGAAAGCAGATAAGCTTTGCACAGATAAAAATCTATTACTCTCAGGCTGGGCACGGTGGCTCACGCCTGGAATCCCAGCACTCTGGGAGACTGAGGCAGCCAGATTACCTGAGGTCAGGAGTTTGAGACCAGCCTGGCCAACATGGTGAAACCCTGTCTTTAATACAAAAATTAGCCGGGCGTGGTGGCCGGCGCCTGTAATCCCAGCTACTCAGGAGGCTGAGGTGGGAGAATGGCGTGAACCCGGGAGGCAGAAGTTGCAGCGAGCCGAGATCTCGCCACTGCACTCCAGCCTGGATGACAAAGCGAGACTCCGTCTCAAGATAAGAGAATCTACTACTCTTTAGCTGTGAGACACTGGGCAAATGTCCTCATACCGCTGAGCCTCAGTTTCCTTGTCTCTAAAGAGCTCTAACTCCCCTGAAAGGTAGTGGGGAGGAGGCCCCACTGTGAGCAGCTCTCAGACCACAGCAGGGCTCAGAGCCCTGCCTGGGGGACTCAGCTCCCATCCCACTGTGAGCAGCTGCAGGAAGATGCTGCGGAATTTCAGCATCGGGGAGGCCTGCGGCATCGGGCCTGGCTCACCAAAGTGCACAGGCCTTGGCCACCAGGGCCCACAAGCCTTTTCTCACCAGGTTAGAGGGCTGGGGGGCCAAGAGCATTGCAAAGACCAAGTCTGATCAATATCTGCTGCACGATGACCGAATCTGCTTTTGCAATCAACCTCCTTTCTGCCACATGGGGTGGCCCTGGGTGAAGCCAGGTCTCTGTGGTCTTGGCAGGACATGCTCCTCTCTCCCCAACACGCCCTTCCACAGCCTTGCTCTCTGCCTTTGTCTTCATTTGTGTCCCCAAGACATGCATCCCACAGAGGTACTAGGGTGAAACCTGAAACCCTGCCCCACAAAACCTGCCCAAGTCCAGGCTGAGCAGGGCAGCACGGCAGGGCCAGGCCCACAGACCACTGGTGGCTCCATTCAGCTGAGAGGGCCCGGTTTCACTCTGAGAAGGAAGGAAGGGCCAGGACTCATCTCAGCTGACAAGTGGGGGTGTAGGTTCCTCAGCCAGGACCATGGTCTTACAGAAAATCCAACTCAGGCCACAGACTCCTCTGTCTGCTTCCCTCTTGGGAAACTTAGTAAAAAGGGGCCACAAGGCAGAGAGAAGAACTGGGTTTGTCCCCACTCTACCACTGTCTCACTGTGTGGCCTGAGGGGTGCCACTCACCACTCCCCACCCGGAGCTGCAGTTTGCTCATCTGTAGAGTGAAGACACTGAGAATTTCCTCCCTCCTGACCTCACAGGGCTCAAACCTCACAGCTGTTGTGAGGTTTCTGTGAGATGGTATTTGGCAGGATGCTTTGTCAATGTAAAATCGAAACGGGTTTAGACTCCAGCCTGCAGGAGAACCCAAAGATAAGGGTGGAGGTGAATTGAAATCCTCACCATTGGCCGGGTGCGGTGGCTCACGCCTGTCATCCCAGCACTCTGGGAGGCCGAGGTGGGTGGGTCACCTGAGATCAGTAGTTCAAGACCATCCTGGCCAGCATGGTGAAACCCCATCTGTACTAAAAACATACACAAAAAATTAGCTGGGTGTGGTGGCAGGTGCCTGTAATCCCAGCTACTTGGGAGACTGAGGCAGAAGAATTGCTAGAACCCAGTGGGGGCAGAGGTTGCAGTGAGCTGAGATCGCACCGTTGCACTCCAGCAGCCAGGGGGACAGAGCGAGATGCCATCTCAAAAGAAAAAGGAAAAATAAATCATCATCATTGTCCCTGTGATCCTCTTCTTCCTCCTCCCCCTCATCACAGCTGCTTAGAGAGGCTTGTGCTGAACCTTTCATGTGTGTGGTTTCATTTAAGACCCTCAACAACTCTATGAAGTAGGTGCTATAAGCATCTCCACATTACAGGTGCGAAAACTGAGGCTCAGAGAGGTGACATAATTTGCCTAAGATTAGCTGGGCATGGTGGTTCACTCCCATAATCCTGTCTACAAGGGAAACTGAGGCAGGAAGATCGCTTGAGCCCAGGAGTTGGAGGCTGAAACGTGCTAGGATCACGCCTGTGAATAGCCATTGTACCCCTGCCTTGGTGACACAGCAAGACTCCATCTCTTAATAATAACTATTAATTTTATTATTGTTTGTCCAAGACCATGCAGCCAGCAGGGCCAGAGCATTATTGAAACTTGGGTTTCTGTGATGCCAGAGTCTGCACAGCGCTGCCAGGTCCCGCTCGCACGCCCTCCCTTGTGAAGCTTTCATGCCCACCCCGCCGCTGATCCCATTGCAGTTTGGAAGGTGTGCACGGTCACTTGTGGGGTGCATCTGCCCTGTGAGATCAGGACCTTAATCCCTGATCATCTCTGTGGACCCCAATGGAAGCGTCTTGGCAGCTAGGGGTTCTCAACTGGTATTCGTGGAATGGAACCAAGTAGTTCTGGGATGTTCAGTCAGGAGGAAGGCAGGAGCAAAGGAAGGCTCAGGCAATAATGCTGGGAAGAAGTCAGGCTCAGGCAATAATGCTGGGAAGAACTCAGACTCAGGGATAACACTGGGAAGAACTCAGGCTCAGGGATAATGCTGGGAAGAACTCAGGCTCAGGGTTAACGCTGGGAAGAACTCAGGCTCAGGGTTAACACTGGGAAGAACTCAGGCTCAGGGATAATACTGGGAAGAACTCAGGCTCAGGGATAACGCTGGGAAGAACTCAGACTCAGAGATAATTTTGGGAAGAACTCAGGCTCAGGCAATAATGCTGGGAAGAACTCAGGCTCAGGCAATAATGCTGGGAAGAACTCAGGCTCAGGGATAACACTGGGAAGAACTCAGGCTCAGGGATAACACTGGGAAGAACTCAGGCTCAGGGTTAATGCTGGGAAGAACTCAGGCTCAGGGATAATGCTGGGAAGAACTCAGGCTCAGGGATAATACTGGGAAGAACTCAGGCTCAGGCAATAATGCTGGGAAGAACTCAGGCTCAGGGATAATACTGGGAAGAACTCAGGCTCAGGGATAACACTGGGAAGAACTCAGGCTCAGGCAATAATGCTGGGAAGAACTCAGGCTCAGGAATAACACTGGAAAGAACTCAGACTCAGGGCTAGGAGGAACTCAGGCTCAGGGCTGGGAGGAACTCAGGCTCAGGGTTAACACTGGGAAGAACTGCAGCCTCCTCTTCCCTTTCTTGGTCTCTTCTGAAGGCTTGGGGCTTGGGATTCGAGGTTGCTGGTAGGTGAGTGAAGAGGCAGCATGGGAGCCAGGAACTCCTGAGATGGTGCCCACTCCACTCCCTCCTGACTGCTCCCGACCTGGGTTGTGTGGGTCAGGGACGCCCATGGTGGAGTCAGGGACTCCTCGAGTTTCAACCTCCACCCCCAGCAGCCGGCCCCTGCATTTCTCCCCTTCCAGGATCTTGGGTCCCTGCTGCAAAGAGAAGGACACGAGCTGGACCCTCCCATGTGCCAGGTGCTGTGCTAGGAGCCCAGGGGCTTCCCTGCCAGCCAAGTCCTCCAGCCATGGGGCTGCCCCCATTTAGTAGATGAAGACAGTGAGGCTCAGGGTGGCTCCTGGGCTTGTCCCAGTTGGGAAGGAGGTAAGTTGGAAGTAGGTAGACTAGTACCTTGGTTGTGACCCTGGGTCCCGTCATCGCTGGCTCCCCTGTCCTCTCTGGCCCTCCTCCGTTCACACCTGGCTGGGATCTTGCTCACCTCTCCACACTGTTAATCTTCTCTGATGAATCACACTTGGCTGGCCCGGCTCTTCCCACAGCTCTCACCCCCCATCTGGGATCTCCGTCTCCCAGCTAGCTAGCAGCCCTAGAGGTGGTGCCATAATTACCCCCATTCTATAGATGAGGAAACGGAGGCACAGGGAGCCTAGATGACGTGCCCAGGTCACACAGTTGGCAAGAGGCAGAGCTGGGGCTCACATCCAGAGTGCAGGAGAGTTTTCTTTCTGTTTTAGTTTATTTGTTTCACTGTATAAACAGTGTCGTGTACTGGCTTCTCAACATCAGCTTTATTTTATTTTCTTTATTTTATGTAATTTATTTATTTATTTGAGACGGAGTCTCCCTCTGTCACCCAGGCTGGAGTGCAGTGGCACAATCTCGGCTCACTGCAGCCTCCGCCTCCCGGGTTCAAGTGATTCTCCTGCCTCAGCCTCCCAAGTAGCTAAGATTACAGGCACACACCACCACACCCGGCTAATTTTTGTATTTTTAGTAGAGATGGGGTTTCACCATGTTGGCCAGGCTGGTCTTGAACTCCCAACCTCAGGTGATCTGCCCGCCTCGACCTCCCAAAGTGCTGGGATTACATGCGTGAGCCACCTCACCCGGCCTATGTATTTTATTTTTTTGAGACAGAGTCTCCCTCTGTCACCCAGGCTGGAGTGCAATGGCACGATCTCAGCTAACTGCAGCTTCCCCTTCCTGGGTTCTAGTGATTCTCCTGCCTCAGCCTCCCAAGTAGCTGGGATTACAGGCACCCGCCACCATGCTTGGCTAATTTTTTGTACTTTTAGTAGAGACGGGATTTCACCATATTGGCGAGGCTGGTCTGGATCTCCTGACCTCAGGTGATCTGCCCGCCTCGGCCTCCCGAGTGCTGGGATTACAGGCGTGAGCCACTGCATCTGGCCAAATTAGCTTTATGTAGTTGAACTATGTATATGATTTTGGAGTGACTTGTGCTAGAACAGAGAAAGAGGAGGCAGAGGGAGGAGCAAGGGGATCTGGAAGGTGACGAATCTGGTTCCATCTGTGGCTGTAGTTAGTGGCTGCACCTGCCCTGGCACTTGCCCTTTGGTGTCAGTTCCCATTGGCCGAAGAGCTACTGAGCTTCATACAATCTGCAGGTGGGGCTTGAGTTTCTGCCAGGAAAGCTGGGAGAGCCAGGGAGAAGCCGAGAGGCGGGAGAAAGTCTTCAAGCCGAGGGCCTGCCTCTGTTAAAGGCCTGGAAGTGAGAACGTGCCAGGCCCTTTGAGAGGTTACTGTCAACAGTGAGATGGGTGAGTCATCAGCTAGGGCCCCACCGCCCTTGTTTGGGCTGGCTTGGTGGCTTCCTGCTGGGCACAGAGTGAGCAGTGTTTTAGAAAGAGTCATCTGATGTCAGCGGGAGGGATGTAGGATAAATGTCCTGTCACACCTGGCCTGAAATCCTTCAGCACCTTCCCTTCGCCTATAGGGCCCCCCTTCGCTTCGCCTATAGGACCCACCTTCCCTTTGCACAGCTGTCAAGGCCTTGTCTGACCTGACCCCTGGACCCCCTGCCTACCCCTGTGGCCTCAGGACCAACTCCCTGCTAGAATGTGAACTCTCATGAGACAGAGATTTTGTCGGTTTTGTAACAAAACTTTTGCTCATTGCGGTCTCTGGTGCCTAGAACTATGCCTGGCACACAGCAGGTGCTCAGTAAATATTAGCTGAATGAATGCATGAACCAGCCAGACTAAACTCATGTCATTGTGCCTCACACAGTCTCTCTTGTCTGTTCCCCAGTCCCACCGGCATCTCTAACCACTGCTATTTTTTTTTTTTTTTTTTGAAACAGGGTCTTGCTCTGTCGCCCAGACTAGAGTGCAGTGGTGCGATCTCAGCTCATTGCAACCACTGCCTCCCAGGTTCAAGGAATTCTTGTGCCTCAAGCTCCAGAGTAGCTGGGATTACAGGCCTGTGCCACCACTCCTGGTTAATTTTTGTATTTTTAGTAGAGACAGGGTTTTACCACGTAGACCAGGCTGGTCACGAACTCCTGAACTCAAGTGATCCACCTGCCTCAGCCTCCCAAAGTGCGGGGTTAAAGGCGTGAACCACTGCGCACGGTCTAATTTTTTTTTTTTTTTTTTGAGACACGGTCTTTCTCTGTTGCCCAGTCTGGAACACGGTAGCACAAACACAGTTCATTGCAGCCTCAACATCCTGGCCCAAGCAATCCTCCTGCCTCAGCCTCCCAAGAAGCCGGGCCCACAAGAGCATGCCACCACACTCAGCTAATTGTTTTTTAAAATTTTTGTAGAGATGAGGTCTTGCCATGTTGCCCAGCTGGTCTCAAACTCCTGGGCTTGAGTGATCCTCCTGCCTCGGCCTCCCGAAGTGTTGGGATTTCAGGCGTGAGCCACTGCACCCGGCCTATATGTATAGTTTATTTGTGGACAGAAATAAGGAAAAATGTATAACTAACTCTTAGAGGCTCCCTCTGTCAGAGGGAACCAGAGGGTACTTTCTCTTTCTATATTATGTGTGTCTACAGAGTTAGAATTGTTAGTGATGTAACAGGAAAATAAAGAAGTTAAAAAAGAAGTGCCACGATTGGGAACGTATAGTGGGCTCTGAGGGCACCAGCGGGCACATCTGATGCAGCCAACGGGGAGTCACGGGAGGCTCCCTGGAGGAGGTGATGTTTAAAGTCGAATCTAAAAATGAGCAGCGGGCCGGGTGCCATGGCTTACACCTGTAATCTCAGCACTTTGGGAGGCCGAGGCAGGTGGATCACCTGAGGTCAGGGGTTCGAGACCAGCCTGGCCAACATGATGAAACCCCATCTCTACTAAAAATACAAAAATTATCCGGGCGTGGGGGCGGGTGCCTGTAATCCCAGCTCCTTGGGAAGCTGAGGCAAAAGAATGGGTTGAACCGAGGAGGCAGAGGTTGCAATATGCTGAGATGACGCCATCGCACTCCAGCCTGGGTGACAGAGTGAGACTCCGTCTCAAAAAAAAAAAAAAAAAAAAAATCGCAATAGGTGTTTCCATGTTATCCCTTCCAAAAAAGTGGCACCTCAGCTGAATGGCACCTCAGCTGCAGAGTTCTGACACTGCTCTCCTCCCCAGTATGGCCCTGCCCCTCCCTTGACACTGCCTTGGGAGTCAGTCACCAGGTCAGTCTGTTCCCGAGACTGTCAGCTCCGCGAGAGTAGGCACGGGGTCCCCCGTCTGTGGCTGCATTCCGAATGCTAGCACAGTGCCTGGTGCACAGCAGGCGGTTAACAAATGCTTGCTGATTGGGTCAGGCGATTAACAAACGCTTGCTGATTGGGTCAGGCGGTTAACAAACGCTTGCTCGGTTAACAAACGCTTGCTGATTGGGTCAGGCGGTTAACAAACGCTTGCTGATTGGGTCAGGTGGTTAACAAATGCTTGCTGATTGGGTCAGGCGGTTAACAAATGCTTGCTGATTGGGTCAGGCGGTTAACAAATGCTTGCTGATTGGGTCAGGCGTTAACAAATCCTTGTTGATTGGGTCAGGGAAAGAGGGAATGGAGGGTGGGTGTGGGGGAAGACTGTCTTTGGGGAGTCAACCATTGGAGACTGAGATTTAGACTTGATGGTGTCAGAAATCTCAGTGGCTGCGAAAGATTTCAAACATTAGCTGGCTGTGGTGTGTGCTTGCGGTCCCAGCTGCTCAGGAGGCTCAGGTGGGAGGATCACATGAGCCTAGGAGGTCAAGGCTGCAGTGAGCCATGTTTGTGTCACTGCACTCCAGCCTGGGTGACAGAACAAGACCCTGTCTCAAAAAAAAAAAAAAGTCTCAGTGGGTGCCCCATTCATTGCCCTTGCGGGAGTTTATGCCCCTCACCCTCTACAGTGCTGTTCAGGCCACTTCTCCAAGTTCATCTTCTGTCCTCTAGCAAGCAGTGCTTCTTAACCTACCTTCCTTCCTCCTTTCCTTCCTCCCTTCCTCCCTCTCTTCCTCCCTTTCTCCCTCCCTTCCTCCCTCCCTCAAGACAGAGTCTGGCTCTGTTGCCCAGGCTGAAGTGCAGTGGTGCGATCATAGCTCATTGCAGCCTCCAACTCTTGAGCTCAAACGATCCTCCCGCCTCAGCCTCCTGAGTACCTGAGATTTCAGGTGCATCACTGCACCCGGGTTGCTGAAGCTGCTTAACCCTTTCCCTTTGGGCCCTCTCTTCTTTGCCTGGAAACCCTTCCCTATTTCCAGATGCTGCTCAGAAGCCACTGTCCTGTGAAGCTTTCACTCTCAGGCAGCGTTAGTGCCACTGTCCTCTGTCCCCAGGGTGGCTGGTAAACAAGAACACTGCCTCGTGTGTTCACACGTCCTCACCCCAGACGGATGGAGAGCCTGCGAGCGGCAAGGGCCAGGTCTCCCAGCCTTGTATGTGTGTCATGCCAGGCCTTTTCTGGGTAGGAATGAATGAACAGACGGATGGACAGACAAGATCGGAGCCAAAGTGGGGAAGTACGTGTGGTCGTGTGGGTGTAAGAGGCTCTAAAGCTTGGTGGGGTGGTGGCTTTGGAAAAGGAAAAGAAGGAAGAACCGAAGGACTTGGTAAAAGGGATGTGGGGGTTGAGGGAAGGAAGACTCGCAAGATGGCGGCCGCACTAACAGAAGTGGAAACCCGGAAGGGGAAGCTGTTTCAGGAGGAGGAAGGGTCGTTTGGTCCGGACAAGTGGAGTGGAAGGGCTGTTGCTGGGGCTTCCAAGTGAGGAGGCCCAGTGGCCGGGGCAGGTGCTAGACCTAGAGCCCAGCAAGACACCGGGGCTGGAGCTGGCAGCCGGCCACCATTGGCCTGGAAGGGAGAAGGGATGCTTCTCTGAGGGAAGGGAGCAGAGGGCTGAGGCTGGGCCCAAGCAAGTGACTCCACAGGAGGCGGGAGAATGAAGGGCCAGCCTACACCAGAGAGTGGTCGGGGCAGCGCCTGCATCAACAGGGCAGTTGAGGGCTTGAAGAAACTCTAGACTGCAGAGGCGAAAGAGTCGGAGAGGGAGGCCTCTGGCTTACGGAATAAACCGTTTTGGGGGCCTCTGAAGCAGGCTGCTTCTATGGAGAACATTAGGAGCCAGGCCGAGGCAGACAGAGTATGGAGCTCAGGTCCAGGGCTGGCTCAGGGCATTTGTAAGGGAAGGGGAGGGAAGCTGTGGGGACCGGTGAGTCACTTCCCCTCCAGGGGGGCACAGAGGGCCTGTGAGTGGAGTCTGTGTCTGATGGAGGGGCACTCTCGTTACTCACTGGAATTTCCAGCTGCCGGGGACAGGGTGGAGTAGAGAGGCCCTGGATACTCAGGGAGCCACTTGTGTGGGGTTCAGGGATTTCGGGAAGAAGTGGGCGTCAGTCTCACCATGCCGCGTAGAGGCGTGGGGAACGGGGACGAGGATATCCTGGCAGACTTCCAAGGGCACCTCATGTCCTCTTGAGTGGAGGAACGAACACAGCAGGGGCCTGTGGGGTTTTAGGCCCTTCTTCGTGTCGCCTGCAGGTCTGACTTGTGTGGGCAGCCCATGCCATGCACTTGGAGCCCGCCGGGCGGGAGACAGAAGAACCTGTGGCACCAGGCCCTGAGCTGGCATACTTGTGCCCTGGGGAATGCCAGGCCTGGTCGTTCCCAAGCCCTGGCCACAGCCTCACCCGCCCACACCAAATGAGGAATTGTGGCTGAAAGGCCCTTCAGATGCGTCCTGGCTATTTATAACCCACCCAGGCAGGGACAGGGGAAAACCAGGGGCTGAAGGAGATGGGTGGGGTGGGGGTGTGCCTCTGCTGAACCCTGGTGGCACAGTTCCCTGACCAAAGGCTGTTAGCCCTGGGGCCCCCCAAAGGCTCACCCCCCAATCCCTTGCTCTATATTTCAGCTCTGGAAACAGGATGGAGCCTTTCTCCAGAGAGGGCAGCTTCTCTGCTGCTAATGGAATTGCATGAGTCCCACCTAGAACCCAGAGCTTCGGAAGAATTCTGGGGGGAGTGGAAGGCTGTGGGCCGAACTTGGGCTACAGGTGTGGTTCACACCTGTTGTTTTAAAATGTTAATTATTCGCCATCGTTTTAAAATCAGGAGCGTTCCTGTTAATAAGCCAGATTTTAGCTTATTTTGAACAGAGATCAGGCAGCCCGTGAGCCTGCGTTTCCTCCAGCAGCCATCAGCTGGAGTGAGTGGTGGTTTCACCCAGCCCTACCTGGTCACTGGCTGGCCTCACCCGCACCCTCATGGATGCCGTTTGCAACCTTTGCTCCATTGTTGGGTTGTAAAAGAGCTTTTCAGGGCCTCCCCTGGACTCCTCCTCCCATGGAAGGAGGTGTATAAGCATCCAGGAACTAGGGCCAGGGGGACCAGAATGTGGCCTCACTCCCTGCACAGTTGGGGGTTCTGCAACCATTGGAGAAGCCAGGGGAAGCTGGCTGGGAGTGGGCAGGGCCGGCGATGGTGCCTGTCCTGGGTTCTGGGTGCCTGTCCTGGGTTGTGTGTGCACTCCCCTTGCAGGCTGGCTCCCTGCGGTGGGGTGGCTGGGAGGGGGCTGCTCGGAGGAGGTGGGGGTGCTGGTCTCATCAGTGCCTGTGAGTCGGGGGGGGGGGCTGTTTAGAGGAGGTGGGGGTGCTGGTGTCAGTAGCGTCCGTGAGTGGGGAGGCTGGTCTTTGAGTTGGGGGGCTGCTCGGAGGAGGTGGAGGTGCTGGTCTCAGCACCTGTGAGCTGGGGGGCTGCTCGGAGGAGTGGTGCTGCTCTGAGGAGGGGGATCCTGGTCCCTGTGACTGGGGAGCCCACGGCTCGTGGGCAGGACCGTGGTGGCACCGCGCTCCTGCTGGGGGGGCAGGTCAGGCCTGTCTGTTGCAAAGCCTGACTCCTCCAGCGGCGGCCGGGACGCGGCTGTGGCTTCTGGGCGGGCCGGGGCCTCCCCTCCGGAAGGGGGCTCCGGCGCATCGGGACTCCGGGGTGGCTCTGGGGGTCGCCCCTGCACGCCGGGCTCCTGGCTCGGCCGCGCGCGGGGAATGAAGCTGCGTCTGGGAAGCGGCCTCCCCCCTCCACCCCACCCCGGCCCGGCCGCGGCCTCCTCGCTCCTCCTCTGCCGCAGAAGCCTCCGCCAGCCGCGGCCCCGCAACCCCAGAGGACGGGCGGCTCCACCTCGCGACGCGCGTTTCCTGTGTGTTCGGAGCGAGCGCGAGCCCTGGAGCCTGGGAAGGGCGGGCCCTGCGGGGCCAGGAGCGGGGCCGGGCGGGACACGGAGGAGGGCGCTGGGCCCCGCTGTGCCGCGGGTTCGCCTCCGCCACGGGCCGGGCGCGGCGTCAGGCGCTGCCCGGGCCTTGCTCCCCCTTTCGCCGGGCGAGGACGCGCGAGGCGGCGGCGGCGGAGTGGGGCGGACTAGGTCCGGGATGCAGTCCCGGGTCGGGAGCCCCAGGCCGGGCGCGCGGGTGTAGACCTGCCCCCCCTCCTGCCCGCCTCCTCTCTCCTCCCTCCTCCCGCCGCCGCTGCGTGGACCCCGCTTCCTGTCTGCCCTCCGCGGGCTCCGGCTGCCATGGAGGAGGAAGAGGAGGCGATAGGCTTGCTGGACAAGGTTCTGGAGGACGAAGATGTGTTTCTCCTGGAGGAGTGCGAGCTGGGAACCCCGACCAGCCCCGGCTCAGGGTCCCCCTTCCTGGTGGCTGTGAAGGTGGGAGCGTGACACGCCCTGGGCGCTGGGGGGGGCCGGGCCGGCGCTGCCGAAGGTGCGCGGGAGAAATGGCTGATGGGGGCGCAGAGCGCGCGGCCGGGTGGAAGCCCTCGGCGGAGTCCGCGAGGGTCCCGGCCCCGGCAGCTGTTCACGGGGGAGAGGGGCGGGCCTGCCTCCCGGACCGGTGTCCTCGGGGGAGTGGCTGCCGCCCCCTCCAGGCCAGCCCAGCTCAGGGCTCCGGCGGCTGTGCCAGGAGTCACCTGGCGGGCCTGTCAGCCCGAGCCTCGCCGCCTCCCTGGAGCCGGTGGGCAGGAATCCCCTGTTTCCACGGCAACCGCAAGAGAGGGGCCACCCTCTTCCCAGCCAGGAGACAGGGACTTGGTGTCTCTGAGCTGAGGCAAGAGGGTGTTTGCAAAGAGCAAGAGCCAGAGGTCACTGAGCTTCCTTGAAGGAAAAGCACTGGGTCAGCTGAAGCGGGGGAGGGAACAGCTGGCTTGGAGGCTCCAGCCAGGTGGGCAGGTGCCCTTCCCGAGGTGGGATAAGCAGGGAGCATCTGCTGGGCCCTGGCCCACCCGCTCTGGGGCTGAGGGTGTTCTCTGCAGCAATGCCCCGTCCTGTAGGAGAGGTTGCCTCCCGGTAGAACTGGAGGGCAGTGGTGGCCGGAATCCCCTTGAGGAGCAGGGCGGCCTCGGAACCACGCCGGCTCTGTGAGTCTGGCCCGGCACACCACAGCGGTCTTCCTTTTTCTCTCCTGGACACACCTCTCAGAGCTTCAGCCTCAGCCTTTTGCTCAACTGCTCTCTTGTTCTGTGTCGAGAAGGGAGGCCCAATGAGGACGCATTTCAGGGAGTTTGCAGACTGCTAAGCGAGGCTGCCTAACCGAGTGCCCATCTGCGGGGCCTAGAAGGCATGTGCAGCGAGCATTGCTGGGGGCGGGAGGCTGTCCCTGAACCTCTCTGGGCCTCCCTGTCCGTCATAGAAGATGGGGATCACGGCCCTGCCCCACCCACTCTACAGTGTGGCTCTGAGGAGGAGCCAGTGGAGGTAAAAATAGATGCAGAACCACGGTAGATGGCTGATGTGTGGAGTATGGGTGGAGCGGTGGCTGCAGGCCTGGGTGGGGAGTGGAGCTGTAGGGAGGCTGGCAGTGGCTGGCACCCCACCCCGTGTTCTCTGATCTGGTGCTGGCGTAGGGCCGTGGGGGTAAGTCACGTCTCCTGGTGGGCTCAGGGAGGCCTCTGCACTTAGGGTCTGACCAGCCTCCCCACTAGGAACAGGGTGGGCAGGTCTGCTCGTGAGCCAGGAGTCCAGCTGGGAGTAGCAATGCTGGGACGGGAGGTGTGTGGCCCTCATGGGCCTTCTCTGGGAAGCCCCCAGCACAGATGTGGGCCCACTCAGAGGCCACCTCCTGGACCTCCCCTTCTGCTGGACCCTGGCGTATGCCTCAGCTAAGCCCCTGTTTCATTCTGCTCAGAACTCTAGATGTTTGCCTCGGCAATTACATCCCATTCTCCTTGAGGACGAGGACCATGTCATATTCATTGCTGAACACTACACAGTGCGTGCTGTGGGGCTGGTGCTAGTGAGAATCTGCACCATGTGTGAGGCCCACGAAGGGTGCACCAGGTTCCCAGCCTCGCTCCATCTCAGAGGTGTCCTACTGCGTATGGCGGTGGCCCACGGATGCCGAGAGAGCCTGAGCACGTGTCACACCTAAAAACGCTGCTTCTCCTGGGTCTCCATGAGCACCTGGATGGGGTCTTCCCCTCTACTTTGCTGCCAGCATGGGGGAAGGGGACCTTTCTTGAATGCTGGGGGAGTTCCAGGCTCCCTGCCTCATCCCGAACACCTAGAATTCCTCCCTCCTCTACCAGCATTGGCCTCAGAGGGAGAAGACAAGCAGGTGGCCACAGAGTGGTGGGAAGAAAAGCTCACGGATTCATTCAACAAACACTCTCAGGTTGGGTGCTCTTCAGAGCACCGTGCCTGGCACTGTAGAGACGATGAGAGGAACAAGGCATGATTCTCCCTCACAAGGCGTTCAGAGCAAGGGGCAGGTACAGGGAGTAGGAATAGAGTATTGAAGTAGTCGGGGTGGGCCAGGTGTGGTGGCTCACGCCTGTAATCCCAGCACTTTGGGAGGATGAGGTGGGCGGATCACCTGAGGTCAGGAGTTTGCGACCAGCCTGACCAATATAGTGAAACCACATATCTACTAAAAATACAAAAATTAGCTGGGCGTGGTGGTGGGTGTCTGTAATCCCAGCTACTCAGGAGGCTGAGGCAGGAGAATCGCTTGAACCCGGGAGGCAGAGGTTGCAGTGAGCCGAGATCACGCCACTGCACTCCAGCCTGGGTGACAGAGTGAGACTCAGTCTCAAAAGAAAAAAAAAAAAAAGGCTGTGAGAAGGGTACTGATAAAAGGGTACCAAATTCAGGGGAGAAGGGACCACTTCTAGTGGCGTTGGGGATGGCCTGGATGTGTCCACGTGTGTGTGCGCACAGGACAAGGGTCATTTCTGGATGACACAGTCCTGTCCTGGGCTGCAGACGTTCTTGGCACACCCCTCCCTGGCAGCTGGTAGGAATCCAAGGCAATTCTCTTTGCTATTACTTTACTTTAGGGGTACTTACCTTAAGCAGCAGTTGCGTCCTGAGCATGTGCCCAAGTGCCAGGCCCATAGATCAATCCTGTTTGCAGTGTAATTTCCAAGACGCTTCGTCTTCCTGGGGGGCAGAGGTAAAGTTGGCCACAGTTTTCTCCAAAGCTATAGCTGGAGTTTGCTGCATATCTCAGCCCAGACTTACCTTTGAAGAGTTATTGATCTGTAAAACTGGTAATGCAAATACTGATAGCGTCACGTTGCATCTGTAAAATGGCGTATACTTGCCAAAAATGTTTCATGCCATTCTATTTAAAGATAGGTAGGGTTGTGACGGGGGCGTTGTAGAAGGTGCTATTTTAAGGAACTTATTTGTCAGGAATAAAAACTCTTTTGTAATACAGATTAACCCTTTACGTATTATTCTGTGCCATTTTTTTTTTCTTTTGAGACAGTCTCACTCTGTCACCCAGGCTGGAGTGCAGTGGGACAATCATGGCTCTCTGTGGCCTCCACCTCCCAGACTCAATCTCAATCGTCCTCCCACCTCAGCCTCCCCCTCACTATAGGCACTTGCTACCACGTTGGGCTAATTTTTATATTTTTGTAGAGACGGTTTCAGCATGTTGCCCACGCTAGTCTCTAACTCCTGGGCTTAAGTGATCTGCCCATCTTGGCCTCCCAAAGTGCTGGGATTACAGGTGTGAGCCACTGAGCCCAGCCCAATTCTGTGCCAGTTTTTAATGGATCATCTGAAACGTCTCTATTTCTGTTTCACCTGCCCAGGTCTCTTGTGCTTCCACATCATGCCTGTATCCCCCATTTGGATGTTTTTCTAAGTGCGGGCCCCACATGTGGTGATTTGAGAAATGATCGGTGGCACCTCGATCTATATTTTGCATTTTAATGGTTAAGTATATATTTTAATATACATTAGAAAAAATACGACCTGTACATTTTTCTTACAATTTCAAATATGTGTAGGATAAGACTGCTTTTTACAAGTCAGCTCTTGGGGACAGTGGCTCATGCCTGTAATCCCAGCACTTTGGGAGACTGGGCGCGGTGGATCACGAGGTCAGGAGTTCAAGACCAGCCTGGCCAACATGGTGAAACCTTGTCTCTACTGAAAACACAAAAATTATCTGGGCATGGTGGCATGCACCTGTAATCCCAACTACTGAGGAGGCTGAAGCAGGAGAATCGCTTGAACCCGGGAGGTGGAGGTTGCAGTGAGCCGAGATCACGCCACTGCACTCCAGCCTGGGTGACACAGTGAGACTCTGTCTCAAAGAAAAAAAAAGTTATTGTAAAGAACAATATTGAGTAAAGAATAGTGCAGGTGGTGGTATGTGAGTATGGCAAAATTTTTAGGGTGGGGTATGAACAACCGAAGTTTCAAAACACTGCCTGTGCCCCATGGTGCCTCCCTAAGACTTTAGACAGCAACAGGGAGCCCAGAATACGGGGATCCACCCTTTGGGAGAGAGGGGCTGCTGGAATTTGGTCTTTGTCCCCCAGCAGTTGACCCTGTCTTCTCTGTTCTAAATTCTGCCAAGGAAGCAGCTGAAAGAGACTTCCTCAGCGCCTAGCGCTGGGAGAGGAGAGGGTCTCTCGATGTCTCTACACTGCCTCAGCTGTCCTGAGACTGAGATGGGCCAGTCGTCCTGAGGTTGATGCTTGGTGTGGGTCTAAGCCCCAGGCACGGCCACCCCCAACCCCCAGGCCCGGTGGCATCTACTCAGCAGATCCTGCTGGGTACTGCCGGCAGCCAACTGTGGCCCGTGAACTGACTTCTACCATCTGTGAGCCTCAGACCCTTGCCGCATGCCCTATAGCCTCGAGTCACAGCCAGAGAGCCAGCCCTGCTTGTTGTCTTGGAGGCCAGTGCTCCTGGAGAGATTGTGTCTTTGCTTGGCCTGGAACCAGATGTTTGGAGGCTTTAGCCTCTCAACTCTGTGGAGGACCAGGCCTGAGTTGGCCACGCCTTACTCTAGACACCATCCCTACCGGAGTGACCTGATGTCTTTGGTTTGGCGGTTTCAAGCTGCCACACTGTGAGCCTAGCAGATTGTGCAGGATGCTGAGGATGAATGAACCCGCCAGGGCTGTATTTCATAAGTTCTGGCTAGGAAGAAGTGAGGACAGGCAGCTTCCCGGTGCTGGAGACGGGTAGGCAGCGTGGCAGAGGCTGTGGGACCTGGAACTCTTTAGAGAACTCACTCCAGAGCATTCTGGGCACGTAGGCACCTCTGAAGTTCTCCCTAGGGGAGAGACTATGGCCTTCACCTTCGTATTCCCGGTGCCTGGCTCCCGGTGGCAATGGGTGCGTGAGTGGTGAGCCTGGTGTTTGATGAGACGAGACGCCCCGCAGAGACTGAAGAAACAATGTGAATTTCCTCATGGCTCTAAGCTGGGGATTGTGGAGTCTGAGGAAAGCTGGAGAAGACGGGAGATGGAACAGGCCTTCCTTTGGTGGTGACTGAGCAACGGGTCTGCTGTTAGCCAAGTGCACTGAGGCTAATTCCCCATCCGTGTGCTCTCCAACGCCTTTGCTCCCATCCCAGCCAAAACTGCAGCGTGAACGGGGCCCAGAGCGGGACTCTTGGGGCTGACTCTTTATTGCCTTTTGAGGGAGTCGTCTTCCCATCAGAACCAGCCTTTCAAGACTGGATTGTGAATGGAAGTCTTGAAGGGAGGATCTTGCAGAAATGGACGATTACAGGGCTCCAGGGTCTACGCTCATGCCAGGGGGGATGGAGCTTGTTTGTGGCTGGGGCTGCAAATCCCGTTCTTCCCCCCATCCTAGTCCAATCAGCTCTACAGTTAAAGCTCACGATGTGGCATTTGCTAAACCCTCAGGCAAATGCGTGGTTGGCCGGGAACAGGAGGGGGCGCTAACCCCCCAGCACAGGGGATGAGTTCCCATTTGTCAAGGCTGGGAAGCAGCAGGAAGACCCCTCAGGGTCTGACCTGGAGGGGCTGGGGCTGGGGGCTGTTCCAGGCTCTGATCTTGTCCCCCAGGGGTACGTGTGCTGGAGGCTGTGCAGGCCTCTGGCAGTCACGACCCTCCATGCCTCAGGAAGATGATAACACCTGCCAGGTTTTGAGACTCCGGTGAGTTGAACCACGAAGAGAGCTAAGCCCAGTTCCTGGTATTTGTGAAGCCGCCAATAAGTAACTATTGCCCTTGCTTAAAACGTGGGGTCTGTATTGCTTTTCTAATGCTGCTGAAACAAACCGCCACAAACAAGGGCTTAAAACCACACAAATTTATTCTTTATACAGAAATCTATAAAGGATCTCGGCCCGGTGCCGTGGCTCACACCTGTAATCCCAGCACTTTGGGGGGCCAAGGTGGGCGGATCACCTGAGGTCAGGAGTTTGAGACCAGCCTGGCCACCATGGCGAAACCCCATCTCTACTGAAAATACAAAAATTAGTGGGTGTGATGGCGGACACCTGTAATCCCAGGTACTCGGGAGGCTGAGGCAGGAGAATCGCTCAAACCTGGGAGGCAGAGGTTGCAGTGAGCTGAGATCGTGCCATTGCACTCCAGCCTGGGCGACAGAGCGAGACCTTGTCTCAATAAATAAACACATAAATAAATAGATTAATTAAAATAAAAAGGATCTGCAGGGCTGCATTGCTTCTGGAAGCTCTAGGGCTTGTCCACCCTGCGGCCATACAGCCCAGGACTGCTTTGAATGTGGCCTGACACAAATTTGTAAACTCTTAAAACATATATTTTTCTTTTCGCTCATCAGCTGTCGTTAGTGTTATTGTATTTTATGTGTGGCCCAAGACAGTCGTCTTCTTCCAGTGTGGCCCAGAGGAGCCAAAAGATCGGACGCCCCTGCTGCAGGGGAGTGAGTTTATTTTGTTGCCATTTCCAGCTTCCAAGGGCTCCCTGCATTCCTTAGCTCATGGCCCATCCTCTGTCTTCAAACCTACCAGTGTAGCGTCTTCCAAGCAGTCCCTTATCACCACCCTGTCTCCCCGGCCCTCTCATTCCCCTTCTGCAGCCACGATGCCTCAGGGAAACATGGCATTTTAGGCAGCAGGTAAAGAACCGAAAGCTAGAGCCCTTTGAAGATGAGGAAGCTGGTTCTCCTGCATGTGGGGGAGACTGAGTGATGTCCTGGCTGTGGGAAAGACTGGAAGGATAGGGATGGGCACCTGGGCCACTGCAGGTGGCTCATAAAGGACATGGTGGGCCCCTGTCCAAATCTAGGGCCGAATCTTTACTTGTTTGTTTTTTAAATGTCTTTCCGGCCAGGCGTGGTGGCTCACACCTGTAATCCCAGCACTTTGGGAGGCTGAGGTGGGTGGATCACCTGAGGTTAGGAGTTCTATACCAGCCTGGCCAACATGGCGAAACCCCATCTCTACTAAAAATACAAAAATTATCTGGGCATGGTGGCGGGGAAGGCAGGGAAACAGACCATCCACGCAGGGTTTTGGCCTCCTTGCTCATGAGCTGTTGCCTGTGCTTTGCGTTTGTGCAGGTGGAAGCAGGGAAAGGCCTGGAGATGAGGAAGCTGGTTCTCTCGGGGTTCCTGGCCAGCGAAGAGATCTACATTAACCAGCTGGAGGCCCTGTTGCTGGTGAGTACAGTCCCTGCTCTGGGGCCTTCCGGTCCCCCCGCCCGTGTCGGATGATGTCATGCTCTGAAGCTGCTTTTGGAGTTGGAGAGGAAAGGGGACCTGTACCCGTCCCTGCCTGTGGACAGAGTCTGCAGCTGGTCTGCTTCTGGCTGGGCATCAGGCAGCCCAGGTCATTGCCAGAAAGGGCCTGTGCCTCTCAGCTCCAGCTCTCAAAAGGCAGGAGAAGAGGCATACCCGGGTTAGGGATGGCAAACACACCTGTCATCCATGACCCTGGCATAGGGCATCGCTAACCCATCACGGTGCTCTGCCTGCCCGAGCGGGGGCCAAGCGCCTCCTCCACACTGTGCTCTGAGCAATCACTCCCAATCAATCCAGTTAAGAAGTCTCTGCCATCTTGGGTCCAAGTCCTTCTACCTTCCTGGGTGAGGGAACCGTTAACGCCATCCTGAGGCCCCGTGTCAGGAAATATGAGGTGGGAGGCTATGTTCTTTTTTTTTTTTTTTTTTTTTAAGATGGAGTTTTGCTCTTGTCACCCAGGCTGGAGTGCAGTGGTGCGATCTCGGCTCACCGCAACCTCTGCCTCCTGGGTTCAAGTGATTCTCCTGCCTCAGCCTCCCGAGTGGCTGGAATTGCAGGTGCATGCCACCACTCCTGGCTAATTTTTGTATTTAGTAGAGACGGGATTTCACCATGTTGGCCAGGCTGGTCTCCAACTCCTGACCTCAGGTGATCTGCCCCCCTCGGCCTCCCAAAGTGCTGGGATTACAGGTGTGAGCCCCTGCGCCCAGCCTGTTTGTGTTCTTTTGAGAAGCAGCACAGCTCTGAGGCATCAGGCCGAGCTCAGCCCTCGGTAACGTGCCTCAGTTTCCCTCCCAGATGGAGGTGTCGTTGTGAGAATCTGATTGGGAGGGGAATATGAAAATGTGTTTGGAAGATAAAAGCACTACACAGATGTGAGGTGGTTTTGCCTTGGAAGAAAGTGCTCCTTAGATGTGTCTGGATGTTATGCGGAGTGATCGTGGCGTGTCAAGTTCTTTCCTCTGGGTGTTTTGCAGCCTGAGACATAAGGTAATTGTCAGAAAAGGGAGACTCAGAAGTATGGATCTGTGGAAGCTCATTCTTAACAAGAATTCTAAGATACACATTTAAGTACTTGCCATGACGTGAGGTGTTGTCACACGTTGACCCTGAGATGCTGTCAATGTCCCAGGGGACTTGACATTTATATTCCCCAGGAATGACTATGTAAATGTGCACATGGAGGCCAGGCGCCGTGGCTCAATGCCTGTAATCCCGGCACTTTGGGAGCCCCAGGTGGGCAGATCACTTGAGGACAGGAGTTCGAGACCAGCCTGGCCAATATGGTGAAACCTTGTCTCTACTAGAAATACAAAAGAAGCCAGGCGTAGTGGTGCATACCTGTAATCCCAGTTACTCAGGAGGCTGAGGCATGAGAATCGCTTGAACCTGGGGGCAAAGGTCGTAGTGAGCTGAGAGTGCGCCACTGTACTCCAGACTGGACGACGGGAGTGAAATTCTGTCTTAAAAAAAAAAAAAAGGCTGGGTGCAGTGGCTGACGCCTGTAATCCCAACACTTTGGGAGGCCGAGGTGGGTGGATCACCTGAGGTCAGGAGTTCAAGACCAGCCTGGCCAACATGGTGAAGCCCCATCTCTACTAAAAATACAAAAAATTAGCTGGGCATGGTGGCAGGCCCCTGTAATCCCAGCTACTCAGGAGGCTGAGGCAGGAGAATCGCTCGAACCCGGGAGGCGGAGGTTGCAGTGAGCCAATTTCGCACCATTGCACTCCAGCCTGGGCAACAAGAGTGAAACTCTGAATGTGCAGCTGTTTAGCCACACGCCAGGCTGAGTGTGTCCCATCTCTCCAGGAGTTTATCTGTGTGTGCGGAGCTGTTTTCCAAGTGAGGGACAGTGTGGCAGGTAGCTGAGGGTCCTGGTCTGGGGCCAGAGCTAGGGCAAGAACTGGCCCTGCCATTAATAGCAGGCATATTGCACTGTTTCTCAAACTGTGCCTCTCAGCCCATCAGTGCATTGGGTTGTGAAATCAGTATAGTGGGTTGTGAAACCAGTACAGTGGGTTGAACCAGCATTTTTAAACCAATGAAAAAATATCAGCATGCATCATACACAGGAAAGATAAGTGAGGGAACTTTCGGTTTGTTGTCTGTCTGTGTGCCTGTGTATATATGGAATTGCTGGGTCCATGGTGTCTTACACCTGTTGTGGGTTTGAAAACTGCTGGCTTTGGCCGGGCGCGGTGGCTCACGCCTGTAATCCCAGCACTTTGGGAGGCTGAGGTGGGCGGATCATGAGGTCAGGAGATCGAGACTAACCTGGCTAACACGGTGAAACCCCGTCTCTACTAAAAAATACAAAAAAAATTAGCCAGGCATGGTGGCAGGCACCTGTAGTCCCAGCCACTCGGGAGGCTGAGGCAGGAGAATGGTGTGAACCCGGGAGACGGAGCTCGCAGTGAGCTGAGATCGCGCCACTGCACTCCAGCCTGGGTGACACAGTGAGACTCCATCGCAAAAAAGAAAAGAAAAGAAAAGAAAACTGCTGGCTTTGGGCGGGCTCTACATAAATTCCTTGAGCCTCCGTTTCTGGATCTGAAGATGAGAGGGATGCCATTCTTTCTCTCTTTCCATGGGGTTGAGAAGACTGGGAGATCCTTCTGGGACCTCATACAGTGTTGAGTTACTTAAGACACTCAACTGTTAGTGGAAGAAAGGAGGACAGGCAGAGACAACCCATCAGACATGGGTTTTTTCTTCCACACCGTGAATTGCTGTCCAAAAAGGAACATCGTCGTCATTACTGACAGGATGTGTATTTGAAAGGAATTCAGACAAAGGATCCATACTGCCTGGCCGTACTGGCTCCAGGCTTTCAGCAGGTGAATGAGCTGTCATGCCTCAGTTTTTCCATCTGCAAACTGGGTATACAAATAGTATGCTTTTCATGGGGTCGTTGTGAGGATTAAAGGAATTTATGCACAGAGTTCTTTTTTTTTTTTTGAGACAGAGTCTTGCTCTGTTGCCCAGGCTGGAGTGCAGTGGCACAATCTCGGCTCACTATAACCTGCATCTCCCGGGTTCAAGCCATTCTCCTGTCTCAGCTTCCCGAGTAGCTGAGATTACAGGCACCCACCACCACGCCCAGCTAATTTTTGTATTTTTAGTAGAGATGGAATTTCACCATGTTGGCCAGGCTGGTCTCCACCTCCTGACCTCAAGTGATCGGCCCACCTCAGCCTCCCAAAGTGCTGGGATTACAGACGTGAGCCACTGTGTTGGGCACATAAAGCTCTCAGAACACAGCCTGAGTGTTCGTTGACACTGTTACTTTCTCCAGTGCCGGGATGGGAGACAGGTTAGGGCTTCTTGGTTCCTGCCACAACACACCCGTTCCCTGAAGGAGGGAGTGGCGCCCGTCCCCATCGGACACGGAGCCCTTAGATCCCACCTGCCACCCATGAGCCTCTTCCTCTGGGCCAAGACCAAGAGCCCCTCCCTGCTCTGCCTTGCTCATGCCCCAAAGGCAGAATCTGTGGGGCAGGGGCCCCCTTCCTGATGTGCCTGGGGCAGGTTCCCCCCTCCCCCAGCTCTCTCCTCCTGGGGCAGGTTCCCCCCCCCCCCCACCCTCTCCTCCCCGGGGCGGGTTCCCCCCTCCCCCAGCTCTCTCCTCCCGGGCCCCTGCTTGGCTGTTTCTTGAGCAGAGACCAGAGAGAGCAAAGGAAGAACTCGCTGGGAGGCCAGGTCTATGGGAGGCCAGGTCTGTGGCAGGAGGGCTGAGGAAGAGGAGTGGGACCCTCCACAGCCACAGCCACAGCCACAGCCTCAGAAGAAAACCTCAGAGCGAAAGAATCACGCCTTCCCTCCTTTCCTCCCTGAGCTGGGAACCCTGCACCCTCCCCACCCCTCAGCTAGGAGGAAGCTAAACCTTCTGCTCTTCGGGGTGGCCTCACAAAGGTGCCAGCTTGAAGGAGAAGAAATTCGTTCCCTCCATGCTCGCTTTCCCACTCCTGACCCCATTCCCACCGCTCTGCCCCGGCCTGTTTGCTTTCAGCTGAACACTTCCTGATATGCAAAGGGCTGGGTGTGTGTACCTAAAACCGTGTGCACACACAGGGCAGACGAGCCTCCGCGCAGAAGCCTGCGTCCTCGCCTCTGGGATGCTGGTGGGGGTCATCTTGTGGGGCCCTCCTGCTTCCTGGTGGGCTCTGATTACAGGGCAGGCCTGGGAGCCTGGGCCGAGGTAGGAGGTGAAGGAAAAAAGACAAAGCCAAATGCATTGAAATTCTGGATCTCCTTGACGCTGGGAACTGAGCTTGGGAACTGTGTCTTGCTACGCCGGGGCCACAGGGCAGGCCACTCCCCACAGCCCCTCCCACCACTGGCCACGACTGGCCGTCCTGGGGTGGACTCTCCTTCTGGCCACGTGTTGAGGTTCACAGCCGTGCTGCATCACAGGCTCTTTATCTGTAAAACAGGTGAATGACGCCTTCCTCCCTGGGCTCCAGTGATGAGTGACTTGGGTGGCATGGCAGCAAGCGTGCCAGGCCTTCTGGGGCAGGAGGTGGAGGAAGTGGATACATTTCTTTCCCTTATTTCGAAAGGCCAGTTGCTGGGGGACAGAGCGGACAAACGGCTGTGTGAAGTCCCGCTGGCAAGTGAGAACCGGCCCAGGCCCGTCTTCCTGAGAAGCCGCTGGGCTGGGAGCCAGGGTCGAGGTCACTCGGGTCCCCTCCGAGAGCTCGAATGGTGAAATGGAGAGCCGGGGCCCGCCCTTGCCCCCACAGCAGGACTGGGGAGGAGGGGGTGCCTGAGTGGTGTGCTGGCTCTTCAGCAGAACGGCGGTGCCGTGCCAAAGCTCAGTGTGGGTCACCTTGCCTTTCAGTCCACCCTCCTGCCTCTGAGCCCACGTGCAGGACTTCACCAGAGAAAAATAACGGCCTCAAGTGTCCTGGCCAGCAAAGGGGACACACCCAGCCCTGTCCCCTCCCCGCAAGTGAAATCAGGAGTAACAGCCAAGGCCCCCCATCATGTCATGAGAACCATCTGATGCCCCAAGCGCAGGCCCCGTCCTTGTGACTGGCTGTGGGTGAGCGTCCATTTCTTCCCCTTTTGCAGACCGGGTGGGAAGTTGAGGAGGAAGCAGAACCATTGTGTCTTGTCTGTGTGTGGGTGGCAGATGGGCACGTCGCGGCGGCTTCTGAGAAATCCTGTCTCCTTGGCCTTCCTGGGACTGCCGCCTTCCTGCTTCCCTTATTCCCCCCTCAGTGGGGACTGTGCCAAGGCAGGGACAAGAATTCATGGGTTTGGGTACTCTATGGCGACTCTGCGGGCTCCTCCGTGGGGTCCTGCATTGAGGTGAAAAGGATAAACTCTTATGACGATGTCAATCCTGAAGCTAGTTCCACGTCCCTCATGGAGGGTGGGGAGTCCCCAAAGCTTTCAGCTCACTCACCTGGGCTTGGGGGGACACTCTTCCCTTGCTCCTGCCCCCCGGTGCCTTCTGTTTCCCTGTCTGGCATGCCTCCCCACCCGCCCACTCCTCCACCTGCTCAGCTCTCCAAGGCCCTGGTATGTCTGCCTCCTCCATGCAGCCCTCCAGGCTACTCCAGCACAACCCTGGAACCACGTGGTCGGTGCTTACAGTTGGTCGCATCGTCCATAGTAATTTCATCTGTGTTGGCCCATTTTGCCCAACTGGATTAGAAACGTCTCAGCCAGGCACGGTAGCTCACGCCTGTCATCCCAGCACTTCAAGAGGCCAAGGCAAGTGGTGGATCACTTGAGGTCAGGAGTTTGAGAGCAGCCTGACCAATATGGTGAAACCCCGTATCTACTAAAACTACAAAGACTAGCTGGGCGTGGTGGCGGACGCCTGTAATTCCAGATACTCAGGAGGCTGAGGCAGGAGAATCTGGGAGGCGGAAGTTGCAGTGAGCCGAGATTGCACCATTGCACTCCAGCCTGGGCGACAGAGTGAAACTCTGTCTCAAAAAAAAAAAAAAAATGCGGTCTGGGACCATGATCACGTACGCACTGACTGGAATGTCAGTAGGTAGCGCATGGCTGTATTATCCCAGTTTCACAAATGAGGCTGCTGGTGATATGAAGCCCAGGGATGCTGAGTGATGTGCCCGCAGCAGAGCTGGGACTCAAGCCCACATTGCCTGGCCTGCACCAGGTGGAACCCCATGCGCTTGCCTAGCACGGACCGGACACCGAGGGGCCCTTGGTTCTAGCGCGGCAAGGGTCAGAAGGAGGGGCCTGCTTTGTCCTGCATGGATTGTTGCATCTGGGCTTTTTAGAGCTCGGAGGATGAAGGAGCCAGAAGGCAGAGCACCATCTGGGTGTCTGAGTAGATGAGATGACTTCTTCCAGTGATCATGGGTTCTATCTCCATCAGGAGTGAGGCGATGTGTCTGAGTAGATGAGACTTCATCAGAATGAGGTGATGTGAAGCTGGATTGAGGCTGGGCTGGGAGTTTGCCGTGGTTGGCTGGAGCTGGTGGTCATTGTTCAGAGGCAGCTGGCAATGGCTTTGGTGTTCCCTTCAGTGCAGCATTTTCAGCAATGGAGTCACCCATTCCCTGCTAGAATGCTTGTCTTGTCGGAAAGCTCACTACCTAATCCTATGGGGGCAGCTCTAGTGAGCCTGAATCTGACCCCATAACTTTTCCCCACTGCTCCTAGGTCTGCAGAGCAACCCAGACTAAGTCTAAGCCTGTTTTTTGTTTTTGGAGACAGAGTCTCGCTCTGTCACCCAGGCTGGAGTGCAGTGGCACGATGTCGGCTCACTGCAACCTCTGCCTTCTGAGTTCAAGCGATTCTCCTGCCTCAGCCTCCCGAGTAGCTGGGATTACAGGTGCACATCACCATGCCCAGCTAATTTTTGTAGTTTTAGTAGAGACAGGGTTTCACCATGTTGGTCAGGCTTGTCTCGAACTCCTGGCCTCAGGTGATCCACCTGCCTTGGCCTCCCAAAATGCTGGGATGACAGGTGTGAGCCACTGCGCCCGGCCAAGTCTAAGCCTCTTTCCACGTGGCCTTCAGGTAGGTGAAGAACATCAACAGAATCCGACGTGGCTGGCCGGGCGCGGTGGCTCATGCCTGTAATCCCAGCACTTTGGGAGGCCGACATGGGTGGATCACGAGGTCAGAAGATCGAGACCATCCTGGCGAACACGGTGAAACCCCATCTCTACTAAAAATACAAAAAAAAATTAGCCCGGCGTGGTGGCGGGTGCCTGTAGTCCCAGCTACTCGGGAGGCTGAGGCAGGAGAATGGCGTGAACCCGGGAGGCGGAGCTTGCAGTGAGCCAAGATCGCACCACTGCACTCCAGCCTGGGCGACAGAGCAAGACTCTGTCTCCAAAAAAAAAGAATCCGACGTGGCTGCTCTCCCTCTGGCCACCCTGCCCTTCCCTGCCACGCCTTCCCTGTACGGCAGGTTATCAGTCCCTGTCTCCTGCAGGGCCTTTGCAGTATAGCCTGGGCATCTTTGGTTTTTTTTTTCTGATTATTCATATTTGTTCATTGTAGGTGATTTATAAAATGCAGAGAACCACACTGAGGAAATACCTGCACGTCCCATTATCCCACAGTCCCACTGCTAGGCTGGAAGGTGACGGCATCAGCTCCCGGCCAGTGCTGGGGGTTGGTCTGTGTTATCTGCCACCTCACCGTCTACACTGGCAGGCCTGGAGCATCTTGGTATAGACAGGCAGGCGTTGAGAAAGTCTGAGACTGGAGACCCCTGCCGTGCGCAGTGGGAAGGGCCATCACGGTCGCTTAGCAATGTCTGCCACGGGGGTGGGACGCAGTGGGGGACACCTGAACCCCCATCCCTCTCCCTATGCCAAGTGATGGGAACTTGGAATATCAGTGAGGCCAAGACTGGTCTTGAGTAACTTCAGGTCCCTACCCTCTGAGTCCTAGAACCACGTTCTGTTTCTTGGAAGGAAACAGCTATAGGCTTGAGTTCCCCATCAACCCTCCCTTCCACTGAAGTGTGACAAGGAGCTTATGACTCGGGGCACAGGCTATTGTGGAAGAAAGACACGGATCCTGGTAACCCAGTACAGGCTGCTGCTGAGCTCAGCTGCGTGGTGGGGGAGTGAGCCCCGGCACCACCCCTCGGGCTGGCAGAGCTGCCAGGCCAGGTTCCTGCCGTCGAGCGTGTGGCTTGTTGGGGCATGTGGCAGTGGCTCCTTGACACAAAGCTCGCTTCAGTGCCCTGCCTTTGGCGGCCTTGTCTGGGCAGGACTTGGGCAGCGGGAAGGGCTAACGATCGGCCCCGGGGCCTGCCGACACTCTGGTTTGTTTACCCCCGACCTCTGCTCTTTCTTCCTCTGTTTCTCCCAGCCCATGAAACCCCTGAAGGCCACTGCCACCACCTCCCAGCCCGTGCTCACCATCCAGCAGATCGAGACCATCTTCTACAAGATCCAGGACATCTATGAGATCCACAAGGAGTTCTACGACAACCTGTGCCCCAAGGTGCAGCAGTGGGACAGCCAGGTCACCATGGGCCACCTCTTCCAGAAGCTGGTGAGTCCGCCAGTGATGGAGGGTCCTCACGCAGGGCCTCAGCGGAGCCGATAGTGTTGAAGGAGCCTCAGGAGAGGACCGGGCAGCCCCTCAGACTCCTTGAAGGCCTGAGTCCTCTCCGAGTCCTGGAGGAAAGCCTGGGTCTGTGTGTTATGGGGCGCCTGGGGCCGGTGCCTTGACTCTAGGCCTCCCCTGGTGCAGCCCTGGGAGCTTCTAGGGGTGGTGGAGACGGGCTGTGTGGATAGGTCTTTCTAGGGGTGGTGGAGATGGGCTCTGTGGATGGGCACTTCTAGGGGTGGTGGAGACGGGCTGTGTGGATAGGTCTTTCTAGGGGTGGTAGGCTGGGCTGTGTGGATGGGCACTTCTAGGGGTGGTGGAGACGGGCTGTGTGGATAGGTCTTTCTAGGGGTGGTGGAGACGGGCTCTGTGGATGGGCACTTCTAGGGGTGGTGGAGACGGGCTGTGTGGATAGGTCTTTCTAGGGGTAGTGGAGACGGGCTCTGTGGATGGGTACTTCTAGGGGTGGTGGAGACGGGCTGTGTGGATAGGTCTTTCTAGGGGTGGTGGAGACGGGCTCTGTGGATGGGCACTTCTAGGGGTGGTGGAGACGGGCTGTGTGGATGGGTACTTCTAGGGGTGGTGGAGACGGGCTGTGTGGATAGGTCTTTCTAGGGGTGGTGGAGACGGGCTGTGTGGATGGGTACTTCTAGGGGTGGTGGAGACGGGCTGTGTGGATAGGTCTTTCTAGGGGTGGTGGAGACGGGCTCTGTGGATGGGCACTTCTAGGGGTGGTGGAGACGGGCTGTGTGGATAGGTCTTTCTAGGGGTGGTGGAGACGGGCTCTGTGGATGGGTACTTCTAGGGGTGGTGGAGACGGGCTGTGTGGATGGGTACTTCTAGGGGTGGTGGAGACGGGCTGTGTGGATGGGTACTTCTAGCGGTGGTGGAGACGGGCTGTGTGGATGGGTACTTCTAGGGGTGGTGGAGACGGGCTGTGTGGATAGGTCTTTCTAGGGGTGGTGGAGACGGGCTGTGTGGATGGGCGCTTCTAGGGGTGGTGGAGACGGGCTCTGTGGATGGGCACTTCTAGGGGTGGTGGAGACGGGCTGTGTGGATGGGTCCTTCTAGGGGTGGTGGAGACGGGCTGTGTGGATAGGTCTTTCTAGGGGTGGTAGAGACGGGCTCTGTGGGTGGGCACTTCTAGGGGTGGTGGAGACGGGCTGTGTGGATGGGTCCTTCTAGGGGTGGTGGAGACGGGCTGTGTGGATAGGTCTTTCTAGGGGTGGTGGAGACGGGCTCTGTGGATGGGCACTTCTAGGGGTGGTGGAGACGGGCTGTGTGGATGGGCGCTTCTAGGGATGGTGGAGATGGGCTGTGTGGATAGGTCCTTCTAGGGGTGGTGTGGATGGGCGCTTCTGTGGGAGCACCATCTCCGTCCCAGAGGGTGCTCCCTCTCTGTCCCTGACGGAGCTGAGGGTGCTCCGTCTCTGTCCCAGAGGGTGCTCTGTCTCTGTCCTGGAGGGTGCTCTGTGGAACCAGCCCTGGAATGAAGGCTCCTTGCTGGGCTTCCAGTCTCCTGTCCCTCAGTGAACAGAGCCGAGTTGGGGGCATGAGGACTGCTCCCCTGAGACCTCGGGAACTCACCGCATCTCAGTGCTGCCTCTGTAAAAGGAAGCAGTTGGACACATCGGCCAATGATCCTCTCCTGAGGTCCCAAGAGCAGGAAGCACTAAAGCCCAGCCCTGCTCACCACTTCAGGGTCAGGAGCAGCAGGAGCGGGTGGGTTAACATGCAGACTTCGTGTTGGGAAACGCTCACAGAAGTCTTCTGGTTCCCTGTGCTTCTGTGACACCCTCTCCCCCAGCTCTGCCCCATCTCTGGCTGTGTCCCCTGGAGGACCCCCAGGTCAGACCCATGGAGCCCCCTCCCCAGCTCTCCTACGTAACGTCTGACAGCCCAGCAGGCAAGAGGGAGACTGGGAGTCCAGGCCACGGTTCTTCTCTGGGTGTGAGAGGCCAGAGGACCTTCTCCTCTTTCCCTGCCCTGTTCTCTGGGTGTGAGAGGCTGGAGGCCTCCTCCCCTCCTCTGCCCTGTTCTGGCTGAATGGACAGGGCTCTGCCTTCCTCATACTGGAGAAGACTCTCCCTCTCCTGCTTGGACACTCCTAGAGCCTCTAGCTGAGTGTGTTCAGAGCTGAGCTCCTTGCCTCTGGCGTTATCTGCTCCGCTTCCTGTCTTTACCTTACCGAGTGCTTCAGACTCGTTCTGGCTGCACCCTCTCCTCCCACCTGTCCTGTGGAGTCCACTTCTTGGCCATCGCTCACAGCCGCCTTTTCCTCTTCTTGGCCACCCGTGGCCCTCACCTGGACAGCTGCGTACCCTCCTGTGTGGCTCCTGCCTCCAGGCCCACTCCCCTCCCACCCCCACCTCTCCTTAGAGGGGAGAGAGTCACTGAAACCTCGACGGCCCCTTCAGTAGCTCCCCACAGCCCTTGGATTAAGGTCAGGCTCCGAGGAATGGCTTGAGAGACCCTTTGCACGCTGACCCGTGTCCAGCCCTGGCCTTGGCAGCTTCCTCCCCGCACCTCTGTGCTCCTGACACTGGACTTTCTGTTCTCAGTTCCCAGGGCAGGCACTTTCTTAACTCTTCGTACTGGAAGCCCATGTGCCTGAAACGTCCTTCTCCCTCTCCTCTGGCTTCGCCTGCTCAGTTCCCAGCTTAGAAGGGACCTCCTCCGAGAAGGCTTTCCAAGTCGCCCAATGCAGGCCTCGTGCCAGTCCCCGTAGTGAGCACTAGTAACCGCCTGACTCCCCCAAACCACAAGCTCCAGGAGGACAGACTGCATTTTCTTTATTTGTTGAGAGAGATTCTCACTCCTGTCGCCCAGGCTGGAGTGCAGTGGCGTGATCTCAGCTCACTGTACCCTCCTCCTCCCGGGTTCAAGTGATTCTGCTGCCTCAGCCTCTCGAGTAGCTGGGATTACAGACACCCGCCACCACGCCTGGCTAATTTTTGTATTTTTAGTAGAGATGGGGTTTCGCCATGTTGGCCAGGCTGGTCTCAAACTCCTGACCTCAGGTGATCCGCCCACCTCGGCCTCCCGAAGTGCTGGGATGACAGGTGTGAGCCACCGCGCCTAGCCTGCATTTTCTTCTTCTTAGACTCCCAGAACCAGCCCAGTGGTCACTGCATGAATGAGTGAATGCACCGTGATCTTGACCGTTGGGCCTGGGGAGAACTCGGAAGGGCATCGAGGGAGATGTCGCAGGGCCTGAGATTTCTGTCCTGAGAGCCCTGTTTCTCAAGCACAGCTTCTAGAGCCATGTCACAAAGTGGGCTTGAATCCCAGCTCTGCCAGATTAAACCTGCAACTGGGCAACTCACCCAAGCGCTCTGAATCAGCTTCCTCATCTGTAAAAATGAGGATAGTAACAGTATTTACCTCATTGGGTGATTTTGAGGAGTTAATATCTGAAAAGTGTGTGGGGCTGAGTGCGGTGGCTGTAATCCCAGCACTTTGGGAGGCTGAGGCTGGAAGATCACTTGAGGCTTTGAGTTCAAGACAAGCCTGGGCAACATAGCAAGACCCTATCTCCACAAAGAAATAGAATAGGCCTGGCTGGGCGCGGTGGCTCACGCCTGTAATCCCAGCACTTTAGGAGGCTGAGGTAGGTGGATCATGAGGTCAGGAGTTCGAGACCAGCCTGGCCTCCATGGTGAAACCCCATCTCTACTAAAAATACAGAAAAATTAGCTGGGTATGGTGCCATGCACCTGTAGTCCCAGCTACTCAGGAGGCTGAGGCGGGAGAATCACTTCAACCTGGGAGGCAGAGGTTGCAGTGAGCCAAAACTGCGCCATTGCACTCCAGCCTAGATGACAGACTGAGACTCCATCTCAAAAAAAAAAAAAAGAATAGGCCGGGCGTGGTAGCTCACGCCTGTAATCCCAACACTTTGGGAGGCCAAGGTGGGTGGATCACGTGAGGTCAGGAGTTCAAGACCAGCCTGGCCGCCAACATGGTGAAACCCCGTTTCTACTAAAAATACAAAAATTAGCCGGGCGTGATAATGCGCACCTGTGATCCTTGCTACTACTCGGGAGGCTGAGGTGGGAGAATCACTTGAACTTGGGAGGCAGAGGTTGCAGTGAGCCGAGATCATGCCACTCCACTCCAGCCTGGGCGACAAGAGCAAGACTCTGTCTCAAAAAAAAGAAATAGAATAAAATAAAGTAAAAGGAAAAGTGCTTGGAACGTTGCCCGGAATATTGTAAATTAATAAGTACTCAATAACTGGTCATTATCATCAGTGCCATCATTATTATTAAATTGGGAAGAGGCACCCCGGAAGGTGTCCTTTCAAGGGAATGCCGTGCTCTGGTTCTAGTAGGACCCGCCTACTTCCTCCAGTTCAGGGATGATGAACACCTGTCCTCACTGCCTGCTCACCTGAGCTGAGTGGCCTGGGGGGCATCTTCTCATCCCTCAGGAGGGTAGAAGAGAGGAAGTCCAGGGTTGCTGGAAACGCTGTCACAGTTTATCTTTGTCACTTGGACCTGGCTGTCCCCTGTTCTGGTCTCAGCTCCACAGGCCTGGCCGTGAATCTGCTGCCCACCACCTTCCCTCCCCAGCATCAGGAACTGATGCCTGAGGCCCCCGGGGCTGCAGGCCTGGGGAGGGCCCAGGTGGAGCCGGGTCAGGCCTGGCATCCGGAGGTGGTTTATTTTCGGCTGAAGTCTCTGGGTATTTGATTATTCATTACTGAGAGAAGGGAATTAGCATCTCTGCTGTTTGTTTTATGAGATCACTCCAGTGCCATGCTGCTGTTTCCAAGCAACCTGCACTTCCCAGTTAAGGAACCTGCCAAGCCAGGCCTCGGGCCCTACAGCCTGGTGACTGTGGCAGCGGCAGTCCCTGAGATGACTGTGACCCTGGACACAGGCCTCCGCACAGCTGCCTCCTGCCCTGGCTCCTGGGAGGGTGGTGTGCCAACCCGGGCCTCCAGGCTTTCTCCTTCTCGTGGGAAAGGAGGCAAGAGGAGCCTTTTCCTGAAAGAATATCAGTGATTTGATGTTGGCTTAGGAAGCGACTGTTTAGCACATCTTGTGTAGCGTGGGCACTGATGGGCTGGGCCTCAGTACTCCCTGGAAAAGAAATGAACTCCCTCCCTTCCGGCCCCGCCCCCTTTTAAAGTCAGCCCCACCCCTTTTAAAGCTCAGGCCCCGGCCCCCTTTTAAAAATCCAGCCCTTCTGCAGCTGAGACCTGAATGCCTCTGGCCTTGGTGTCACCCCAAGCGTCCCCGCTCGCTCTCCCCTCTCTGACTTTTCCAGATGCCCCTCGCTCCCCTGCCCCACCAAGCTTCCTCAAAGGACTCTGCCTCTGTCCCGGGAGGCTCCAGGCTCAGCCGATGCTGCGGCCAGCCTGCCCTCACCCCTACCTTCGTCCCTACCCTCACCCCTACCTTCGTCCCTGCCCTCACCCCTACCTCCATCCCTACCCCCACCCCTACCTCCATCCCTACCCTCACCCCTACCTTCGTCCCTACCCTCACCCCTACCTCCGTCCCTACCCTCACCCCTACCTCCGTCCCTACCCTCACCCCTACCTCCGTCCCTACCCTCACCCCTACCTTCGTCCCTACCCTCACCCCTACCTCCATCCCTACCCCCACCCCAGCCTCTCTGGGTCCTTGGGGAGCATGAGGATCCTGCAGAAAGCAGAGTGGTCCGGGATGGGGATCCACAGCAGCCCACTTCCCCCAGCACCTTGGTGGGAAGCAGAGGCCCCTGAGGAAGCCAGGCAGCAGCTGTATCCCCCTTGCTACTGTATTGAAAAACATTTAAACCAGAAACTCCAGAGAATAACAGCAAAACCTTCTAATGAAGAAAATACAGCGTCACACATGAAGGTGGAATCTCCCCTCCCTTCCTCCTCCCTCTTGAAGCAGCTACTGGCATGAATTTGGTGGATAGCCTTCTAGACTGCAGTTTGTGTGTTTACTACATATCTGTATCTATTTGGGGTTGGCCTGTACTTTAAAAAAAAAAAAAGATAATGTCTTGCTATGTTGTCCAGGCTGGACTTGAACTCCTGGGCTCAAGTGATCCTCCTACCTCAGCCTCCCAAGTAGCCAGAGCTATAGGTGTGTGTACTACAGCTCCCAGCTGCATGTACTTTAAAAATGTGTCTAAGCCAGGCGTGGTGGCTCATGCCTGTAATCCCAACACTTTGGGAGGCCAAGGCGGGCGGATCACCTGCGGTCAGGAGTTCAAGACCAGCCTGACCAATATGACGAAACCCCGTCTCTACTAAAAATACAAAAACTAGCCAAGCATGGTGGTGCGTGCCTGTAGTCCCAGTTAGTCAGGAGGCTGAGGCAGGAGAATCGCTTGAACCCGGGGGGCGGAGTTTGCGGTGAGCCGAGATCGTGCCACTGCAGTCCGGCCTGGTGACAGAGCGAGACTCCATCTCAAAAAAAAAAGTATATAAGTATACATGTATATCATATTTTACAGTCCAACCCATGTTCGTTTTGGAGCTTGTCAGCAATGCTATGTGTAAATCGGGTGCATTGGTGTTCATGGCTGTGTGCGCAGCTTCCCCCGTTTGTGAGCATTTGTTTCCAGTCCCTCCACTATGAGGAGGAAAAGTGAGGTGGTGAACACCCTTGGGTCCCCTGGGGCACACACATAGGCCATTTGCTCCAGAGCACTGCTGTCTAATGGAAATAGCTTATGAGCCATATACATCATTTCACATTTTCTAATACCCACCTTTTTTTTTTGTTTTGTTTTTTTGAGACGGAGTCTTGCTCTTGTCGCCCAGGCTGGAGTGCAGTGATGCAATCTCGGCTCACTGCAACCTGCACCTCCTGGGTTCAAGCGATTCTCCTGCCTTGTCCTCCTGAGTAGCTGGGACTACAGACGCGTGCCACTGCGCCCGGCTAATTTTGTATCTTTAGTAGAGACGGGGTTTCGCCATTTTGGCCAGGCTGGTCTCGAACTCCCAACCTTAGGTGATCTGCCCACCTCGGCCTCCCAAAATGCTGGGATTACAGGTGTGAGCCACCACGCCTGGCCCCTAATACCCACATTTTTAAAAGTAAAAATAGGCAGGTGAAAGTAATTTTGAGAATATCTTTTATTCCCACAGATCCAAGTATTATTTCAACATGTAATCAGTATTTAAAAATTAACGAGGTAATTCACATTCTCTTTTACATACTAAGCCTTTGGAACCCACTGTGTATTTTACACGTCCGGCACGTCTCAGTTTGAACCGGCCGTATCTCAGGTGCTTGGTAGCCTCACGTAGCTGGTGGCTACTGCATTGAACGATACAGCTCTGCAGTTTGTATGTAAAAGTGGATTTGCTAAGCAATCGATGGGCTGTGCCTATCCTCAGCTTTATTAGTTCAAAGCCTATTCTCAGCTTTATTAGTTATTGACAAATTGCTCTCCAAATAATTGTACTAATTTACACTCCCCCGAGTAATCTGTAAGAGTTTAAATTGGCCGGGCGCGGTGGCTCATGCCTGTAATCCCAACACTTTGGGAGGCCAAGGCGGGTGGATCACGAGTTCAGGAGATCAAGACCATCCTGGCGAACATGGTGAAACCCCATCTCTACTAAAAAAAAATACAAAAAATTAGTCAGGCATGGTGGCGGGCGTCTGTAGTCCCAACTACTCAGGAGGCTGAGGCAGGAGAATGGCGTGAACCTGGGAGGCGGAGCTTGCAGTGAGCCGAGATCACACCACTGCACTCCAGCTTGGGCGACAGAGCGAGACTCCGTCTCAAAAAAAAAAAAAAGTTTAAATTGGCCGGGCGCGGTGGCTCACGCCTATAATCCCAGCACTTTGGGAGGCCGAGGCAGGTGGATCACCTGAGGTTAGGAGTTTGAGACCAGCCTGACCAATATGGAGAAACCCCGTCTCTACTAAAAATACAAAATTAGCCAGGCGTGGTGGTGGGCGCCTGTAATCCCAGCTACTCAGGAGGCTGAGGCAGGAGAATCACTTGAATCCAGGAGGCGCAGGTTGCGGTGAGCCGAGATCGCACCACTGCAGTCCAGCCTGGGCAACAAGAGCGAAACTCCATCTCAAAACAGAAACAAAAACAAAAACAGGGAGTTTAAATTTCCCCATATGCTTGCCAGCCCTTGCTATCAATTAGACTTTTAAATTTTGACCCTTCTGATGAGTATAAAATACCTCGTGATGGCTTTAATTTGAATTTCTACCCTTTGGTCCCTTAAGAGGAAGTGCTTATACACAGCGCAGCGAAGCCTTTCCATAAATATTTGGGGAATTGACTTACGGAGCCTCGGTTTCCCCTTTCGCAGAAAGGGGCGATGGGATCTGCCCTGCCTCTCAGAGGAGGCGAGGCTCTATGTGGTTGTGACTCAGGTTGTGACTATGTGTGAGTGACAGGCAAATGTGTAGTGAGGCTGGGGCTTTGGCTCCTTGGAGGTAGAGGAGGTGGAAGAGGTGAGGACAGGGCCTCGAGACCAAGGGAAATGGAAAGACAGCGTCTTCATTTGTTGTTCTGTTTTCTTTTTGAGACGGAGTCTTACTCTGTCACCCAGGCTAGAGTGCAGTGATGTGATCTTGGCTCACTGCAGCCTCTGCCTCTTGGATTCAAGCGATTCTCCTGCCTCATCCTCCTGAGTAGCTGGAATTACAGGCACGCGCCACCATGCCCAGCTAATTTTTGTATTTTTAGTAGAGACGGGGTTTCACCATGTTGGCCAGGCTGGTCTGGAACTCCTGACCTCAGGCCTCCCAAAGTGCTGGGGTTACAGGCGTGAGCCGCCGCGCCCGGCCAAGATGGCACCTTTAAATGTTGTGCCCCACGCTGCACGTGGGGAGGGAGGCCTGAGCAGGCCACACATGCCAGCTGCCCCCAGCACACATACCCCCCTCTCCCCCTGCTCCGGCTAATTCCAGGATGTGAAGGAAGTATGAGACATTAAGGGATTTCAAACCCTGGGAGACCTTCACGGTGCTGAGGAAAGCTGGATGCTGTGAGGAGTTGAATTTCTAGCAGGCCAGCAAAGGCCCTAGCCTGGTCTCCCCAACCCCAGACCCCCTCGTTAATCTTATTGGCTGAGCTGGTTTCCATGGAAACTGTCCAGTTCCAAGGGACACTGTGCTATGTTCATCCCTGCGTTTCCCCAAGTTCCCAATGAGCTGAGTGAGAGGTTTTCAGTGCACGGTGAAGCTTTCATCCATTCATTAATCCTCTCCCCTCCCACCCTCCTCTCCCTCCGTTCCCTGACTCCTCCCTGCAGGCCAGCCAGCTCGGTGTGTACAAAGCGTTTGTGGATAACTATAAAGTCGCTCTGGAGACAGCTGAGAAGTGCAGCCAGTCCAACAACCAGTTCCAGAAGATCTCAGAGGTAGGCAGCTCCCCGCACAGCCACCCTGACGGACACGGAGCTTTGGGGCTGCCCAGAGCCCTCGGGTCTCCCCTCCCTCGCTTGCCAGTCAGTGCAGTGGTTACTCTCATGGGTAACACTTAGCCTGATACTTGCTTTCTTGCACCTGACATTTTCCCTCTTAATAGAAAACGATCTATTTTATTTTATTTTTTTATTATTCTCTTTCAGATTAGAGAGAGGAACGGGGAGGCAAAAAAAAAAAAAAATTCAAGGCAGTGTTCTCCCACACCACGCTGTGGTGACCTTGAGCAAGTCACGTCCCCACTCTTGGCTTTTATGTCCTGTCCTGTAGAATGAGAGGTTTAGACTTGGCCAGATAATCGTTTTTTTTTTTGTTTGAGACAGTCTTGCTCTGTCACCCAGGCTGGAGTGCAGTGGTGCCATCTCAGCTCACTGCAACCTCCACTCCCTGGGTTCAAGTGATTCTCCTGCCTCAGCCTCCCAAGTAGCTGGGATTACAGGCGCCCGCCACCACACCCAGCTAAGGTTTGTATTTTTAGTAGAGATGAGGTTTTGCCGTGTTGGCCAGGCTGGTCTCGAACTCAGGTGATCTGCACATCTCAGCCTCCCAAAGTGCTGACGTTACAGGCGTGAGCCACTGAGCCTGGCCTGGCCAGCTACTCCTAACCTTGCTTGATAAGAATCACTGGTGCAGTGTTTACAACACAGATTTCCAGGCACCTTCCCTGGAGCTTCTGATTCAGAAGGCTTTGGGTGGGGCCCAAGAGTCTATATTTGAACAAGCTTCTGGGTGATATTTATGACAGGGAAGTCTTGAGGAAATTTGGACTGTAGGTCGTCTTTTAAGGTTCTTGCCAACTCTAAGACTGCAATCCCGTAAACACAGAGAGGGCAAGAGCCACTTACGTGGAGAAGGAGCCTTGGAATCCCTGGCCCAGTACACGCGTGCTTCTGCTCCTGTGGCCCAGCTTCCTGGCCGGGAACACGCGTGCTCTGCCCGAGGCCCGGCCTTCCTGGCCAGGAACACGTGTGCTCTGCCCCTGAGGCCCAGCCTTCCTGGCCGGGATTTCTGGCGTGCGCTTGCCCCCTGAGGCCCAGCCTTCCTGGCCGGGAACACGCGTGCTTCTGCCCCTCAGGCTCAGCCTTCCTGGCCGGGAACACGCGTGCTTCTGCTCCTGTGGCCCAGCTTCCTGGCCGGGAACACGCATGCTCTGCCCCTCAGGCTCAGCCTTCCTGGCCGGGAACACGCGTGCTCTGCCCCTGAGGCCCAGCCTTCCTGGCCGGGAACACGTGTGCTCTGCCCGAGGCCCAGCCTTCCTGGCCGGGAACACGCGTGCTCTGCCCCTGCGGCCCAGCCTTCCTCCCGCACTCCTCCGCAGGGCAGAGGTGCAGTCCCGTCTGCCATCAACATTTCTACCCAAGAGATGGCATGGAGGGACAGTTGCTTAGGATCCTCCAGGACAGAGCCCAGTTCATCCCTTTGTCCAAAAAGACCTCAGTGACACCCCTGAAGCACTGGCCTTGCAGGAACAGCCGCCAGCTCGGGGCAAGAGAACCTCCATCCTAGAAAAGGGGAGAAGCTTCTGCAGTTTTGGGAGTCCTGCCTTAAAGGCCCCTCTTGGCCCTTTGTGTCCCCATCTCAGCTCTAACGCTAGAAGAGTTGGGGAAACGCAGGATAGTTTTCCTGAAACTTCAGGGGCGACGGGCGATGCCCACGTTTAGAATCCACAGAGAGGCAGCAGAGAAGCTGACAGATGGAGATGAACATGTCAGCTTCATTATTGTTAAAAAAATGCAGCTTGGAAAATGTGGATTTGGATCTGTAGCCACAGTGGGCTTGCTGACACTTCACCTCTGGAATGAAACGTACCTATTGAGGCCGGGCGTGGCGGCTCACACCTGTCATCCCAGCAGTTTGGGAGGCTGAGGCAGGAGGATCACCTGAGGTCAGGAGTTCGAGATCAACCTGGCCAACGTGGCGAAACCCCGTCTCTACTAAAAATACAAAAATTAGCCTGGCGTGGTGGTGCACACTTGTAATCCCAGCTATTTGGGAGGCTGAGACAGGAGAATCTCTTGAACCCAGGAGGTAGAGGTTGCAGTGAGCTGCGATCACGCCACTGCACTCCGGTCTGGTGACAGAGCGAGACCCTGTCTGAAAAACAGTAAGTATCTATTGAGTCCCTTGCAGGAATAGGAAACCACAGGGCCCTCCCCACAATGAGGACAGAGCCCACGCCTCTCAGCCAGTGTGCAGAGAGAGGACGGCTGACCATAGTTTCTTCTCCCAGACCCATGGAGCAGATGAGTCACCCTCTGCCTGGGAGGATGAAGTGCGGGGTGGGGAAGTCCCTCTCCATGGAGCCAAGTGGCTGGAGAGGCCAGGTGCAGTGGCTCACGCCTGTAATCCCAGCACTTTGGGAGGCCGAGGCGGGAGATTGGCTTGAGCCCAGGAGTTCAAGACCCGCTTGGGCAACATGGTGAAACCCCATCTCTATTAAAAATATGAATAAAAGGGGCTGGAGAAATGGTGCTTCCCCCGCGGTTTCCAGCCCAACCCTGGAACTACCTGGACTCCCCTGGTCTGTGTTCAGAGCAGCCCTGCTGAGGCTGCCCAAGAGGCCGGGGTCAGACATGGTGCAGAGGGTGTGGGGTCTTCTCTTGGCCTGGGCTGATTGCCTGTTCTCTGTGCATAGATAGGCAGAAACCACACCCAACCGTAAGCCCCTCAAAGCCTGCCCACCCTGTAGGGCAGAGCCAGGCCCCTGGCTTTTTGCCAGGTGGCTTCTCATCCTGACTCACTCGATGACGCGCTTGCTTCCTGCTGGCGCTGCCACTTAATTACTGCAATTAGGCTCCTCTCTGCAGCAGGAGTGATTTCATACCCTAGACTTCACTGGAGGGGGCGTGAGGAAACAATCCCGAAATCTGGGAATCCAGGCACCAGCCAGAGACACAGCCTGGGGACGCTGAGTAACCCCCACACCCCCACCCCCCAAAATATACACACACTGGGGATCCAGGCACCAGCCAGAGACACAGCCTGGGGACGCTGAGTAACCCCCCCCCCCCCAAAAAATATACACACACCCAAGCTCCGTCTTCAGGAGTTTTCTCTGTCTAGAAACAGCTTGAGACAGAATTAGGAAGTTCCTGCTGTCTGGGCACTTCCTCCCCCGCAGACCAAGCAGGTGACATCACCTGAGCACCTGACCTTGGCCTCACCTTGCCTCCTGCCTTCCCTCCCAACACCCCTCTTTGAGGCTCCGTGTGCTCAGTCTGCCAAGTGGGGATGGCATTACAGCTCCAGTTGCAGGCTGCACTGTCCTGTTAGCAAAAGCTGGGGCTGGAACCTCTCTAAAGGAGGGTAAAGAGGCTTGGAGCAGATGAGTCACCCCTGGGGTCTGTTTCCAGTGCTCACTACCTGTCGCCTGGCTTGGGGTCCAGGAGGGGCTTTGGCTGTTCATCCCTCGAAGCTTCCTCTGGGACGCCCAGCATGGACAGTGGTGGGTGGGGAGTGTCAGGGGTGCTGGGGGCTGAGCAAGTGCTCTCTGATGGGGGTACGATGCAGCTCACTGTTCTGGGGAGCTCAGCGTCTCTGCTGAAGGCCCACCACTTCCCTGCTGGCGTGTGGGACCCCTCCTTCCTACCTCATGGGTTGCTCATGCTCTAGAGATCGAGATGATCGGCTGGAGGACCTGGCGCTGCTCAACTCAAACCCTGTCTGCCCTTGGCCGACGTGTAGGGTTCCTGAGTTGGGGTTCCTGTAATCACAGGGCTCCCTGCCAGCCTCTCTCATCTCTGGGACCTGGAGTCCCTTCCTTCTTGCCCACGCCCCAGCCACCGGACTCCACGAGGCTCCAGGAGTTCACAGGTGTGGTGCAGGGGATTGGGGTGGCAGAGGCAGCCCATGGCCATGGGGCTCCTTTGTCTCTCTCTTTTTTTTTTTTTTTTTTTTGAGACAGAGTCTCGCCCTGTCGCCCAGGCTGGAGTGCAGTGGCGCAATCTCGGCTCACTGCAACCTCCGCCTCTCAGGTTCAAGCGATTCTCCTGCCTCAGCCTCCCGAGTAGTTGGGATTACAGGCTCCTGCCACCATACCTGGCTAACTTTTGTATTTTTAGTAGAGACGGGGTTTCACCGTGTTGACCAGGCTGGTCTCGAACTTCCGACCTCAGGTGATCCGCCCGCCACGGCCTCTCAAAGTGCTGGGATGACAGGCGTGAGCCGCCGCGCCCGGCCTCTGTTCTCATACTTGCACCCTGAGTTTCAGAACTCCCCTTCCTGCCAGGCTCACAGTGGGGGCTGGGAGAGGTGAGGGACAGAACAGGCTATGACTCCTCTCCTCCCTTTGGCAGGAACTCAAAGTGAAAGGTCCCAAGGACTCCAAGGACAGCCACACATCAGTCACCATGGAAGGTACCTTGGGGAGCGGGCTGGATTACAGGCACCTTCCTTTGTCTGGCTGTGTGGGCAACGGGCTGCGTGAACGCGGCGCCCTTCCCCTTGTGTGTGCATGTGAGTGTGTGAGCGTGTGCGCGTGTGAGTGTGAGCGTGTGCGCGTGTGAGCGTGCATGTGTGCGCGCGTGTGAGCGTGCATGTGTGCGCGCGTGTGTGCGCGCACGCGAGGACTCCAGCCTCGTGCCCAGGCAGCCAGCCAGCTACAAACGTGCTCCTCTTTAGGATGCCAGCAGGCTGCTGGGTCCCTCCCTCCCTGCCCCTCCTCCCCTTCCCCTTCCCTCCTCTCCTCGCCACGCGCCTCCCTCCCCTCCCCCTTGCTGGAAGAGCACTCGGAAGCGGCTGCTCCATGCTGGAGTCTGTGCGGCAGCATCAGCAAGGTGGCTGAGTGGCCGGGCTGCTGGTGGGCGCTGGGGAGCCTGGAGCGATGGCTGCACGCTCCCGCTGCGGAGACAGAGGCTGCCATGGAGATTCTCCTCATTATTCGCTTCTGCTGTAACTGCACCTATGGTAACCCAGGTGCCCGCTGTGGGAGGTGGCGGACCCTCCCACCTCTGGGGGCCGGCTGGAGTGGGCTTAGATGTGGCCGGCGAGGTTTGAGGGCCACAGGGAAGGAGGGTGGGCAAGCGGCTGGACCTGAATTCCCCCTTCGTTTTGGCGGCGTCCAGCCTAGAGTTGAAACCTGGGGCTGCTCAGAGCAGGGCCGTTTGCAAATGGAAGGATCAGGCTGGAGGGGTCCAGGTGCCCCCGAGGATCGGTGGGGAATTGGTGGGCTAGCGTGAGAGAACTTCCTGGAGGGGCTGTTAGGGAGAGACGGCCACGAGCTGTGCCCGCAGACGTAGTAGCCCTGAAGCCAGGGAGAGGGTCTGCGGGGTCCAGGCACCGCGTGGCGATGGGTGGCCATGGTCCGGACGGCGACGTTGCCAGCCGAGAGGGCGCCAGCGCGAGCCGGAGGGAGAAGTTGGGAGTTTCTTTGTTTCTGGAGAGAGGAGCGGAGGCTGGGCGGCAGGGTATTGTGTGCTCCGTGCATATGCAGCAGCCGGCGGAGGACACGGCGGGGCTGTGAGAGCAGGAAGGAGAGGCTTGTTTCCAGCTGTGAGAGACCCCCAGCCGAGGTCTAGGCCCTTAACTGTGGAAGGCAGGTCAGCAGTGCCAGCGGGAGAGGGGTGTGGCAAGCTACTCTGTGAAGGTCACACACACACCGCCTTTCCGTGGAAGGGACCCGGACCATCCTCCTTGCAGCTCCCGCAGCTGACTGGGGGCTGGGGGCAGTCCCGGGACAGGTGCATGTCATCAGCAAGACTGTTGATCATAGGAGGATGAAGCCAGCCCAGGCAGGGAGGTGTCTAGAAGCCCGTGGACCCTGCCCCAAGAGGCAAGATGTGCCAAGGGGTGTCCTGACTGTAGCCGGGAGCGGGGTGGGCACGTGTGGCTCCCTGGCCGGCTGCTCTGGGCCTGAGTCTGTGGGAGCAGCAGGCGGCTGATTTTAGGACCTTCCTCTTCCTTCCCACCAGGTGTTTCGGCTCTGCACCCTTCTCAGTCACTTTGCTTTCCTATCTCCCTGGTAACCCGGAGCTCCTTGTCGAAGGCTGACGTGAGGGGGGTGGCAGCTTGCCAGAGGAGAGATGGCAGGGCTCCTTCCCAGAGGCGGCTGTGCTGGAGGGGCTGTGTGGGGCCACTGTCGCTTGACCTTCTCAGGACCCTCTCGATGGAAGCAAGCTCTGAGGCAGCCTCTCTCCTGCGGCCCAGCAGGACGGCTGCGGGAACCCTGTTCTCACTTGAAATTGGCCTGGTCAGTGATCGGAGGAGAAATGGTGTTTTTGGTCTGGTCTAGGAGTTGATCAGGTCTTGACTCTGCCTCCCTGAAAAGGAAATGTACCCTTGGCTTCCTCTCCCTTCCCCAAAAGGAAGCTTTGACTTAGTGAAACGGACCCGGGACCTGGAGTTCACGTTGCTTCGGTCTCCATGATACTGTTCTTGAAGTCAGCTTCAAAGTGGGGATGAGGAACGAAAGGGCCAGCTCGTGAGGAGGGGCTCACCCCATCCCGGTCACTCTTTCCACGAACCCTCCTGTGGTTCATTGAGGTTTTACAGGTGCTGCCTTCCCCTGAAGAAGGGGCAGCTCAAAGCGAGGAGCGTGGGCGGATCTGCCCAGCTCCCACCACTTGTAGCCTCAAGTCTCTGGCCTCAGTTGCCTTGTCTGTAAAATGGGGCTAGTGATCATTGCTTCCCTTTTTAATCACAGGAAATAATGCAAGCAAAGCAGTTAACTCAGTACCCTTGGGCACAGAGCGAGTACCCAGCAAACTAGAGAGAGACCGGCTTGCTGCCCAAGTCAGTGGAGAGGGAGAGTGGGTGAGGTCAGGCAGGAAGCAGGCCAGCCTGCCGGGAGTCTGGGGACGGGGGAAGGGCCAGAGCAAGCGCCTCACCCTGAATTCTCGGGACCCCGGCGTGCAGGGGCCGTGGGGAGCACAAACTTCAGGGCTGCTTTTGTTCTCCCAGTTCCCTCCGTATCTGACATGGTCCCAGTGCCACCTCTGCCTACCCCGTGCACCTGTCCTCCTGGCCGCCCTTCCAGAGCTCATTCCACAGCCCTGCTCAGGTGGACTCTGGAGGTGACCACAGACATATTAATAACCCCTCTGAAACCCAACCTGCCATGTGTTCAGACCTGAGCTTAGTCAGAAACCTCTTCCTCCTGGGACCCAAGAGAGGGCTGAGGGAGCAGATAATGCAGTGTCAGCTTTCTGTGGAGCTGCCACTCCGGGGCCCACCCCAGCAGGTGTCTCCTGAGCTTGTGCTTTCTTTTGGGTCTTTGGGGTTCTCGAGTGTGATTTTTCCCCCTGAAGATGGGCTGAGCCACAGGTGGGTGCCTTAAACAGCCTCAGAAATGGATCCCACCTGAGCTAGGACCTGGGCTGCACCCTCAGTGCCCAGGATACCCCAAGACTGGCCTCATTCCTTCAAGCTTCCATGGTCCATGGGGAGGGTCTCTGGAAACTGCTAGATAAGAAAGGGCTACAGATATGTCATATGAAGTGTATTTACATAAACCGGTGGTTGGCCGGGTATGGTGGCTCATGCCTGTAATCCCAACTTTTGGCAGACTGAGGCAGGAAGATTGCTTGAGGCCAGGAGTTCGAGACCAACTTGTGTTTGGCTTGAGGCCAGGAGTTCGAGACCAGCAACGTAGTGAGACCTTGTCTCTATATTTATTTTTATTTTTATTTAAACGAAGACTCACTCTGTCGCCCAGGCTGGAGCGCAATGGCACAATCTCAGCTTACCGCAACCTCCGCCTCCTGGATTGAAGAGATTCCCCTGCCTCAGCCTCCCAAGTAGCTGGGATTACAGGCACGCGCCACCACACCTGGCTAATTTTTGTATTTTTAGTAGAGATGGGGTTTCACCATGTTGGCCAGGCTGTTCTTGAACTCCTGACCTCAAATGATCCACCCGCTTCGGCCTCCCAAAGTGCTGCGATTACAGGCGTGAGCCACCGTGCCCGGCTCCTCGTCTCTATATTTTTTAAAAAATTAAGATAAATACATAAATAAAACATAAAGCAGTGGTTTTCAACCATTATTATACATTCAAATCAGTAAAGAAGCTTTTTAAAAATGCTGATGGCCCTTGTGATCTTGCAGAGATTTGGGTTGAGTTGACGGGGCTGGGGGCAGGCATCTGTATCTTTTAACCGCTCCCCCAGTGATTCCGACGGGCAGCCGAGCTTGGACTGCGAGTGAGGGTGGCGGCCCTGCTGAGGCTGCGTTTTCTTCACAGCCGGCAGATCGCTCCCTGAAGTGTCTGCTTAGCCATGCATGGGGTATTTATATCTCAGGCTTTGGAGAAATATGGGGTTTGGGACCTGGCTAGGGCGTGCGTGTTCACGCTGGGATCTGTCACAACAACCTGGTCCTATGGGACACCCAGTCTGGAATCCTTCTTCCCAGATGACCACCCTGCCTCTCTCACTGCTCCTGTGGCAGGAGGTCCAAGGTCATGACCCCAGGGACAGAGCATCCAGGTGCAAGACTGAAGCTGAGCCTCCTGTTGGGAGGGTGGGCACAGCTGCGTACAGGAAGGGTGTTGGGAAGTGTTGATCCACCAGCTGCCACCTCCACCTGTCCCTGCTGAATCCCAGCCATCCTCACATGGTGGCTGGGTTGTGGAGGGTGTGGCTCTTGGGGACCTGGGCTGGCCTTGCCTGCGTCCTCCCAGCCTCTTTGGGGCTCTCATATGTGAGGCCTAACCTGAGTTGCTTCAGGAAACCTTTGCCCCTCAGGCTGCCACGTGTTTGAGAGCACAGCCTTTGTTTTTCTTTTTTTTTGAGACAGAGTTTCGCTCTTGTTGCCCAGGCTGGAGTGCAGTGGCATGATCTTGGCTCGCTATAACCTCCGCCTCCCGGATTCAAGTGATTCCCCTGCCTCAGCCTCCCAGATAGCTGGGACTACAGGCATGTGCCACCACGCCTGGCTGATTTTTGTATTTTTAATAGAGATGGGGTTTCACTGTGTTGGCCAGGCTGGTCTCGGGGAGCAGAGCCTTTCTGTGGAGATCAGGCCAGCCTCCCTGGCCTCCAGCCTCCCTGCGTCCAGCCTCCTTGCTCCAGCCTTCCTGTGCTTTGCTATCTGGGGTTTGAGGATGTGGGGAGGGGTCTTTCCTCTGAGAGATGAGGCCAGTCCTGTGGATCACAGTGAGTCATGCCAATCCCAGCTGGTTGTGCCCAGCCTTCAGCTGCAGGAGCCTGAGAATGATAAGGTCTGGGGAGCTGCCCTTCCTGGAAACACAGCACGTCTCCTTCCCCCATTCTGGGGTCCCGCGTGTGGCAGGTGTGCTGGACTCTGCAGGGCATGGCTGGGTGGAGCTGCGTGATTCAGGGCTGGGGGTCCAGGAGAGCATCTGCCTTGAGCCAGGTGAAGCCAGGACAGGCCTGGGGAGGGGGGCGGGGTGGCTCTCGATGAAGCCATGTCTGATGGGAGAGGAGGCAGGGCTGTGGAGGGAGCAGGGGCTGCCAGGGCTGTGCGTCACCTGTGTCTGCTGCTTGGTGGGCTTGGGGAGTGAGAACAGAGGTGGGGGCTGCTGTGGGTTCCCTCTGGTGTCCCGTGAGGGGGTGTTCACGTGGGAAGCATGCGGGTGGGGGACGAAGCTGGTCTCTGGGGTGTTGGGGTGCCCTTGTCCGTCATCCTGTTCCTCCTTCTCCCTGTCTCCCCCGACAGCTCTGCTCTACAAGCCCATTGACCGGGTCACTCGGAGCACCCTAGTCCTACACGTGAGTGTCAAGCCCCCGAATGGCCAGAGAGGGCTTAGGAGTTCAGTGGAAGACTGAGCCTGGGCTTAGAGGGTGCCGGAGCCACCGAGAACAGCCCACGTGGGGAATCAGGGGTCCCTAGGCTCCAAGGATGCCCGTCTGGCCCATGGTGTCCATGCCACCAGGCCAGGGCCTGAATACAGCTTGCCTGCCAAGCTTGACATGGCGAGGTGCTCCCCGGGAGGCAGGTACTTCCTGCTTCCCCACCCGCTGCCTCCTGGTCTCCAGTGTCCTTGGAGCAGCTGCAGGGCGGATACAGGGGTTTCTCTCCCAGCTGCTCGGGGGATGAGCCTCCACCTGGCCTCCCAACTGGGGAAAGAATAATGACTGCAGCCAGGAGAAGAGGGAGCAGCCAGGGCCCTCTCCCCTGCTGTGCTGGCTCTGATTTTTTTTTTTTTTTTTTTTTTGAGACAGAGTCTCACTCTGTTACCCAGGCTGGAGTGCAGTGGCGCGATCTCGGCTCGCTGCAAGCTCCGCCTCCTGGGTTTAAGCGATTCTTCTGCCTCAGCCTCCCGAGTAGCTGGGATTACAGGTGCCTGCCACCACGCCCAGTTAATTTTTATATTTTTACTAGAGATGGGGTTTCACCACGTTGCCCAGGCTGGTCTCGAACTTCTGACCTCAAGTGATCCCGCTGCTTCGGCCTCCCAAAGTGCTAGGATTTCGGGCGTGAGCCGCCGTGCCCGGCCTGACTCTGATTTGTAGTTCAGATTTTGCGGGACTTAGGCAGGTCCCTGAGTGCCCACCCTTTGGATTCTTTGGGAGGGGACTAAGCACTCCCCAGTGGCCACACATCGGGCCCCAGAGCCGCTCCCCGCAACTCACCACCTCACCTTTCCCAGGACCTGCTGAAGCACACACCTGTGGACCACCCCGACTACCCACTGCTGCAGGATGCCCTCCGCATCTCCCAGAACTTCCTGTCCAGCATCAATGAGGACATCGACCCCCGCCGGACTGCAGTCACAACGCCCAAGGGGGAGGTGAGCTCAGGGCCCAGCACGACCCCTCACCCAGGCTGAGAAGTATCAGATCCCTCGTCCCC
>NW_026652294.1:32487479-32501265 GCF_009828535.3 Hylobates moloch | reverse complement strand
CCCTGGAACCCTCGCTCTGACCTTGTGAGCCGTCCCCAGCCCCTTCTGGAACCCTCGCTCTGACCCTGTGAGCCGTCCCCAGCCCCTCAAGGAGGGTTCGCTCACACCAAGATCAATCCATGATGACAGCACTTCACGGCCTGTCTCAGACACACAGGCCCACTCCCTGATCTGGCCCAGGCCAGGGTGCCCAGGGCCTGTGTGTTGTTCACCTGCGAATCCTCAGCCCCATTCCGTGTGTTCTGATGCCCACCTGGGTGTCCTTTCTGTTGCTGCAGCTGGAGGCTTCTTGGGGCAGCTGCACTGTCCTTTCTGCAGGAAAGCTGTTTTTTTGTTTTTAGGTTTTTTTTTTTTTTTTTTTAGAAAGAGCCACTCAGTCGCCCAGGCTGGAGTGCAGTGGTACCATCTCAGCTCACTGCAACCTCCACCTCCCAGGTTCAGGTGATTTTCCTGCCTCAGCCTCCCAAGTAGCTGGGACTACAGGCCTGTGCCAACACACCCAGCTCACTTTTGTATTTTTATTGGAGATGGGGTTTCACCATGTTGGCCAGGCTGGACTCGAACTCCTGACCTCAAACGATCTGCCCGCCTCGGCCTCCCAAAGTGCTGGGATTACAGGCGTGAGCCACCGCGCCCGGCCAGGAAAGCTGTTCTGATGGAGAATGGCCCCAGCTGGGCAGCTGCAGGGGCCAAGTGGAGTAAGCCACCTGCACCGTATGCCCGCACTGTGACCTCTGACCTTGGTTCACGCTGCAGAGGGTTGGCTGTAGTGTGTCAAAGGCACCCCCCGCACCGCCTCTGGTACCCTGGGAACAACCTCGGCATCTCCCTGGAGGTGGGAGGACTGTCGGGGTCCAAGCCCAGGGCGGGTGTGGGTTTGCAGAGGGCCTGGGGTCTGTGCCGGTGCCGTGGCCTCAGCAGTTCGGTCCCAAGATAGATTTTCAGCCTGAAGGCCAGAGTTGAAGATAGAAATGCTGGGAAAGCTCCCGGCCCTGCCCTCCCGCCCCAGCCCTCCACCGCCTTGTCACCTGGCGCACTTGGCGGTGGTGGTGGTGGGAGCCTCGTTCACCATGTGCCAGCTGGGTTCCCAGCCCTGTTCTTGGTACTGCGGGTACACAGGCTGGCAAGAAAACCCAGGCTTCTCTCCACGTGGTGTTTACTTTGCGGCGGGAGAGAGACTAGGGACGCACAGGTAGAGAAAATCCCTTTGGTTTATGTTAAGTGCAGTGGAGGAAACCACAGCACCCTGGGCTTGGGGATGTGGGCATTGCATTCAGGACCCAGAGGCAGGGCTGCTAAACGCCTCCGGCGCCTCCCACCCCAGATGCTGCTGTTGAGGCCTGGGCACCCGTGTTATGGGGAGAGGTGGCTCCAGGGCAGTCAGTGAAGAGTTTGTAGTGTCGTCTCCATGATGAGGAAGATGTGGAGACGGAACAGTCCAGGGCCCTTTAGAGGGAGGAGGAGGCCAGAGTGTGGGGAGGGCCAAGGTAGGGAGGGCAGAGTGTGGGGTGGGCCGAGGTAGGGAGGGCTGAGCCCCTAAGAAGGGGGCAGGGGAGGAGCCAGATGGTCCCAGGCTTCAGGGAGGGGAGAGCCAAGATGCCATCCCCAGGGACGTTGGAAAGGATAGATGCGATGTCCACCTCCGTCCTGAGCGCCGCCCCACCGGCCCCAGCTGCCCCCCACTGGCCCCACTCACTCAGTATCTCCATCTGTCCTTCCCCCACAGACCTGTACTGTACCCTGGAGGTGGATTCCTTCGGCTATTTTGTCAGCAAAGCCAAAACCAGGGTGTTCCGGGACACAGCGGAGCCCAAGTGGGATGAGGTGAGTGGCAGGGGCTGGTGTCTCTGTGGGGACCCCACCGCCCCGTGCTTGTGGCCTGTCTGCTGGGGACGGCCAGCCCGTTGGTTGGACCAGCTCTGTCTGTGCCCCCCTTTCTGCTCCCTGCTCCTCTGGCTTCTGATCACGATGTGTGTCTGGGTGTCAGATCCTGTGGTGTCAGCTCAGGCCCCCAGACTCCATGGGTGATGGGAGGCCTCTGGGAGCTCCAGAAAATCTGACGTGTTCTTCGTGGGCCGTGCTTACTCCCTCCTCCTTGCTAAGCTGAGGCGCGCACCTGCCGGAAAGCCAGGCCTCCCAGCTTCGGCGGTTCAGGGCCCTTTGTCCCATCTTTCCCCAGGAGTTTGAGATCGAGCTGGAGGGCTCCCAGTCCCTGAGGATCCTGTGTTACGAGAAGTGCTATGACAAGACCAAGGTCAACAAGGACAACAACGAGATCGTGGACAAGATCATGGGCAAAGGGCAGATCCAGGTGAGGCCAGGGCGCCAGGGCAAGGCTGGGGGAGCCTCCAGGAGGTGGTTCCCGTTGAAAAGGAATCCTGGTCAAGGAGTGTGCCCTTTGGTGATTTTGGTTCCGAGCTGGTTGGAGGAAAGTCCCCCAGGAGGTGGTTCTCCCCTCCCTGCTGGAGGTGGCTGCTTGTTGTGGCCCCGGAAGCCCAGGTGTGTGCCTGGCTCTTCAGGTGGGTCATCTACGCTTCTGCAAGATGGAAACAGCCAGCTTAATGTTCACACCACAGCTTTAGTCTATGGGTGGTTGTTTCCCAGAACACCATGTTGAGAAGGATTCCGAGGCTGCGTCGGTGAATGGGAGGGAAGCATGCAGTGTGTGAGGAGCAGTGTCTGCCGTTGACGGGGGACCGGAGTGAGGCACATGGACCGGGTGTTTGCTGTTCTGCCCGAAAGACTTAGGGTCTTGCTGCTTGGCTTGGGGGGCGGGGGGTCTCTGACTTGTTAGGGTGGCTGGACCTTACTCAGCTGCGTTGGGAGTCCGTGGCTTCGGGTGGGGACTCTGGGTGTTAGTAGAGGCTGCGCCTCGGGTTAAGGGTATTTATGCGGCTGGGCGCAGTGGCTCATGCCTGTAATCCCAGCACCTTGGGAAGCCCAGGCGGGTGGATCACGAGGTCAGGAGTTCGAGGCCAGCCTGGCCAACATGGTGAAACCCCATCTCCACTAAAAATACAAAAATTAGCTGGGCGTGGTGGTGGGCACCTGTAATCCCAGCTACTCAGGAGGCTACTTGAACCCAGGAGGCGGAGGTTGCAGTGAGCTGAGATCGCGCCTGGGTGATGGAGTGAGACCCTGTCTCCAAAAAACAACAACAACAAAAAAGAGCATTTATGCCTCAACTGTGCTTTTGGCTCCCTATAAACATGTGTAGGAAAAGGGCCTTTGTGTGTGCAGCTTGTGTCTCTGAAACATTCTGCTAATTTTGAAGATGGCTGCTACTCACCAACCTATTAAGAGAAGTAGGCTTGGGAGCGGGAAAAGGCGTGACGTGGTGGAGCCACTCACACTCCCATCTGGTACCTCGTGTGGCCTCGTGCTGTGCCACAAGTGGTCTGGTTTGGGGGTAGATTCTGTGACTGTGAAATGAAGGGAGACGGTAACTGACCCGTACTGGGCTGAGCCTCGGGCGTGGGGTGCACTGAGCTTCTTGACGGTGGCCGCAGACGTGATCCAGGTGCAGTTGGGCGCGCTGAGCTTCTTGACAGTGGCTCCAGACGTGATCCAGGTGCAGGCTGCGATGGCTCCGTCTGCAACAGGGAGCTGAATGATGCTTTTTAGCAGGAAGCGTTTGTTTTCTGATGCATCGTCAAGGCCACTGAGTTTGGTATCTGGCTCTTACCTGCAAGTCCTTGGTAGCATTGCCCCTGGGAGCTATGTGGGTCTCCCACTCCCTGCCCCATCTCAGGCTCCAGTGTTGGAACCAGGGGCCCCACGTGGAGGGGCCTGGCCTCTGCCGCATACGCCCCATGTTCCTTAACACGTCTCTTTCCGATGCTGTGGGGCCTGCACCCTGCTTCTCAGTACTTGTCGCTAGGGAGACAGGGCTGCCAGGCGACTGCCAGCCAGTCCTTCGTGATTTAGGAAATGGGCTCTAGAGATTCAGTCCCTGGGACCTGCTCTCTGCGGGGATAAGGGGTGGGAGCCCCATCTCCCTGTCCCTGGGCTGGGCTAGAGGGACAGGCACAGAATCCAGCCCCAGGAGACGCCCAGGCAAGAGACGAGTGGCCGCCACGCCACACTCCCTGGGCCACTGGTGGCTGTGGAATAGAGGAGTTACAAGGATGTGCCGGGCAGCCAGCCCTGTGGGCACGGTGGGCCCCAGCCCCTCGAGAACTCAGCTCCCAGGGCCCGAGGGCACATTCCCCCACCTGGACTTCAGCCCCATTGCCTCCCTCCTTCTCACTCAGCTGCACAAGCTCCGGGGGAACTACACCATCAGTCACTGCAAGCCTCTTGGAGACAGGAGCAGATGGAGGCGGTGGGGGAGGGAGGAAGCCAGGTTACGTTTGGCAAAGCAGAAGGCAGAGTCTGGTAAGGAAAATGTTTCTGTGTTTAAGCTTCGAGGAATGTTACATGCCTGGGAGTTGATATTAAAAGAAACACAAACCTTCCTGCTGCCAGCTGACCTGGCCTGTGAGCGGGCGGTTCAGAGCCCAGAGTCCCCTGGAGGCCTTTGAAGTCCCCCAGCAGTCAGCATGCCAAGGCCCAGCCCTGGCCCTCCGCCGCAGAACCATCTCACCAGCCTGCCTTCGGCGGGGGTGGCATCCCCCAGGGGCGGGCCATGGCTCAGAAAGTCTCGCCCCGTGACTGCCCTCAGAGCCACCGTGGATGGCCAGGCTGGGTGAAGAGTCCAAACGGAGCTGTTCCCACGAACCCGGGCCCCACAGAGCCACGGAAGGAGCCACGGAACGGTCTGTCCCCACAGCTTGTCCCTGTCTCCACTCTGGCCACACATCTAAGGAAGGGAACTGGCACTGGCCTCTGGAATGCAGTCTTGCTGCCCGCTGGCAGGCGCTGAGGACATAGTCGGAGGTGGCTTTGAGATAGGGCCCAGACCGTGGGGATGTTCAGGGGGCCTGAAGGAAAGGCAGGAGGAGGAGGGCAGCCTCTGGGGCCCCCACTTCTCTCTAAGCCTCCTCCCAGCAGCCCATCCAGAGAAAGTAAGGGGCCCTACGGCCTAAGCGCTGGCGTTTGCTGCTGTGATGAGGCCCCCACTCTGGGTCGCCTGATGGGGCAGTGGAGCAGGAGGCTGAGCGGTGGGCTGGGGTGGGGGCAGCATTTAGTGACAGATGGCAGCATGCATCACCAATGTGTGTCCAGCACTTGTGCTCCTGGAGGCTGCTTCCCAAATGCCACCTCCTCGTGTGATCCTTGTCGTGATCCTCCAGGGAGAATGGCAGTCCCTCCTCCCCATCTTACAGATGAGGACACTGGGGTACTGAGGTTAAGTACCTTGGCCAAGGCATCTCTGCGTACGGTATGTGGGGAAGGCCATGTTCCCTCCTCTGTGCGATGTCCCCACATCTCAGGCCTTTGTCAACAAATCCCCCAGCACGGACAGAGGGCCGTGGCGTGGCTAGTGGCCTGGAGAGGCAGCTGAGGTGCTAATTTATGGCATAAGATGAGCCTCCTTTGTCTTGGGGTCCTCTGGGCAGGGGACACTTGTGCCTGGTGCCCCTGGGAGGAAGGAGAGGAGCACATCAGGAAAGAGCAGGAGGCCGAGGCGGGCAGATCACGAGGTCAGGAGTTCGAGACCAGCCTGGCCAACATGGCGAAACCCCTTTCCTACTAAAAATACAAAAATTAGCCGGGCGTGGTGGTGCGTGCCCATAATTCCAGCACTTTGGGAGGCCGAGGCGGGCGGATTACGAGGTCGGGAGTTCGAGACCCACCTGGCCAACATGGCGAAACCCTGTTTCTACTAAAAATACAAAAAGTAGCTGGGTGTGTGGCCCACGCCTGTAATCCTAGCACTTTGGGAGGCCGAGGCAGGCGGATTATGAGGTTGGGAGTTTGAGACCCGCCTGGCCAACATGGAGAAACTCTGTTTCTACTAAAAATACAAAAAGTAGCTGGGTGTGTGGCTCATGCCTGTAATCCCAGCACTTTGGGAGGCCGAGGTGGGCGAATTACGAGGTCGGGAGTTTGAGACTTGCCTGGCCAACATGGCGAAACCCCATCTCTACTAGAAATACAAAAATTAGCCAGGTGTGGTCGTGTGTGCCTGTAATCCTAGCACTTCAGGAGGCCAGGGCGGGGGGATCACCTGAGGTCAGGAGTTCGAAACCAGCCTGGTCAACGTGGTGAAACCCTGTGTCTACTAAAAATACAAAAATTAGCCAGGTGTGGTGGTGGGCACCTGTAATCCCAGCTACTTGGGAGGCTGAGGCAGGAGAATCACTTGAACCTGGGAGGTGGAGGTTGTCGTGAGCTGAGATTGCTCCATTGCACTCCAGCCTGGACAAGACAGAGTGAGATTCTGTCTGGGAAAAAAAAGAAAAGAAAAGAACAGGAGGGGCACTTAGCGTGCGTCTGTGAGGTCCCCAGCCCAGGACGGGGTCCTGGCCTCCAGGGACCCACTGTCAGATTGGAAAGACAAGTATATTGATCCATGTTCTCCAGTGAGAAGAATGCTAGATGTCAGTCACAATAGCCGTGCACACACGGGTGAGCCCAGGACGAGCCCAGCACGGTGCTAAATGCGTCCATCTGCTGTCTCAGGGGATCTTCCCAGGACCTTGTGGGAGAGGAATGTCATCACAGCTAGAAAGATGAGGAAGCTGGGGCTAAGGAGCCCGGCCAAGGCCATGTGCCCAGGAGTGAGCCAGGGTGGGCAGCTGGCTGCAGAGCCCATTTCGAGAAGTCCCGCTGCCTCCTGCTGTAAGAAGACGGAAGATTGTCCCGCAGGAATTCAAAGGCAGAAAGGTCACCAGGGGCTGGAATTAGGGAGGCTTCAAGGATGAGGTGGAATGAGAGTGATTTGGAAGCCCTGGGTTTTTTAATTCCGAAAGCAATGTTTGTATGAGAAAGAAAATTGCAGTAGAAGCAAAGAGACTTGAAACCTAATCAGAAACCATCCTTACTCTCACTCCTCCAAAGCAGCTGGTTTATTCTGTGCCTTTTCCCTTCTTGAGGTATACACATTTTTATATAGATTTAATCAGGACCTGTTTTGTCTGTTTTTCTGTTTTCATGGATTATTATAAATCTCCTTTTCTCTAGAGCGGTATGGAGTCTTCCTAAGCACCTTTTTGGATACTTTGTTAAAAGTACTTTATATTCTTTATAGAAATCATGGTATAGAACGGCCAGCACAACTGCTATGCTAAGGCTCTGTGTTATTCCAGCAAGGTGGGCAGGCTCCACTTCTGCAGAAAGGAGTAGGGTGGGCGTTCTGGGGGACGGACCCGCCTGGCAGGGAGGCAGGAATGTGAAGGGAGGGTCCCAGGAAAGTCAGGAGCCTCAGCAGGGGTGGCGGGGAGCTGCCAGCAAGGCCAGTAGAAGGAATGAATAAAAGGAGAGGATTCCTGGGGGTTTGGCCCGAAGAAGTCTTTTTTTTTTTTTTTTTTTTTTTTTTTGAGATGGGGTCACGCTCTGCTGTCCAGGCTGGAGGGCAATGGTGCGACCTCAGCTCACTGCAACCTCCGCCTCCCAGGTTCACGCCATTCTCCTGTCCCAGCCTCCCGAGTAGCTGGGACTACAGGCGCCCGCCACCACGCCCGACTGATTTTTATTACTAGTAGTAGAGACAGGGTTTCACCATGTTGACCAGGCTGGTCTCAAACTCCTGAGCTCGGGTGATCTGCCTGCCTCAGCCTCCCAAAGTGCTGGGATTACAGGCGTGAGCCACGGCGCCCGGCCTGGAATAAATCTTGGCATTTAATCCAATCCTGTTTTCCGGAGAGAAGGAAATGGACACTAGCAAGGGTGAGCGAGGCAGCCGCAGTCACAGAGCTTGTTAGTGGGTGAACAAGGGCCCCAGACTCAGGGACCCCACCCGGTCCGCTTAGCTGGGAGCCGTCCCCCTCCACCGGCTCTTGCCCCTGCCCCCGGTGTCGTCTGCCCTGGCTCCTGGTCCCAGGGGACTCCGCTGTGTTTATCCTACTCTATTTCCATCCTTGCTGTTCCAACTGCGACCTACCCGCTAGCGGATTAGCATATTCCCAGGGTCTGGCCCTTCTTGGCTGGCTGGGCCTGAGGAGAGCCCTTTCCCTCGGGGCCCACAGCTCAGTTTCTGCCACTGTCCCCAGACTGGAGAAGGGTCTGAGACCAAGGAGCTACTTAAACCCGAGGGGCCCTCTGCACCCGCTGCCCGCCTCCCGGCCCTGCTTCGTCATTCCCCCGCTCACCGCAGGCTGGGGACAGCCCCCACCCCACACTCCACCTCTGCTCCCTGTGCCGCGGGGGCAGCTTGACTTCCCTACGTGCCTGCCAGGGCTGCCCTCCCTGGGCACAGGGAAGACTCTGTGGTGGGAGGGGCAGGTTCCGGGCCAGGAAGGAAGTGGGAGCCACCATGTCCAGCCTTTATCCTTTTTAAAGAAAAAATAGTGGTAGAAGCCAGGCATAGCAGCTCACGTGGTGTAGCTGTGGACTACTCGGGAGGCTAAGGAGGCGAGAGTGAGCTAAGGATTGCGCTACTGTACTCCAGCCTGGGTGACAGAGCAAGAGTCTATCTCCAATGAAAAAAAAAAAGATTGTAGTGCAATATACATGACATAAAGTTACCATTTTAATAAATTTTAGGGGCCGGGCGCGGTAGCTCACGCCTGTAATCCCAGCACTTTGGGAGGCCGAGGTAGATGGATCACCTGAGGTCAGGAGTTCGAGACCAGCCTGGTCAACATGGTGAGACCCCATCTCTACAAAAATTAAAAAAAATTAGCCGGGTGTGGTGGCACACGTCTGTAGTCCCAGCTACTCGGGACACTGAGGCTGGAGAATCGCTTGAACCCGGGAGGCAGAGGTTGCAGTGAGCGAAAATCGTGCCATTGCACTCCAGCCTGGGCAATAGAGTGAGACTCCATCTCAAAAAATAATTTTTGGGTGCCCAGCTCCGTGGCCATAGGGGGATTCAGTGCTGTGCAGCCGTTGCCAATGTGCATATCCAGAACTTGTTGGCCCTCCCCAGCTGAAACCCCATCCCCATTAAATCATAACTCCCCACTCCTGCACCCTTAGCCTCCAGTAACTACCTGCCTGCTTTCTGTCTGTACAAATTTGTCCACTCTGGGAACCTTACGTAAGTGGAGTCAGACAGCATTTGTCCTCCTTGTGTCCTCGAGCTTCACGCATATGCTGCTGTGTGTCTGAATTTCCTCCCTTTCTGAGGCTGGATAGAATTCCCTGGATGTAGATGCCACGTCTGTTTATCTGCCCGTCCGTCCGTGGATGTAGGTGCCACGTCTGTTTATCCATCCATCCGTCTGTGGATGTAGGTGCCACATCTGTTTATCCGTCCATCTGTCCGTGGATGTAGGTGCCACGTCTCTTCATCCGTCCATCCGTCTGTGGACGTAGGTGCCACGTCTGTTTATCCATCTGTCCATCCGTGGATGTAGGTGCCACATCTGTTTGTCCATCTGTGGATGTAGACGCCACGTCTGTCTATCCATCTGTCCGTGGATGTAGCTGCCATGTCTGTTTATCTGTCTGTCCGTGGATGTAGCTGCCACGTCTGTTTATCCGTCCGTCTGTGGATGTAGGTGCCACGTCTGTTTATCCGCCCGTCCATCTGTGGATATAGGTGCGTCTGTTTATCCGCCCATCCGTGGATGTAGGTGCCACGTCTATTTATCTGTCCATCCGTCCGTGGGTGTAGGTGCCACATCTGTTGATCTGTCTGTCCATGGCCAAGTTTCTTTATTGATTCAATGGGGATAACTATTCCTACTCCACCTTCAGCACTGGCTTAAAGGATCTCACATACCTGGAAGAGCCAGTCAGTGTTGTGACATGCATGTCCACACTTTCATGAGTTTACTCACTTGTTTCTGTTTATGATACATCCTCTGAATGGCAGGCCCTGGGCTGTGGGTACAAAGAATGACCAGGACCTCACCATCTGGTAAAGAAAACAAGAGAACTTAGGCCGGGCACAGTGGCTGACGCCTGTAATCCCAGCACTTTAGGAGGCCGAGGCGGGCGGATCATGAGGTCAGGAGTTCGAGACCAGCCTGGCCAACATGGTGAAACGCTGTCTCTACTAAAAATACAAAAATTAGCCGGGCATGTTGGTGTGGCCCTGTAATCCCAGCTACTTGGGAGGCTGAGGCAGGAGAATTGTTTGAACCAGGACCCAGGAGGTGGAGGTTGCGGTGAGCCGAGATTGCGCTATTACACTCCAGCCTGGGCTACAGAGTGAGACTCTGTCTCAGAAAAAGGAAAATAAGAGAACTTGGATCGTTCAGCCAGTGTTGCCGGGGTTTTGAGGCCAGACAGATCTTGGGGGGCTGAGTCTAGCTTTCTCCATCGTTAGTTGGGAGAACACAGCGAGTATCTTTGCCTCTCTGAGCCTCAGCTTCCTGACCTGTCAGATGGGCTGTAAGAGGACTGAATGTGAGGATCCATGAACCCCTTGACCCGGGGCCTGGCATGGAGTCAGTACGCGGTTTGCCCTAAGCTGGCAGGTTCGGGCACCCTGTCCCCCACCTCCCTCCAGTGGTTCTGGGTGTCACTTGTCCAGCAGCCCCCTCCTAAAGGCTGTCACCTGTAAGTGGTCCCCTGGGTCGGGGCCTTTGGCTGGCCGAGGCAGCATTATTTTTTTAAGCTGATGGGGTCAGACTGGCTTTGCTGAACCAACCTCATAGTAGGGGCGGGGAAGTCAAGGCTGGGGCCCTCACCGTCAGCTGGCCCGAGGTTTCACTGCCATGACCCACTGTGGCAGCTCTGAGCTTGGCCTGGTGTGGTCGGGAACAAGGGGCCTTTGTCAGCGACTGGGGAGCAGCTTCTGGTTTCAATTACTCTGCAGAGCACGAGGAAGCTTACAGAGAACGTGGGGCCGGAGCCCGCCAGGGCAGGAGTCAAGGGCTCCCCTGCCCCACTTCCCTCCCTCTGGCCCCCAAGGGGTCTCTTGTTCCCATTCGACTCTGCCTGAGGGTCCTGCACGTCCTGGGGGCCCTGGGATGTTAGCCCAGAGCCCCTTCCAGCACCGGCCCCCTCTCGTTCTTCATGGTGGTACTGGGACCCCTCCCAGGAAGATGATCGATGGCCATTAACGTGGGTCCTCAGTGCTTCCCCGTTCGTCCTTCCAGGCCTCATGCGTGGGCCTCACTGACCACAGCCGGGCCCCTGGCCCTGAGGGAGGCCTTGGTTTAACTGGGAAGGAACACAGGCCTTTCCCTTTGGTTCCATCTCTCCTGCCCGCAACCCCTGCCCTGGCACGCAAAGCCCCCGTAGCTCCCTGTCCCAGGACACCGGAGTGACCTCTCCCTGGAAGATCAGCCCATGTCGGCGCCTGCCAAGGCCAGGAGTGCATGTCAGGCCCCTCGTCGGCCCCTGGCTTAGGAGTTCCACTTCCCTGCTGCTTGCGGCCCTCACAGCTGGCCCATGTGGGGCTCTTCCCTCTGCCGCCACCCCCACACCTGTGCCAGTTCCCCAGGCACATGGGGACCGTGGAGGCTGAGCCCCAGGCCTGGTTCTACTTCCTGCTCACTCTCCACTTCCTCCCAGGGCCCGTGACTGCAGCCGTTGTCCTGCTCTGGCCCCGCCCACCCCAGCTGTTTCGGGCACATTTGTTCTCCAGCCCAGACTCCCACCTGCTGTCCCTCTTCAAGGCAGGTCTAGACGCCTGGTTCTCCTTGGAGAGTGGGCAGCAGAGCCTGTCCTGGGTGGGGGAAGTCAGGGGCAGGGTCCCTCGAGAGTGCCTGCCATCAAAAGCTTTTCCAGACGTGGGGCACAAACCTCTCTCGTCAGCCCAGCTCAGCCGCCTCCATTGCCCAGGTGTTCCTGATTTTGGGAGGCTGGACTCTGTCCAGTGGATTCTGGGCAGGAAGCACCCAACAGGAAGCAGATGCAGGCGTGAGTGGGCTCCCCCTGCTCCCCTCCACCCCTGGGAAGTGCCACCTTGGCAGGCAGGCTTGGCGCCCACTCCCCCTGACCCGCCTCTGAGGGGTGGGCACCACGCAGAGAAGCTGGTCCAGACAGGACCTCAGGAGCCGATGCAGTCAGGCCCTGAGAACATCCAGCCTCCGGACAAACCAAAACAAAGGTGTTCTCAGCTCTGGGTGCCGGGCTTCCAGACTCAGAGGCACAGGACCTGGGTTTGATCTTAGCCGGCCAACCTCGGGTGACCCTTCAGAGAACGTCCTCTCAGGTCCGTGGGCATTCAGCAAACTCCCCGAGGCGAAAGCCGCAGACATAGATTCCTCCCCGTGAGCCGCTAACCTCCCTGCGGGCGGAGGCTGCTGCTTCCTCCTAGGAATCCAAAGAATCAGCTCCAGGGTTGTCCCTCTTTCCGTGTTTTCTGAAAGCTTCGAGAGAAGGATGCTGCAGAAGGGTTGCCAGAGAATTCCTTGAGTTAGGGCTGAGGCTGCAGATGAATGCTGAGTGGGGGTCACCTTCAGGGTGGGCTCTGCTGGCCTCCCTCAAGCCTGTGGCCACCGCACTCACAGCAGCCCCTGGTGGCCAGCCCTGCCCTTGCCGTGGCCCGGGGGCGTGGACAGTGGTGGTACTGGGTGAGAGTCTAAGCCCCAGTGCAGCCTGCAGCCTTGGGCTGGGGCAGGGAGGGCTGGGCACAGCGTGTTCACAGCCTCAGAGGCAAGCGCTGAGCTGCCCTGGCTTCAGGAAAGACCCTAGCATGACGAGATGCAAGATGACCCAGACACGCCCGCCCGACCCACTAGACAGGCGCTGTTCCCTCTCGAGGCTGCCGGAGTGAACCCACAGCCACCGAACAAAAGCCCCGAGTTTCCCAAAGCAGGGAGAGACGCGGAGACACGACAGGAGCTGCAGGTTCAGCGTCTGACCCGGAGGTGTCCTTACAAAGCCCCTAATCTCTCTGACCCCCCCCTCGTCCCCCACCCCGATGGAGAGGGAGGCCCTCGGGAGAACTGCCTGTATGAGCTGCTGGGGGCCCACCCACAGAACCTAAGGTTTGAGCTGTAGATGCCTGAAAGGAGGGCGGGCGGTGGGGTGTGCCTCAGATTCTGCCTGTGGGGCGTGGGAATTCCAGGGAGGGACGTGAGCCCCAAGGCAGGCGAGGGGTGGTGGAAAAGCAGGTGTGAGCCGGTGGGCCCCATGTCCCCTCTTCAGCCAGGGTGCCTGCTCTCTCTGCTTCTGCTTTTATCCGACGAGGTGGGCAGGGAGACGTCGGCATAATTTCGTTTGGAAAAAAAGGCAGGGGTGCATCCTCAGCAAAAAAGCAATCTCACCAGAGACCGTGTGTCTGTTCTGAGCTCCTGATTTGACAACTGTGGAAACTGAACCCAGAGAGAAAACATGGCCTTTGAGTCCACGGGTCCCTGGCTCCCAGGGCTTGCTTCTGGCCACCATGAGCTCAGAGCTTGGGCGGAAGGGAGGTGTTTGGGAATCCAGGATGAAGAAAGAGCAGGGAGGCTGGGCGACCCCATCCCACCTTCAGGCCTCAGCCCCTCCTGCCTCAGGCTGCCATGTCTGGCTGTGCTGGGAGACGCGGCCACACCCCCTCCTTCCCGGGAGGAGGAGCAGGCAAGCAGCCCAGGGGGCTTCCAGCGGTAGGGACAGCATACTGAGGGGCCATGCCCTGCCCACTCTGTCCCTGGGTGAGTTTTGTTCTAGATAAGCAAGATGTTCCCAAAGGCTCAAGTGCATTTGTCACCCTTTTCCCTGACCAAATGTGCTAGAGAATTGCTAGGGATTGCCAGGGACGGGCTGTCAGGACACTTCCCCTGCAGCAGACAAGCTCTTGGGCTGTTTCAGCCTCTCCTCCGCACCTAGAACCGCCATCACCCTGGTGACACCAGCC
>NW_026652294.1:32456864-32482479 GCF_009828535.3 Hylobates moloch | reverse complement strand
TGCTTTTGCTGGGGACATTTGTCTTGCACGGATATTCTTCCACCCAAGACCATTGACTCCAGGAAGCAATGAGTCGGGCTTGGGGGAGAGAAGGCAAGTCTGCGCTGTCCCCAGAGGAAGCCCCCAGTCCCTAGGGAAGAAGGGAAAGATGAGGGTCTCAGGCGAAGACTCCCAACTCAGCTACCCATCTACGAAGGCACTTAGGTCACCATGGAGACCAGCTGGCCATCGTTCATCCAATCCGAGCTTGCTTTACCCAGACAAGTATTGAGCCTGTGGTTCCTAAGACAGATGAGTGCCGGGCGTTGGGAACGGGATTTATATTGCCCCCTTCTCCCACACACCCGGCGGCAGGGAGGGGCACGCATTCTTGCAGTCTGCAGGGAAGGGGGACCATACAGAGCCAGTGAGGGGCCGATTCCGAAGTTAAGTCACGGCGCCAGGAGCACTGCAGCGCAAACGTGGTGAGCAGTTATAATGGCACCTTACCAGCCAGTTACACAACAGCCATTGGACATTTGCTGGAGGGAGGTAGAGTAAAGCTGGGACCCAGCGAGGGCAGATGGCCTTTCCCCACAGCCCCGAGGGCCCCACGCTGACCCCTCTCCTCCAGGAAGCCTTCCAGCTGGAAATTTTGTCTCTCCACGTTCGTGGCATTTTGTCTGTCCTGTTTTGAGGCCATAATATGGGATTTTGTGCAGGTTTTGTCCATCTGGGCATGGTGCCTAGTAGGTGCACAAGTGACCTGTGCCAAATGCACAAATGCCTGTCTGCTTCCTGTTGATGGACATCTCTGCTTTCTTGGCTGCCCCTTTGTCAAGCACTGGTTTTTGATTCGTCTCTGTGATGCCTTAACCCCCACCCCAGGGTCGGGCACGCAGCCAGGCCCTCAGTCACTGCCTCTAGAGTGACATGAGTGGGGCCAGGTGCAGTGGTTCATGCCTGTAAACCCAGCACTTTGGGAGGCTGAGGTCAGGAGTTTGAGACCAGCCTGGCCAACATGGCGAAACCCCGTCTCTACTAAAAATACAAAAATTAGCGGGGCGTGGTGGCGGGTGCGTGTAGTCCCATCTACCCGAGGGGCTGAGGCAGGAGAATTGCTTGAGCCGGGTAGGTGGAGGCTGCAGTGAGCCAAGATTGCACCACTGCACTCCAGCCTGGGCCACAGAGCAAGACACTGTCTCAAAAAAAAAAAAAAAAAAAAAGAGAATGACATGAGTGGGACCAAGCAGTGGGGCCTGAGGAGTGAGCAGAGCCTTCCTGGAGGAGATGGTTTTATGGCTGTGTGAAGGGGCTGTCTGGGTCCTCCTGGAGCCCTGGAAGGGGCAGGCGAAGGAGGGGTGGGGAAGGGTGACTCAGGTCTCAGTTAGGGGACACAGGCATGTTCCTACCTCCGTCCGTCTCTCCACCTCCCCCTCAGGAGGTGCTGGCGAGGCTGTTGGGGCTCAGCCCCCACTTAGCAGCTCAGGTATGAGGAGGCTCCGTGTGCACCGTCCAGGGGTGGGTGTGATGTGTGAGCCAGGAAGAAACGGAGCTGGTCTGGCTGCCCCAGCAGGGACAGTGAAGACCCAGCAGGCCCCAGGCAGGACGCCCCAGGGCCCCCTCCGCCAGCCAGGCGGAAGACAGTACAGGGCCAGATCCTGCCACACTAGGGCATCACAGTGAGTGACAGGGGTGTGGGCTTTGGAGTTAGCCAGACCTCCGTTTGTGTTCCAGCTTGTCCTGGCCTTGGAAACGTAGCTCAGCTTGTCAGAGCCCTTCGTTTCCTCAAAGGTAAAGTGGGGATGCTGGTACTGACTTCATAAAGTTGGGAGGGATGAGTGACTTAATCCATGACGCCTGGTCCCTGCCGACCTTCCACGAAAGGCAGCTCTGACTATGGCTATCTCTGCAGGGAAGCCACCTATTTCTCAAAAAACACCAAGGCCTCCGAGGAGAAATCCTGACACCTGCCTGGCCGTTGACGCCGGATGCCGAGGGCTTGTCTCTGGGCCCCGACCCCCCTGCCTTGGGGTCAACCAAGAAATGTCCTGACCCAGCTCTTTTTCCTGAATCCAAAGCATCATCCATACTTGAGTAAGGCACAGTGCTTGTGAGCACCAAGGGCTTTGGGGGGACCTCCCCGTCCTCACTTGGCACTGTGTAACCCTGGCCAGAACTGGACCTCCTGACCCCCTGTCCTCACCAATCTAGAACAGGGCAGTAACACCAACATGACAAGAATGTGAGGCTCACATGCAGTTGGGCGTTTGAAAGACCTGGTTTGTGGTTGCCACGGTGCAAATACTGGTTTCCTTTCTGCGCTGTGCCGGGGTCTGTAGAGGTCCGGGGTCCCAGACACCCCTGGGTTTTGCATAGTTAACCATTTGGGATTCAGCCTTCCTCTTTTCTCTGAATACCACACTCGTACTGTTACCTTGAGATGTCATTCGTGTCCTAGTGTGCGGTTAGAAAGTTCACTAAATTGAGGATCAAGAACAAGTTCTTCTCTCTCTCAAGGCGCCCAGCACAGACGCGGGTGGCTGCCCGTGGCGTCCTCGGTGCCCAGCACAGACGCGGGTGGCTGCCCGTGGCGTCCTCGGTGCCCAGCACAGACGCGGGTGGGATGCCCCTGGAGTCCTCGGTGCCCAGCACATACGTGGGTGGGTTGCCCGTGGCGTCCTCGGTGCCCAGCACAGACGCGGGTGGGATGCCCCTGGAGTCCTCGGTGCCCAGCACATACGTGGGTGGGTTGCCCGTGGCGTCCTCGGTGCCCAGCACAGACGCGGGTGGTTGCCCCTGGTGTCCTCAGTGCCCAGCACAGACGCGGGTGGGATGCCCGTGGCATCCTCTGCCCCTGGCAGCGGAAACCTTTTTTGGTGAGGTGCGAAGGGCCATGGTTCAAAGTGACTCCTCAAGGGGCATCTCTGTCTGGACATGTGACCCGTGTCGTTTTGGGCTTTTGCTCGTGTCCCTGAGCAGATCAGTGACCTGATTCCCACTGGGATTCCCACACTAGGGGTCTCCTTTATCCTTTAATTTCTCACCTGAGGAGGCTTGTGCGTGTCCGTCCACAAGTGTCTGGCCGGGTCACCAAGCTGGTTCTGAGGAAGGTGCCTAGGGCAGAAGTTGAAGGTGGGGAAGTGCGACTCCAGGGCAGTCAGAGTCTTTTGCCGGGGAGGAGGGGAGGGCAGCTGTTTGTGGCCAAAATGCAGCCCCCCGCCTGGCCCCCGGCCCCTCGCTTGGCCCCTGGAGCAGCCTGGTGGTGAAGGGGTCAACCGGTGACCCAGCGGGGAGGGACTGGGGTGTGGGGCTGGTGTAAACTTTATTTCGAGGGAGGGCGGCGGGGTCGGGGAGGAGCAGCGCCCTTGCCAGGAATGAAACCCGGGGCTGGGGCTTGGAGGGGAGGCCCTGGGCCCGGGAGGCGGCGCTCAGCCTGGGCTGCAGCCTCGCTGAGGGCGGGGAAGGAGGGATGCAGAGGAGGGAGGAGGGACTCGGAGGGAGGGAGGAGGGACTCGGAGGGAGGGAGGAGGGACGCGGAGGGAGGGAGGGAGGGAGGGGAGCGCGGGGAGGGAGGGAGGGGAGCGCGGGGAGGGAGGGAGGGGAACGCGGGGAGGGAGGGAGGGGAGCGCGGGGAGGGAGGCGAGCGCCGGGAAAGCCAGCGGGACTAGGGGAACTAGCGGGACTGGCGGCCGGGGGCTGAGCGCTCCGCAGGCGCCTTCTCTCCAGCGCCGCGTCCCGTCCCCCCGGCATGACCGAAGTCCTGCCCCAGCCCGACTGCGGCCGGAAGGCGGGGCGCGAACCCCTGGAGCTGGAGGAGTCCGGGAGCAAGCGCCCCCCTAATACCGGCGCCCGGCTCTGGGGCCGCGTGCGCAACAAGCTGCTCCGAAACAAGGTGCCCGCGGGGGCTAGAGGTTCCGGGGGTGGGGGCTCGGGGGCGCTGCAGGGCTCGGGGGGCTGCGGGGGCTGAGGGGGTCCCGCTCGCCTTTCCCGCTCCCGCCCCCTCCGTGGAGTCCGGGGACAGAGCTGGGGTCTGTGCGCGTCGCTCCAAGTGGCTTGAACTTGATGGCAAACGCTGGGGCCGCCCCCACCCGGACCCTGGCGCTCGGGCATCTGCCCCTGCCTCGGGAGAAGAGAGGTTTCTTCTCTGCAGGTGGACCCTGCTTTCCACGCCGGGAGCGCAGACAGCCCATGGGGAGACGCCTGCCTCTGGGTCTGTGTCTTGCCGCCCTGTTCAGCCTTGACCTGACCCCTGCGTCCAGCGGGCCTTGCTGGGTGCCCCTTTGCTGAGGGGCGCCGACCTCAGCACCGTCTGCCGTGTGAGGTTTCTCTGTGCAGGGTTGTGGGGAGAGAGGGATGCCGCCGGGTCTGGGGTCTCCAGGCTTCCCTTCAGGGACCACCCATCTGACTGTGTGCCCAGTGCCCGCCGGGCATCAGGCGTTCAGTCTGTGTGCCAGGGCAGACCGCCGGTGCCCCTGTAGCCCCAGACCTGAGTTGAGATTAAAATCTGAGATAGAAACCGACTGTCCTGCAGCTGGGCAGGCTGCCTTGGGGCTGGCTTGGGGCCCTGGCATCGGGCATCTGAGGAAGAGCCAGACCCAGCGCCCAGCACACAGGAAGCGCTCGATAACTCTGCAGATCAAATCAACTGCCCGAGTAAGCTGTCCCAGGGTGCCAGTCCGGCTGGCCAGGGCTGGGGCCATCCATCAAGAGAGCAACAAGGGAGGCCTTCCCAGTCCGTGGTGGGGATCTGCAGGTCCTCCTGAGGCTCACAGGACCCTCTCTGCAGGCTCTTCCTTCCAGCCGGCATTGAGGCATCAGCCAGGACGAAGTGATCTTGGGCTCACTGGCCCCTCGTTTCGTTTCAGCTCCTGCCATGGGGCATACTTGCCCTCCCAGAGGTGACATCAGCCCTGGAAAGTGCTGGGCAGGGCAGCAACTTGAGCTTCCTGCACTGGCCCCTGTGTCACCTTCAGCCTCCCTGGGGACCGGGCTAGCAGAGCCCTGTCGGCCCCAGCTGCTGCCAGAGCCCCTCTGTGCTGAGGCAGCTGTCTGTGCCCGGCAGCATGGACTCATCCCCTCCCCAGCCCCTGCTGAGGCCAGCAGGCACCAGCCCAGAGCTCACCATCCATCCTCAAACGTCAGGGTTGGCAAGAAACTGACCTGGCAGGTTCTGGGTCCAGCGCCAGCCAAACAGGGCGCTTCCAGTTTACCTGCCCCTTTGAGGAGGCGCCTGGTGGGCAGGGGGCAACTTTTAAACCCGAGGTCCCGGACTTTCAGTTCTTTCCCTGTGCATTTGTGGCCGGCAGAACTGAGAAGCCCCTTCAGGAATTCCTTAGCTGGGTTTGCCCCTGGCTGTGTCTGATGGGGATCTCTGGGCAGGGGTGGCGGCCAGGCAGACGCTGGACTATTGAGCTGCTGAGCAGTTGGCGTCAGTGCAGCTCACGGTGGCCCTGGCCCTGGGCTGCTCTGTGTGACGAGCGATTCAGTCCCCTAACACGTGCTGCGTGGCACAGTGTGTCCGTGTTGTGGACACAGGGGTCAGCGCTGTGGTGGACAGAGGGACGTCTGCCCTGTGCTTCCCACCTCACTGTGCGCAGGACAGCGGATGAGCAGCAGAGTCGAGGGGCCTGCCAGCCTCTTCCTTTCTATCCTCAGCCACATTAACCTGGCGTTTTCCTGCAGCAGCTTCACAGTTGGGCCGAGGGGCTGGGATTAGGCAGTTTCATTTCCGTGGGGTAAGGGAAGGGTGCCCGGTCGGTACTGCCCAGACTGGCAGAAGGGGTTGCCTCATTAACTCCTCGTTAACTTTGCCCTGAGTGATGCTGTGGGTGCGAGAAACACTGGTGACCCTCCTGCTTCCACTGACCTGAAGGTTCATTAAAGGCTGGAGGCAGGGGTGTGACTCATCCAGGGCTGGGACTGAAGAATCTGTTCCGATGGAGAGGTCTCGTTATTGGAACTGAGCCTTTAAATAGTGCAGGGCCTCTGGTTTCTGGGGGAGAGGAGGCAGGGACACTCACGGAGGCTCCTTTGGCTACCAGCAGGGGTCCCCGTGGTTGGGCTGTTCTTGTCCCCAGAGGAGAGTTCAGGAGCCGAAGCCTCATTCCAGCCCCTGACTTGGCAGTCAGCTTGTGCAAGAGTTTAGCTGGGAGACACGTGGCATCTGGGTTTGTGGGTTCAGCCAGGGCACTCGGTATTGAACTTCGCGTTTCTTTTCTTTCCTTTTCCCTGTTTTTTTTTTTTTTTTTTGCCTCAACTCACACTCAAGTAGACCAGGCCCGGTGCCTTGCTCTCCCTCCCATCCTTTCCTCTTCTAGATTCTCGGTTGAACTTTGGAGGGGAAGGGGCTAAAGGAGGAACCCCCCACCCCACCCCCGCAGCATGCGCTTGGGGGAGCCGTGAGGAGGCTAAGAGGGCCTGAAGGGAGGCCGGTCCAGAAGCATTTGTCTGTGGGGGAAGTTGAGGCCCTTATATAGCAACCAAGGCCAAGACGCTCCTGACTCAGACCAGGCCAGGTGCTGGCTGGCAGTGGGGACTCAGGCTGAGCCGCAGGGTCTGAGGAGGAGATTGAGGGCAGCTTCAGGTGACCTTGTCTCTGCCTTGAGGCACAGCCACGTGGGTCTGAGAATTCCCTACTTCCAAAGAGCCCCTCTTAAGCTGGACACCGGCACTGCTGAGCCCACATGAGTCCCGTGTTCTGTGATGGGAGCTGCTGCCTTTGCTTCAGAGAGGATGAGAGGTGTTACCTGAGGAAGGGCGGCGTGGAGAGCCCCTCTTGGGCCACTCGGGGAAGCTTCAGGCTCACGATGGTCGTAGAAGAAGGTCCCTTTCTTGGATCACCTGAGGTCAGGAGTTCAAGACCAGCCTGGCCAACATGGAGGAGCCCCATCTCAACTAAAAATGCAAAAATTAGCCAAGTGTGGATGCTCACGCCTGTAATCCCAGCACTTTGGGAGGCAGAGGCGGGTGGATCACCTGAGGTCAGGTGTTCAAGACCAGCCTGGCCAACATGGTGAAACCCCATGTCTACTAAAAATACACACACACAAAAAATTAGCCAGGCATGGTGGCAGGCACCTGTAATCCCAGCTGCTAGGGAGGCTGAGGCAGGAGCATCGCTCAAACCTGGGAGGTGGAGGTTGCAGTGAGCCGAGATCATGCCACTGCACTCCAGCCTGGGCAACAGAGCGAGACTCGGTCTCGGGCGGCGGGGGAAGGATCCCTTTCTTTTTCAGCTTGATCGCCACCACAGGACAACCCCACCCCTCGCAGAGCCCGTCATTTATTCCTTCCTGATGGCACCAGGTGTGCAGACCACGTGCACACCCCAGAGGTTCACTCTACCACTCACTTGGCCATCGGGGTACACAGGTGCTGGGTACAAGATACAGATACGTCTTGGGCTCGTGTACTTTATTTTATAATCCAGTCTGGGCGTCAGGAAAGATCTTGCAGCCTTCTGCAATAGAAGTCTGGCCTGGCCCGGCTGCCCACCGCCCTTCCTTGTTCTGGTGGGAAGAAAGCTTCATCGTGTGTCTTCTCTGTTCACACACCCCCGCTATAGCGACCCCTCAGCCACAGACAGGAGACTGCAAAGTGCCTCCCCCGAGGGCTGGAGGCCCCTACACCAGCCCACTTCTTCCTGGGCCTCTGTGTGGGTCCTGACTGCGGCCAGGCTGGCTGACAGGTTGGCAGTGGGGTCGGGCGACCCTCCCTCTTTTCCACAGCACTTACCCACCCGCTGAGTGGGCAGACCTCACTGCTGGGGCCTCATGAGTACTCTCTGACCTCTCTGCCAGGCCAGCTCCCAAGAGGCCTGCTTGAGTCCATAGAGCAGGAACCCTGGACTCTAAGAATCTGATGAAGGTTCTGGAGGCCACTCAGACACAGAGCCACCCCATGCACACACTGTGTGCGACTTCAGAGGGGGCTGTAGATGCCAATGCAGGAAGCCTGCTCTGAGTGAACCTGGCAAGGTGCCTGCCGCTTCCTAGTACCTAGGGAGGGTAGAAGGGCGCTGGTCCTCCCCAGCCTCCCTGCAGTCCACAGACAGCTTGGCCAGCCAGTGGTGCTGGGCACGGTGCCCCAGCTTTTGGATGGCTCTGGACCAGGGAGAGGAGAACCTGCCAACCAAGGGGGTTCCTCAAAGGCCAAAGCTGCCTGATCCCAGTGTTGCCATAGTACCCAGAGGCAGTGAGGCCCCAGACATTTTGGAAGAGCCCCCAAGCCTGCAGGTGTGAGTCTCAGGGAGCTGTCCCAGGCATTTTGGAAGGAGCCCCCAAGCCTGCAGGTGTGAGTCTGGGGGAGCTGCCAGGTGTTGGCCACAGGGCGCTGGTGCTGGAAAGTCCTGGCCCTCTGCTGACTGGCCTCGCTGACTGCCCAGATGGTTGGGAACTGGTCAACAGGTGCTGTTTTTTGGCCTCCTTTCCCCTGTGAAATCATGCTGGGGCAGGAAGATGTTTGTGTCCTGACGGCCCCCCAGCACCTTTGAGGAACAGACAGTCCCCTGCGCCTGTGACCTGCCTGCCCCACCCTGGGGAGAAACGCAGCGTCAGTCCTGGGTCCAGTGAGCCGTAGACCCTTGGCCCTCCAGGATGGGCCCTGGAGAGGCGGGAGGGGCCCCTGGAGTTGGTCCTGGGCTTCTGTAGAGAGGCCAGGAGGCCCCAGGATCCCCACAGAGACTTCCCCAGTCCCGCTTCAAGACAGTGGAACTAGCTCCTGAGCCGGAATCTGGAGGGATCTCTTTCCTGGACCGTGACCCCAGCCGGGGCTGGTACCGATGATGGGCACAGCCAGAGCCGTGACATCCACATGCCCTTCCCATCCAATGCCTGGATGCCGTGGCTGTGCTCGGGGAGGCCTCCGGGGTCCCCAGCCCTCAGGCTCATGTGGCACCAGGTGCCAGAGAAGACAGGGCACCAGGCTGGTGGGAGTCACGGTTTCCCATTTTTCTCGTCGCGGTCTGCAACTTAACTGCTGTGTGCCCGTGAGTATATCCCTTTGCCTCTCTGGTTCTCTGGTATCAGCTCAGTGAAGGAGCTGAACGGGATGATCTCCTGGAATCCAGTTCATGTGATGATCTTGGCCATGTCTCAAGATTCCTGGTCCTAAACCTTAAACCCTGAGCACCCTGGGAGAGTCTGTCACAGGGCTGCCCCTGGGCCAACGCCAGCCATTCAGTGGACACAGAAGCAGGGTGTTTAGTGGGAACGCAGGGCTTCCTGACCCCTGTCCTGAAGCAGCCCTGGCGGGGAGCCATTGTCACCTCCTTCCCCCGTGCCCCAGTTGGTTCCTCTGGCCTGTGAGTGTTTCGGGAGCACCTTCCACGTGCTGGGCCTGCAGGAACTGGGGACACAGAGGCCCGAGACAGACGAGACCCCGTCTGCAGGAGGAGTCCGTCAACAAATGAGATCCTCGCAGGTCAGATGAGTGCTGTGAAGAATTAAACACAACTGGGTAACGCAGTAGAGAGTGACGGGGGGGGACGCCTGGCTTGAGAGGATCCCTTTTGAACGAAGATTTAAATGACAAGAATTCAGCCATAAAAAACCGGGGGACAGTGCATTCCAGGCCAAAGAACCGCAAGGTCCACATCCCGAGGCAGGTGTGTTCAGAGGCAGAGTGGGGCGGCGGGGACAGTGTGGGGCGTTATGTGGGGTAAGGGGACGGCGGCCAGGCGACGTGGGGCCCTGCGGTTCAGGACAGGGAGCTCGGCCTTTAATCCGAATGCGGCAGGAAGCCGCAGGGTGTTCAAGCACAGTTTTGTGGCGATGATATGTTTTGAACACTTACTGTACGAGGCGTCATTCTTAGCCTGTGACGCAATTGAGGTGACACCTATGAGGTGCTGTTATTCACACTGTTTATTTATTTGGGTTCTTTTGTTTTTGTTTGTTGTTGTTTTGAGACAGTCTTGCTCCGTCGCCCAGGCTGGAGTGCAGTGGCGCGATCTTGGTTCACTGCAACCTCTGGCTCCCGGGATCAAGCGATTCTCCTGCCTCAGCCTCCTGAGTAGCTGGGATTACAGGCGCCCGCCATCACGCCTGGCTAATTTTTGTATTTTTAGTAGAGACGAGGTTTCACCTTGTTGGCCAGGCTGGTCTTGAACTCCTGACCGCAGGTGACCCACCCGCCTCGGCTTCCCAAAGTGCTGAGATTACAGGCATGAGTCACTGCGCCAGGCCTAAATGTGTTTTTAATTTTGTTTTATATTTTTTTAATTTTTTTATTTTTAGAGGGAGTCTCACTCTCTCGGCCAGGCTGGAGTGCAGTGGCACCATCTCGGCTCACTGCAGCCTCCATCTCCCAGGCTCAAGCAATCCTCCCACCTCAGCCTCCCAAGTAGCTGGGTCTACACGCATGTACCAACATGCCTGGCTAATTTTTGTATTTTTTGTAAAGACGAGGTTTCATTATGTTGCGCAGGCTGATGTTGAACTTCTGGCTTCAATGGATCCACCTGCCTCAGCCTCCCACAGTGCTGGATTACAGGCGGGAGCCCCCGTGCCTGGCCCAGACTGTTTTATATATGAGGAATGAGGCTCAGAGAGTGATCCAGATGAGGTCATGTGAGTGGCTTAGCCGAGGCGCGGCGCTCAGACCCTGGCAGCTCAGCCTCAGTGCAGGCTCTCACCCGTGGTGTCCTGCCTTCCCTGGCCGGTTGGGGTTGGGCTGCGTGCCCCAGATGGGGGCGTCTGGAGACGCCGGGCTCCTGCCCATCAGGCATCAGTGTGGTGCCCAGCCTGGCATGCTGTGCATAGCAACAGGCACCACAGTTCTTTGTGACGATGCCACTGAACGTGAGACTCGGAGCAAGGCGAGGCCTGGGAGGGGCCGCTCAGTGCTGACCTGGGCCCTGGCATTGCTGGTGCCCCTCATGTCCCCGGCGGCGAGCTCCATGCCCGGAAAGTGTTATGGGCCCGGGCAGGGAGGGTGAAGCTGGTTTCAGAGAAGGCTGTTGATGCTTTTTTTTTTTTTTTTTTTTTTTGAGATGAGTCTCGCTCTGTTGCCTAGGCTGGAGTGCAATGGCGCAATCTCAGTTCACCGCAACCTCCGCCTCCTGGATTCAAGCGATTCTCCTGCTTCAGCCTCCTGAGTAGCTGGGTTTACAGGCATGTGCCACCACACCGGGCTGATTTTTGTATTTTTAGTAGAGACGGGGTTTCACCATGTTGGCCAGGCTGGTCTCGAACTCCTGACCTCAGGTGATCCACCCGCCTCGGCCTCCCACAGTGCTGGGATCACAGGTGTAAGTCACCGCGCCCAGCCCTGTTGATGTTTCTTAACCTCTCCAGGTCCAGCTCGAGGCTTCAGAGCCCGTGGAGGTCTGACAGGTCCTTGGCCTTCCCATGGCTGCCAGCGTGAAGCTTCCTGGTCAGGACCATAGAAGGCCTCTCATCTTGGACTTTGACCTCTGAGGGCACCCCTTTCCTTTCAGGACGGGACCTCTGTGTTGCTTTGGCCCTAGCCTGTTCCTTTTCTCAAGAGGGCCCCACTGCCTCTGCCCTTGCTACCCTGGCATCCTTGACCTGCCCTGGGCTGGGGCAGGGCCAGCTTCCTGGCTGGTATTTGCAGCCCAGTTCTGAGCTGAAGCTGAAGCCTCCAGGCTGCCTGCACAGGGAGGCCGTGATGGGGTGGGCTGGCCCTGAGGAAGACAGAGCCCCAGGCCGCTGGGGGAGACGTGCCTGGCTGTGGAGCCTCCAAGAGCAGCCAGGTTTGGGTTTTGTCTGCTTCTCCTTGAGGTCAGCCATGCCCAGCCCGGGGGCTAAAAGCGAAGTGGGTGCCAGGGCAGGAGAGGCGCTGGAGTGGACGCTGGGGAAGGCAGGTTGCTGTGGGTGCTAAGAGGCTAACCTGCCTTCAACAAAAGCGTCATTCAGAGCTGCTAACCCCCTTCCTTCCGTGAGGCTTGGGGAACTTCGAAGTTCTCTAGTGTCGGAGGGGAGGCCAGCCGAGGCCCTGGGACACAGCATTAGCCCAAGCCTATCTGTGGCTGGCCTGGGTATGGCAGGCGGGCACACCTTGGCTGCAGGGCACCTTGGCTACAAGGGAGCCTGGCTGACCCTGCAGGGTGAGGGCTGGAGAGGCGGAGCCTGCCTGGCCTAGCAGTGTGGGTGCCAGGCCATGGGAAGATGTGGGGAGAGTTTATGGAGCCGCACCCGGTGTCCCCGACCCAGCTGCTGAGCTGGAAGCCAGGGGTAGGTCCTGGCAGCCCCTCCCACTCTGCCTCTCTTGGAGTCTCTCAGAGCAGCCACGTTGACGGAATCCTCCGGCGCCTCCCCGAGGGAGGAGAGGCAGGCTTTTGGCAGCTCCCATCTGCCCTGTTGCCAGCTTGCCAGCCCCGCCGTGCCTCTCACGCCTGTGGTCTGCCCCAATGACAGGCTGGCTTCAGTGTCCCAAGGGGACCCAGCCCTGAGCGTGGGGCTGCCCTTGGGGGAGGGCAGGGGAAAGCCAGCCCGGGCTGCCACCGTGGCCACTGGCCTGGGAGCCACGGGAGACGTGCCCAACCTCAGACCCGATGCCTGGCTCAGGGCCTGGGCTCCGCAGCCCCTCCAGGGCAGGTGTGAAATGCACCCACACAGCTCCACCTTCCACGTGGTTTCCTGTCTGGGGGCCACTTTCACTGAGGTCCTTCTGCAGTCATTTTCTGTTTGTTTTGTTTTGTTTTGTTTTGTTTTGAGACAGAGTCTTGCTCTGTTGTCCAGGCTGGAGTGCAGTGGCGCAATCTTGGCTCGCTGCAACCCCTGCCTCCTGGGTTCAAGTGATTTCCGGCTAATTTTGTATTTTTAGTAGAAACGGGATTTCACCGTATTGGCCAGGCTGGTCTCGAACTCCTGAGCTCAAGTGATCCACCCGCCTTGTCCTCCCACAGTACTGGGATGACAGGTGTGAGCCACCGCGCCCGGCTGGGAGTCATTTTCTAGCGTTCCTGTCCCACCTCTCAGGACAAATTTACCACCGTTGTTGTGAAAAAGCACCTTTTTTTTTCTTTCTGAGACAGTCTTGCTCTGCCGCCAGGCTGGAGTACAATGGCACAATCTCGGCTCCGGCTCACTGCAACCTCCGGCTCCCAGGTTCAAGCGATTCTCCTGCCTCAGCCTCCCGAGTAGCTGGGATTACAGGTGCCTGCCACCATGCCTGGCTAATTATTGTATTTTTAGTAGAGACGGGGTTTCACCATGTTGGTCAGGTTGGTGTCGATCTCCTGACCTCGTGATCCGCCCGCCTCGGCCTCCCAAAGTGCTGGGATGACAGGCGTGAGCGACCGCACCTGGCCGAAGAAGCACTTTTTTTTATGAACCTCTGCAGCCCCCTTGAGGGAAACCCTCCCACATTCTGGGATGCCAGGGCTCAGAGGGCGGAGGGTAGAGGAGCGCCAGCCGTGAGAGGAAGGACAGGGCCGGCCCCGAGGGCAGGATGGCAGTTCTGTGCCTGGGAGGCAGGGGGTGGAGGGTAGAGGAGCGCCAGCCGTGAGAGGAAGGACGGGCCAGCCCCGAGGGCAGGAGGGCAGGGCTGTGCCCGGAGGCTCCTCTGGGGGTCGGCTCCTGGGTGGTGGGAGTGACCAAGTGGGCTCCTGAGGGAGCGGCTTTCAGGAAGGAGGTGGAGCCCTGGGAGCCCTTGGGGCGAATGCGGTCTTCAGGTTCCCATCGTCCAGTGAGCGCCTGGATCACATCCCAAGTGGCGTCCGCTGAAGGCTGCTCGGGACCTCTGCTCCCCCCTCCACTGAGACCCCCAGTGGCCAGTTCTAAGTCCTACCTGCCTTGCCCCTTACTGCGGATTAAAGGGCCCTGGGTGAGGGCTTGTGGGAGGGGAGGTGGCGGGAACCATCTCCGAAGTCCTTGGGGCGAGCGCCGTGTGCTGGAGTGGAGAGCGGGGCCCGGCAGTCAGGGAACTGGGTTGGAATGGGGGCTCTGCCACCTCCAAGGGAGCAGGAGTGGAGACCGGAGGGAGCGTGCCCCTGAGTCCGAGCCGGGAGCAGCCCTCTAGGCAGAGGCAGGAGAAATGGGGTCACCTGCCCCAGGGGGTGAGAGGTGAGCTGGGAGGAAGGGCTGAGACCCGCAGGGGCATCCCCAGGATGTTCATGAAACTCAGCTCTGGAGGACGCTCAAGTGTGCGTGGAGCACCCTCTGCCCTGGAGCCTCAAATCCTCTCCCCGCTGCGAGGCCACTTTGCTGATTTTCTGCCCCAAACATGAGGTCACTTCGGTCCAGAAAGGCGACCCCCCCCCAGCCACCTGCGGGATTCTTGGGAGAGAATCCACGCTCACCTTCAGGTCTTCACTCCTGCTCCCTCGGAGGTGATGGAGCCCCGTTTCAACCCGGTGCCCCTGCCTGCTGGGTTTTTGCCACAGGGGACCTGGTCGTCTCCTGGACATGAACCCCCAAGATCAGCGTTTCTCTTTGGGAGAGGTCTGAATGCACAGTCATGATTTGACCATGGCTAAGTGCCCAGACAAAAAGAAAATAGTTGGCCAGACACGGTGGCTCACACCTGTAATCCCAGCACTTTGGGAGGCCGAGGCGGGCGGATTACCTGAGGTCAGGAGTTGGAGACCAGCCTGGCCAACATGGTGAAACCCCATCTCTACTAAAAATACAAAAATTAGCTGGGTGTGGTGGCTCGTGCCTGTAGTCCCAGCTACTCAGGAAGCTGAGGCAGGAGAATCGCTCGAACCCAAAGGTGGAAGTTGCAGTGAGCTGAGATCATGCCACTGCATTCCAGCCTGGGCGACGGAGTGAGACTCGTCTCAAAAAAAAAAAAAGAAGAAAATAGTTGGGCTGTTCTCAGTGACCCTGTACGGCCCAGTTGTCCACCCCTGGTCCAGTCGTTCATCTGCCTTTTGGTTTCGCAGCCTGTTTCTGTCTCCTGCCTGTGGCCCACCTTGGGGAGGCCCCAGTGCTCGTGTGCCCCCAGTGGTCTTCCCAGCCTGGCCCTTCCCAAGCTCCCTCTGTCTCCCTGCTTCAGGTGATGGGACATCCCCCAGGTACATGCTCCCCTGGGCCTATGGATGGCACCTGTCTGCTGGGACCAGAGGGTGAGCAGTCAGGTGTCCCATCCACCAACGTCCCAGGGGCCGGCCCCTCCACCCCAGCGCTAATCTCATCAGGAAATAGCAGAGTCCACATTTCCCAGGAGTTATAAATAGCCAGCGCAGTTTTGGGCAGCCGCGTTTCTCTGGAAAATGTACCCTGTCCCTCTCCCTCCCTCCTCTGTGTTTAAATGATATCCTGAAATAGACTTGGTTTCTGGAGGCTGATGGCCTCCTGGGAGACAGAGCGTCGTTGTCAGGGCACCATGGGGCCAGGCAGGCCTCTCTGAGCGGATACCAGGGCCACACCTGCAGCAGGCACCGGGAAGATGTCAGAGCTGGAGGGTCTTGCAGCTTAGGAAAGTACCCCTGGCCCAGGCCTGGCCTCAGAAGGGGCTGGAGTGTGTGAGACAGCAGCGAGTGTTGCCTGGGAGGCCGCAGAGGGGCAGATCCTAGCGGAGCAGGAGGGCAGAGAGGACCCAGAGTTTCCCACCATGACCTGGGGCTCTACGAGAAGGCTCTCTGGAGGAGGCGGGGCGAGAACTGGGCCTTAGCATCAGGAGTTGCAGTCGTGGGTCAGATGCTCCCAGGTTGGACCTGGCAGCTGGAGTGGAAGTGATGGGCGCGAGGCAGCGGGAGGGCTGTACTGGAGGTGGCCTCCCAGCACCCAGGTCTGCCCACCGGGTCGGGACACACACCGGGAGGCCAGATGTCGCTTTTCTGAGGAAACAGCAGTTACAGCAGCTGCCGGTCACACATTCTGCAGTTTCAGCAGAGAGGGTGCTGGGGGCCTTGATTTTGAACTGCAGCTCTCACTTCCTAGGTGTGCACTGGGTAAATTCCTCACTCTCGTTAAGCCGCAGCGTCCTCATCTGTGAGGTGGGAGCAGCTATGAGAGCTTAAACCACATATGTCTGCTATCATGATGATGAACACAGATGCTGTGTGTAGAAGATTCCTCGTGTCAGACTTGCAGGAAGGGCTCAAGATAAGCTCTCACTCTTTTCCATAACAACCCTGTGAGGCAGGTGTGGACGCCTCCACGAGGAAATTGAAGTTCACGGAGGTGAAAGGCCCTGCCCGAGTGCACACGGTTGAGTGGGAGACTCAGATCCGCCTGCCTCTGAATCCCGCACATTCCCCCCTCCAGGCTGTGTCCAGGTCCCCCTGAGATGTGGGAAGGGACCATTGGCTCAGCTTCCTGCAGAAGGTGCCGGGAGGCACCCGGTCGTGGGAAGCTGGGGCCGAGGAGGGGCTCTAGGTGAATCCGACCAGGTGCCGTGGAATTGGCCTGAGGCTTGTGCTGATGCGTGGACAGACCTGCCTCAAGAAGGGGTGGTCTCAAAACATCAAACTGTGCCCCATAAATACGTACAACTGCCATGTGTCAATTAAAAAATAAGGGCCCGGGCCAGGCGCAGTGGCTCACGCCTGTAATCCCAGCACTTTGGGAGGCCGAGGCGGGCAGATCATGAGGTCAGGAGATCGAGACCAGCCTGGCTGACCCAGTGAAACCCTGTCTCTACTAAAAATACAAAAGATCAGCCGGGCGTGGTGGCGGGCCCCTGTAGTCTCAGCTACTTGGGAGGCTGAGGCAGGAGAATGGCATGAACCTGGGAGGCGGAGCTTGCAGTGAGCTGAGATCGCACCACTGCACTCCAGCCCGGGCAACAGAGTGAGACTCCATCTCAATAAATAAATAAATAAATAAGGGCCTGCACAGTGGTGCATGCCTGTAATGCCAGCTCTTCAGGAGGCCGAGGCAGGAGGATCACTCGCGCCCAGGGCAACATAGCAGCCTGGATGGCATAGCGAGACCCTGCCTCTAGAAAAATAAATACAGGCCGGGCACGGTGGCACACACTTGTCATCCCAGCACTTTGGGAGGCCAAGGTGGGCGGATCACCTGAGGTCAGGAGTTCAAGACCAGCCTGGGCAACATGGTGAAACCCCGTCTCTACTAAAATACAAAAATTGGCCAGGCATGGTGGCTCACGCTTGTGATCCCAGCACTTTGGGAGGCTGAGGTGGGTGGGTCATTTGAGGTCAGGAGTTTGAGACCAGCCCGGCCAACATGGTGAAACCGTGTCTCTACTGAAAATACAAAAATTAGCCGGGTGTGGTGGTGCATGCCTGTAATCCCAGCTACTTGGGAGGCTGAGGCAGAAGAATTGGTTGAACCTGGGAGACAGGTTGCAGTGAGCCGAGATCATGCCATTGCACTCCAGCCTGGGCAACAAGAGCGAAACTCTTTGTCTCAAAAAAAAAAAAAAAAGTAAGAGGGCACGGCTGCTCCAGAATGTTTCTCCCAAGGGTAGCATCTCAGTCGACAAAGAGCATTTGATTCCTCCACCCTGTGCGGCCACTGCTGGGGGACAGAGCTGGGGACAGACCCAGGCCCGGCCCCATGTCCAGACAAGATGGAGGAACTACGTGGGACAGCCTGTGTGATCCAGGAGAGTTTGCAAAGAACAGAAGCAGCTTAGAGGGGAGAGAGGTTTTGGGAAAGTGAGGCCAGAGCTGGGGCTTCCTTTGAGACCCTGTAGGACCATTGCCTCCAGCCGGCTGGTGATGGCCTCACGCTTCCCGTGTGTGAAGAGGTGCCCGGAGCAGTGGTTCTCCCTGAGGGGCACTTGGTTCTCTGCACACACCCGACTTTTCCTGTCTCCTGTTCTGGGTTCCATCCATTCTCTGGGCAGGGAACAGCCAAAGATAGGGTCTGGGCCACAGCTGGCCCCAAACGCAGGGCCCAGGGCGAACCCAGTGCAGACCCAGACCCCGTCGGAGGCTTGGGTCCCACCTGTCCCCAGCCGGCGTGTGGGTGATAGAAGATGTGGGAAGGACCTACATCGAGTCGCAGGAAGCCCAGGGCTGACCCAGATCCAGTTTCCCTTCCGTGATGACAGTGGCCTGTTATAGCAACAGCATTCAAACCGTGGCACGCACACCTCAGAGTGCACAGAGAGACGTTCTGAGGGTGACGTGGGAAGGAGAGTTTTCAGGAAATCAGTTTGCAGATCCTCAGCTGCCATAGGTGCTGTTGCCAGAAAGCCATCTGCCTGTGAGCCAGCATCTCGCCATCCTGTCCTCTGCAGAGGAGAGGCCCGAGGCTTGCTGTGGGGGCTTGGCCCGGGGTGCGCAGACCTCCTGGGTGGGGAACGGAGGGGCTTTTAGAAATGTCGGGGTAGGGACCAGGCACGGTGGGTCACACCTGTCATCCCAGCACGTTGGGAGGCTGAGGTGGGCAGATCGCCTGAGGTCAGGAGCTCGAGACCAGTCTGGCCAACATGGTGAAACCCCATCTCCACTACAAATAAAAGATTAGCTGGGCGTGGTGGTGGGCGCCTGTAATCCCAGCTACTCGGGAGGCTGAGGCAGGAGAATCGCTTGAACCCAAGAGGTGGAGCTTGCAGTGAGCCGAGACTGCACCACTGCACTCTAGCCTGGGCGACAGAGCGAGACTCCGTCTCAAAAAAAAAAAAAAAGAAATGCTGGGGTCGGTGTTCAGAAAGTAAAAGACTCTAGTGGCTGCTTAGGACCTTTCAAAAGTCAGGTGGGATCCAGTTCTTTGCCTTCCACAAAACTCAAATTTCAACTGAGAGATCATTTCAAGTGATTTTCAGTAATAGGTATAGATGCGATTTAAGGTGGATAGCATGGAGAGAGGTTAAAGAATGGCTGTAATAAAACTCTTTTCTACCTCATCTACTTCTTTATGTGAACAAAATGTTTCATTGTTCACATCGTTTTTGTTCATTTTAGAGACGTGGTCCTACGTTGCCCAGGCTGGTCTCAAACTCCTGGGCTCAAGTGATCCTGTGGCTGGGAGCCACCGCACCTGCACATCTTTTACAACAAAACCAGAAACATGAACAGAATTGATGCTGAACCTCGTTTCACTCCAGCAAAAAATAATATCATATAGATACGTGAACTAAAACAAAAAATGTTCTGCCCATCTCATTGAAAGAGAATTCCACCAAAAAGTTACTCTGCTACTTAATATTTATTAAAATGTATAATGAGGCCGGGTGCGGTGGCTCACTCCTATAATCCCAGCACTTTGGGAGGCCGAGGCGAGTGGATCACCTGAGGTCGGGAGTTTGAGATCAGCCTGACCAACATGGAGAAACCCCGTCTCTACTAAAAATACAAAAAATTAGCTGGGTGTGGTGGTGTGTGCCTCCAGCTACTCGGGAGGCTGAGGCAGGAAAATCGCTTGAACCCAGGAGGCGGAGGCTGCTGTGAGCCAAGACCGCACCACTGCACTCCAGCCTGGGCAATAAGAGCGAAACTCTGTCTCAAATAAATAAATAAATAAATAAATGTATAATGTGTCAGCTTACTTTTTTTTTTTTTTTTTTTTTTGAGACAGGGTCTCACGCTGTTGACCAGGCTGGGGTGCAGTGGTGTAATCTTGGCTCACTGCAACCTCCACCTCCCGGGTTCAAGCGATTCTCCCATCTCAGCCTCCCAAGTAGTAGCTTGGACTACAGTGCCTGGCACCATACCTGGCTCATTTTTGTACTTTTAGCAGAGATGGGGTTTTGCCATGTTAGCCAGGCTGGTCTCGAACTCCTGATCTCAGGTGATCCACCAGCCTCATCCTCCCAAAGTGCTGGGATTACAGGCGTGAGCCACCGTGCCTGGCTGTCTTTTTGATTGTGTACTGCCAATCATGGTACTAACTAATCCTGAATGTATTTTGAATATTTGGAGCCTCTGGAAATTTTTGTTTTCAACGTATACAGATTTTTTTGTGGAAGCAAAATATAATGGTGAATAAAGGACTTGAAAATATAAAAATATAAACGAGGACAACATTCTTTAGGAGAAATGGAATAGAAACAAATTCAAGGAGAGAAGATCCAGGAGCTGTGTGAGGGAAAGAAGAGCTTGTTTGTGTAGTTTTTTTGTTTGTTTGTTTTTTGTTTTTTTTTGAGGAGTCTGGCTCTGTCACCCAGGCTGGAGTGCAGTGGTGTGATCTCTGCTCACTGCAACCTCCACCTCCCGGGTTCACGCCATTCTCCTGCCTCAGCCTCCCCAGCAGCTGGGACTACAGGCGCCCGCCACCACGTCCGGCTAATTTTTTGTATTTTTTTTTTTTTTTTTTTTTTTAGTAGAGACGGAGTTTCACTGTGTTAGCCAGGATGGTCTCGATCTCCTGACCTCATGATCCGCCCGCCTCAGACTCCCAAAGTGCTGGGATTACAGGTGTGAGCCACCATGCCCGGCCTGTTTTCTTAATATTGAATTTTGAGAGTTTTATATAAGCCCTGAAATTGGGTAACATTAGCCCTATAGCTGTGTTCTTTTTCAACATTGTTTAGATGTTTTCTCTGCTCTTCGAGACAGAGTCTCGCTCTGTCGCCCAGGCTGGAGTGCAGTGGCACCATCTCCGCTCACTGCAAGCTCCGCCTCCCGGGTTCACGCCATTCTCCTGCCTCAGCCTCCCGAGTAGCTGGGACCACAGGCACCCGCCACCACGCCTGGCTAATTTTTTTGTATTTTTAGTAGAGACAGCGTTTCACCATGTTAGCCAGGATGGTCTCGATCTCCTGACCTCGTGATCTGCCCGCCTCAGCCTCCCAAAGTGCTGGGATGACAGGCGTGAGCCACTGCGCCTGGCCTCGTGTAGTTTTTAAATGGATGAGCATGGCTATCACGTCGCTGGGGTATTTAGATCCCACTGAATCCATGAGAAGGAATGATGTCACACTTTTATTTTAGGACGGCAATATTGACATGGTTCTGGAAATCATACTCTTTGCAACTATTTAAACTTGGAAATATTCAGATGTTGACTTCAGAATGTGCCAGGGAGTGCACAGTTGCTCAGAATTAGTTCGCAGGTGCACAGGCAGACGGGCTTGAAGGCCCCCGAGTTACAGAAACAGAACGTGGAACAGGCCTTTGTGAGGGGTGCCTCTGACCTCCCCTGGGGTCCCCACCTCCCTGGGCTCCAGCCCGAGCCTGGGGACTTCCCCTGTGGAGGATTTGCTTATTTGGGAGCCAACGGCTTGACCCAAATTGTCGCCCTGAATCTTCCCAGCAATCCCAGGGAGGCAGGTTCTGCTGCAGATGGAAAAACTGAGGCTTAGTGAGTTTAAAACTTGCGGGGATTCAAACCCAGGCAGCCTCCTGAGCGTGGGCTCCTGACTCTTCAACACCTCCACGTGGATGGACCAGTTCCCTCCTGATGGGCGTGAGTGCCTCCTAATCGGGTGCTTAACTTTTGTGAGCCTCAGTTTCTGCATCTGTGAAATGGGGTAATAATACCCATGTCCCGGGCTGGCAGCCAGGAGTGAATAAGGTCTCACGGGCAGGAGTGCCTAACAGGGTGTCCCTGCCTCCCCCACAGCAGGTAACAGAGTGTGCCCTGCCTCCCCCACGGCGGGTAACAGAGTGTGCCCTGCCTCCCCTACGGCAGGTAACAGTGTGCCCTGCCTCCCTCACAGTGGCCACAGGGGCCTGGGGGCTAGGGCCCCCCGAAGGGTTGATTTCTAGGTAAACATCAGCTTATCTCAGCTGCTCACTTCCGCCTTCCTGTGTAGCTGGCTCTGAGCAGTGCTGACCCACGGGGAGATCTCTGGCTTGGCCTCCGAGCTGGCACCTCTCTCACCCACATTCTCTCTCTGCAGCTGGACCCACAAACTGTGGAGACCAAGAACTGGCACACGGACGTGATTGAGATGAACGGGGTGAGCCGGGGATGGGAACGATCAGTGGGGTGTGCCGGGAGGTGGAATGTCTGTGCAGCAGGTGGGCAGCCCAGCCCTCTGGCTGCTCCTGGGGCTTCTGTGCTGCCTCGACCTCCCCGCAGCCCAGCCCCCTCTCCCCTCCTGCCCACACCCTGCCCGCTGCTGTCCTGCAGGTGTTGTGTTGAGGGAGCCCCAGGTGTGAGCCAGCCCTCGTTTGCAGTCTTGGGGAGGGGACCCCTGTGTTTTGGGGGCATCCTCGGGCACTCACGCCCTGGGGAACTTGTACCTTTCTCACCCCCCAACCAGATCAAAGTGGAATTTTCCATGAAATTCACCAGCCGAGATATGAGCCTGAAGAGGACGCCGTCCAAAAAGCAGACCGGCGTCTTCGGTGTGAAGATCAGCGTGGTGACTAAGTAGGTGCTGCCTCCAGTCTCCCAATCCTGGCGTCAGTGCCCCGGGTCCCCGCCAGCCTGGGCCCCCCAGCCCTCCCCGCCTGTGCCCATCCTGGCACCTAATCAGTCACCCCCAGCTCAGCGGCAGCAGACAGCTGGCGTGGAGCCAGAGCGGCCGCAGAGGCGCTCACACGACGCTTTAGAAGCACTGAAACACTGGAAGGTCTCTTGTGAGATCCCAGATCGTCTGCTCTTCATAATAAGCGGGAAGCTCTGTCAGCCGGGGGCCTGCGTTTGGGCTTGGCACCAACGGGGACTGGCTGCCCCTCGGGGAAGGGCACGTGTCCCCCAGTTCACCACCACCGCGGCCCCTTGTCTCAGTCCTGACCCACCTCCTCGTGTGGGCTGCCTGCCGGGCCTCCTACAAGCGTCTAAATCTGGGGGACATTCCTTCCCTAGAGTCTCGGCCTTACCTTCCCAAGTTCCCAAGGCTTCTCCTGCCCACATCCTTCGCTGCCCCTTCCGCAGGCAGGCCTCGGGTGGGCTGGCTGGGGTGGGGTGCGGTGGCCTCTTTCTCTGCCCTTTTCCTGCCCTGCCCCCTGCCCCCACCCCCGTCCCAGCTCTCCATCCCAAATGCTAGAAGCTCTCCAGGGTGTGGGTGTGCTGGGCGGGGGTTGCTATGGGAGAGCTGTCGTGGTGGCCGCCCTCCACCCATCCTCACGCCCCACCCCAGGCGGGAGCGCTCCAAGGTGCCCTACATCGTCCGGCAGTGCGTGGAGGAGGTGGAGAAGAGGGGCATCGAGGAGGTTGGCATCTACCGGATATCGGGCGTGGCCACGGACATCCAGGCGCTCAAGGCCGTCTTCGATGCCAGTGAGTCTGGGAGGCCCAGCCGGGGCGGGTGTGGCTGTGTCTGAGCAGGCTGGTGGGATGGACAGGAGAGCTCAGGGGAACCAGGAGCCTCCCTGAAGAGGAGTCTTGGTCTGCTTAAGGGTCCCGGTGGCAAGTGCTTTCTCTGCATTTTCTCACGTAATCCCCTCCCCTCGAATCTCTTGTCCGTTGCTGCAGGTAAGGAACTGCAGAAACTCAGAAGGGCCAAGTCGCTTGCCCAGGATGACCCAACTTGTACGTTTTGGTTCTGGACTTAAACTGAGATCTGACTCCAGAGTCTTTCTTGCTAGTTCCTGGGTGCCTGGTGAGCCGCAGGGAAAGAGCTTTGAGCCTGCACCTGCTGTCTCCAGGGCCCCAGGTCCCCTCTGGGGCAGCGCTGCCTCTGTGAACAGCCCACCGTGGTGAGGCCTGACCTTTCTGGTTTCTCCTCCCTGCTCCTGCTGGCTCAGGCTGCAGCAGCCACACACCCAACTGTCAAGAAACCTGCACTGGCCAGGCAGGGATGACTCTGTGGGGAGTCTGGAGTGGAGGACGGGGTGGGGCCTGGGAACTTGCCGGCGTTGGCTCCTCTGTGCAGCCTAGAAGCTGAGGCTTTGTTGGAACATGCTTTTACGTGTGAAAAGTGTGCAATGCCTTCCAGAGAGGGGCTTAGCGATGGGGAGGTTCCAGTTGGAAGGAAGCTGCCGGCCACACGGTATGAATGTGGCTCTGAACTCTGGGTGATGGATTTCACTCCCAAAACACCCTCTCCTGAGCAGCCACAGCAGACGGCCCCCAGGCTGTCTCTCCCTGTTCCCCCAACCCCGACCCACAGAGCTGAGTCACAGACACTTGTGGGCACTCTCTACGTCCTGCTCCTCCAGGGGAGACCAGAACCAGAGATGGAGTGGGTGGGGGCTGTGTCAGGATGGGTCGGGGGTGGAACAGGGCCGCCGGCCTGGCTAAGGCTGCCTGACCTCGGCCCCACCCCTGCAGATAACAAGGACATCCTGCTGATGCTGAGTGACATGGACATCAACGCCATCGCCGGGACGCTCAAGCTTTACTTCCGGGAACTGCCCGAGCCGCTCCTCACGGACCGACTCTACCCAGCCTTCATGGAGGGCATCGGTGAGGCCCTGAGGGCTCCTAGGGCTGGGCTGGGCCAGACTGAGCCAGGACTCCCTGCCCGGAGAAGTAACCAGCAGGAGAATTATCTGTGGCTTCCTTTGCTGGCTGACCTTCCCAGTGCACTGGGGCCTGTGGCTGAGGGGCCCGAAGGTGAGGTGTGGCCTGCTAGGACCTGGTGCAGACACTGGGCCCTTTCTCGCCTGCCTCTTGCCCCTGACGTCCCCACGGGCAGCCCCTTCTGCTTCCTATTTGGACGTTGGCCTCTTGCTTGGAAGCTCGAGCATCCAGGGAAGACTGCCCTGAGGTGAGTGGCCAGAAGCCAGCATCCCAGAGCCAAGGAGGAGGCTGGTTCAAGCCAGAGGGCACTCGAGACGGGTGGTGCTGAGCCGTCCAGCGAGACCACACACCATCCCATCACCTCTGCTGAGGGCCCCAGCCAGCAGGCCTTCCGCCTCCACCCACCTGGGCCAAACCCAGCCCCAAAGCATCCCTTCAGCCTTCTCTGCTCCTGGGGCAGACCGGAGCCTCAGCCTTCCACGGAAGGCTGCTCGCACCCACGCTCCAGCAGCAGAGGGGGTGGAGAAAGAGAATCCACCACTGGCAGGATATGTCCCTACTGGCTTAACCTTAGCCACACAGACCAGGGAGTGTCCTCTTATGAGACAGGGGATGCCCCAGCGCCCAAGGCCCATGCAGTCAGCTGCAGGAAGGGGGTCTGCTCCCACCAGCCGGCTTCCTGGCTGAGTTACCAGTCATGGTGGGACCTCCTGGAGGAAGCAGCTGCTGACAGCCCACCCAGACACCAAGCCCTCCCCTGTGGGGTCTGCTCCCCAAAGGCCTGGAAGCCTGGGCTCTCCCGCAGGGGCCCACAGCCTCACGACCACAGGGGCTCTGGCGGGGAGCCCCAGGAGCCGAACGCCACACTGGCCCTTCTCTCCCACAGCCCTGTCGGACCCTGCTGCCAAGGAAAACTGCATGATGCACCTGCTCCGCTCCCTGCCCGACCCCAACCTCATCACCTTCCTCTTCCTGCTGGAACACTTGAAAAGGTAATGGGGAGTGGCCCCGACCCCACCTCCTCAGTCCCTCCTCGTGGGCGCTGGCCTCCGTCAGGCTGTCTGTGGGGAGTGAGAGTTTACTTTCCAAGTTCTTGCACTCATGTTTTTCTGTTTTGAGAAATATTTGGGTCCCGTAACCAGTAGTAACCTCAAATATTGACCACAGAATGCTCAGAATGGCAGGGTGAGAGCCCAGGACTACAGGCAGGTTTTATAATCATGGGTCCCGACCTACCAGTGGTTCATTGAGTCAATTCAGCCTTCTATAAATGAAATGGAGAACAGATACTATTAGGACTGTAGGCAGGTTTTATAATCAGTGAGTCCCAACCTACTGGTGGTTCATTCAACCAATGTAGCCATTTCTAGATGCAGTGGAGAATGGACAGCAGTGGGGGGACAGACAGCAGTGGGGGGACAGACAGCAGTGGGGGTGGACAGCAGTGGGGGGAC
>NW_026652294.1:32445127-32456464 GCF_009828535.3 Hylobates moloch | reverse complement strand
GCAGTGGGGGTGGACAGCAGTGGGGGTGGACAGCAGTGGGGGATGGGCGGCAGTGGGGGGATGGACAGCAGTGGGAATGGACAGCAGTGGGGGGATGGGCGGCAGTGGGGGACGGACGGCAGTGGGAATGGACAGCAGGAGGATACACTGCAAGCCTTGGGTGCACGTGCTGCCATTCAATTACATAGAGACGTGGACTGTGTTACAGCATGGGTTGTATCGTGGGCCACAGTCAAAAAAGGTGAAACCCACTGGTCTTGGCCCACACCTCACTTGACATAGGGAAACTAAGCCCCCACACCAGGCGGAGACTTGCTTGGGTTAGTAGCAGATCTGTCCTTAGAGCCCTCAACTTCCAGATCCTAAATTCAGACCCTTCTTGCCTTCCCACGCCCTTTCCAGTCAGGTCCAACCAAGAGTGGCTAAAGGTGGTTGTACCTGTAGCCAAGTTCAGAACTGACAGTGGCCCTGCAGAGGGCCTCAGGCTGGCGTGGGGAGGCAGTCCCTGGGTGTCCCTTAAACCCACCTGCACGCTAGGACCCGGGAGCCCCTCAGACCGCTCTGTGGAACAGCTCTTCCCTGAGCTCAGCCGCAGCTCAGCCAGGCCAGGCTCGAGGGAGCCAGTGGAGACCTGGACGCGCCCGGGGCTGGTGTCTTGTTTTTCCCATCATGAAACATTTTTCCTCTGGTTTGGCCGGGACCAGAGCCCCGACCAATTCCGAAAGCGTTTGGCAAGCCTTGTGGGGAGGAGTGGGAAGGGAAAATTCATTCGGCTTCCACCCTGGGAACTGGGCACAGTCTGTTCCCACATCTGGGCCCCTGGCTGGACCGTGTGCGCGTGTGTGGTGAGGGGCTGGCCCCGCTGCACAGCTGCCTGTTGGCATCACAGTGTTTGTTTGCCTGTTTCCAAAGCAGGCGCAGCCACAGCTCCTGCCTGGAGGGTGGGAATGATGGTATTGAGAGGGTGAGAGGCGCTGCTTAGGGTGGGTGGGTCTCGGCCCAGAAACATTTTTTGAGACTGAAGGAGAACCAGAGGCCCTCTGATGTGTTTGCTGACCCTGGGCCTGCCTGGACACCAGCCCTGATGGCAGCTCCTGCTGTTACCCCAGGGAAGCATCGCAGAGCGTCTGGCCTGTTGAGTAAGAGAAGCAGGGGAGGGTCTGGAGGGAGGCAGCCCTGGGTCCCACGAGGCCCACGGAGAGGCTATGGGGGCAGCCCTGGGTCCCACGAGGCCGACCTTTCCGGAGAGGCAATGGGGGCACAGTCCCCGGGCTCATCTGGAAGTAGGGTTGCTCCTGCCCCAGCACAGCTGGCAGAGCCCCAGGTCTAGCGACTCCTGCTGGGCTCCAAGCCCTGCTACCTTTCTCCTCTGCCCCACCCACCTTGACTCTTCTTTTGGGCCACTGAGCACAGGAGAAAGCAACAGAGCGGTAGGTCCTGGAGGCAGCTACCTGGGTTCAAATCCCAGCTCTACCACTTGTTAGCTGTGTGACCTTGGGCAAGTCACTTAACCCCTCTGTACTTCGGTTTCTTCGTCTACACAATGGGGGAGACGATAATTGTATTTACCTCAAAGGACTGTGGCGGGTGTGAGTTGTTACAGGGAAAGTTTTTAGAACAGCATTTGCTCTCAGGCAAGGGAGCTGGAGTTGGCATCTGTGGGCTCCCTGGCTCTGGCAGTTCACCATCAGTTCAGGGGGACCCAGCAGCTAGAGATGTTAGCACAGAACGCTGGCACATGGCTGGGGCCCTGCTCTCCTGGATGAGTCCCCTTCCCCCGGGGGAGGTCCCCACTCCTAGGAGATGGAGATGAGGTGACCCCTTCCAGGAGTCCTTCAGGAGCTCCTACAGCGAAGGCCAAGGGTCCTGGAGCTCCGAGTGGCTGCTGAGGAAGGGCTTCTTTCTTCCCCATCTCCTTTTTAGGGTTGCCGAGAAGGAGCCCATCAACAAAATGTCACTTCACAACCTGGCTACCGTGTTTGGACCCACATTACTGAGACCCTCAGAAGTGGAGAGCAAAGCACACCTCACCTCCGCTGCAGACATCTGGTCCCATGACGTCATGGCGCAGGTACCCTGGCACCGCCCGGGCCTGTGACGGGCAGAGGGTGACGGTCCCATGACGTCATGGCGCAGGTACTCTGGCACCGCCCGGGCCCGTGGCTGGCGGAGGGTGACGGTCCCATGACGTCATGGCGCAGGTACCCTGGCACCGCCCGGGCCCGCAGCTGGCGGAGGGTGAGACCAGCCCCTTAGGAGGAGAGAGAACAGCTCAGAGTCCCCAGGCCTCTTCCCTCGTGGGAAGCTGGGTTGATGGGATGTGGGGTGTCACCAGGGAGGCAGGACTGCAGACACTTCTGCCCCTCCCAGGCCAAAACAAACGTGTGAGCCTAGACCAGGAGGGCCTCGGTCTCAGAAAGCAACCCCAGGGCTGGGGAGATGCCGGGCCCTTGTCCTCACGTGTGGAAGCTCTGAGGTTGCTTCCCTGGGAGTCCTGCAAGACCCAGAGCAGGCGCCAGACTGTGGCCGCCTCAGGACAGAGCAGAAGCTTATGGCCAGGTTGGGGAAGTGGCCCCAGGCACCCCACCCTCTGCCCTGCAGCGCCTTCCACGACTGCAGAAAGGCAAACACACCTGGGCTCCCCAGGAAGGGGAGGTGGCCAGAGCCAGTCTAGGGAGTGGGAGGGGCAACACAGGCTGGAGCCAGCAAGGACCATGTATTCTCGCACGTTGACGGCGAGGCCAAGGACAGGGAGCCCAGCCTGCACCTTCCTGTCTCCCCACAGGTCCAGGTCCTCCTCTACTACCTGCAGCACCCCCCCATTTCCTTCGCAGAACTCAAGCGGAACACACTGTACTTCTCCACCGATGTGTAGCCCGAGGCAGGGCGGCTGCGGGGGGGTGGTGGAGCCAACCCCTCCAGCCCGGGGTCCAACTCAGACTTGAAAGACTGCAATAGAAAACTCCCAAACCCAGCACTCCAGACTCGAGGGAAGCCAGCTTCCAAGAACTGGAATGCGTACATCTTCTGTGCCACCCTGTACAAAGCCGGCTGCCCAGTCCCAGCCTCACCACCGCACCCACCTCTGCCCTCCATACCTCTAGTTGTGTCTGATGCTCCGTGCTGTTCGGGAATTGTTTTATGTGCGCTTGTCATGCAGAAAAGGTAGTGACCGGCCCGGCGTGGGCACACACAGCCCGCTTTGTTCTTTCATTTCCTCCAGCACTTTCTTCCCTCCTGAGTCCAGCCCAAGGCCTTTTATTTTGCGCTGTGCAACTGCTGCCAGCTTCTCTCTTGGCCCTGCTCCCAGATGGCGGTCTCCTGGCAGCCTCCCCTCAGTCTTCCTCCACCCGCTCTTCCTTCCCAGCCTGCCTGCATGCATGTGCACCCTCGGTCTTCGCTCCATCACCTTGAAAGCTCTGAAGAGGCCCTGGGTTGCCGGGGCAGTGGCGGCCCGTTTGCTGCTGCCGGCCCCTCCTCGACCTCCGCCTTTGGGAGCACACCTGCTTTGCCTTGCTGCCTGTGCAAATGTTGGACAAGGAGACACACTCACACTCGTCCCCAGCTTAGCACAGAGCTGGAGCGCCCATTTCTGGAATTTTCCGTTTGGGAATCTCCACTTCTGGGGTTTACCTGTTCGGCCTCCTGCCTATCAGGCATCTCTGACTGTTTCTTCTACTGCTTTTCAGTTCCCTTCCCTGCTGTTCTATTTCCTTTGAGTGTAAAGACTCACAAGTGACCTGCTATGGAGATAGCCAGAGGGTCAGGAGAGAATGGGGGAGGAGGCAGTCAGGCTGCTGAGGAAACACCACGGGCTGAACGGGGGAGGAAGGCACATGCCGCACTGGGTGTCCCGGGTCACGGGCGGGGCAGCTCAGCTCTTAGGAGCGAGTTGTGGGGGCTTTTCAAGAGGGGCCAGGCTTCCTGGAGGGTGACTGATGTGGCTGAAGCAGGTGTCCAGACAGGTAGGCTGCAGCCAGGAGCTCCCTGGCACCGCAGGACCTCGTGGTACTCTTGCCTTAGATTTTACACACGCTCCACAGCCAAGCACTGCCACGGGTCCTCCGGGACCTGGGAAGGAAAGGCACAGGCCCACGGTGGTCAGCCATTGTGGTGCCGCCCCAGCTTCTGGATGCAGCCTTTTGGGTAAACGCTGGGAACTCCAGAAGTTGTGGGGAGAGTGGGGAATCAGACAGCCGCCTCTAGGGGCTGGGTTCTGCTGGGGCCTCCTTGTTGGTGCTGTAGGCACCCACCAGGGAGTAGGGACCCGACTTGGAGACGCATTGCCCAGTACTAGGAAGGAGTGAGGTGTGTTCCCACCGTACTGTTTCCCACACGAGCTGCGGCTGCCAGCCTCGGGCCATCAGCCTAGGAGAGCAGACGCAGCTCCAGGGGCTTGAGTTATAGCCAGTTACAGCTCCCTGGCTCTTCTGTGTGGCAGAGCGTCATTTCTGGGCCCTCAGGACTGGGGAGCTCAGTTCCCATTGCTTGTGCTCAGGGCTGAGTCTTAAGGGTTTGCTGTAGCGCTTGCTCAGTGAGAGGCAGAGCCCTTTTTGATCCTGTTTACTCCGTTGTCTTGGGCAGAACAGTAAATATTCTGTGCACGGAGGAAAGACATGCCCAAGAGGAAGGGAGTATTGACCATCAGCTGCCTGTGAGCAGCTTAGCAAGGAGCCCTTGCTCCCTGGGACAGGCGGTGAACTTGAGTCTAAAGATCCAGCACCTGGCCCTTCCTGAGGTCCCTGCCTGGCATCCGAGTGTTGGTGTGTGGCACAGAAGGCTCCTGCTTGCTTCCAAAGCGATGGACAGGAAGGGGCAGAGTGAGTCACGGCCCAGACTGGGCACCTTCGCGTCTCAGCCTCAGGGAGCCCCACAGCCCCAAGCTTGCTGAGGCAACTTGAGAACAGGCTACAGGAAGGCTGCAAAGGCTGAGAAAGGCAAAGCCTCATATTTATAAATCCCACCCCCAGAGCGGGGAGGGTCAGGTGCCAGACCTGGACTAAACTGCACCAAGGAAACACCCAGCGGGGTCTCCTGTGAGCCAGGGACCGTGCAGCCCGGAACCTCCAGTCACTGCGCCCGGCAGGAGTCAGGAGCCAGGGACTGTGCAGTCCGGGACCTCCAGTCACTGCGCCCAGCAGGAGTCAGTCTAAGGGTTCTCCTGTGAGCAGGGACTGTGCAGCCCGGAACCTCCAGTCACTGCGCCCAGCAGAAGTCAGGAGCCAGGGACTGTGCAGCCTGGAACCTCCAGTCACTGTGCCCAGCAGGGTGGGCTGTGCCCGGCAGAAGTCAGGCTAAGGAACCCCAGGTCTGCCTGTCCTTGCTGGGCAATGGCTGATGGCTGCCATTTTCTGCTGATACACAGGTAGGATGGGACCCTTCATGAATATCGGACTTTAATAAGTTGGTAAGGATATATTTTTTTGTCTACGTTCTGTTTCAACTTATGTAGATTATTATAAATTGATGTAAACCACGTGACAGGAAAATGTTAATAAAAAATGCAAAGCCCCAACATTTGCACAAAACTCAGCCCTGTGGTGTGGGTGTTTGTGTTCGCAGTGGTCCAGGGAAGCCACCAGTGTAAATATTTAACTCCTCCAGCTGCATCCAGATATGAGTTTCCAGGAATCTGTTCACCTAGTTCACTCCCCTTGAGCCTCCCTGTGGCCCACGGGGGCTGGGGCAGAGCTGCGGGGCGGTGGGCTCGAGCCCTCTCCTTGCTCTTCACAAAGGCCTCCGGATCAGCCAGCATCCAGGCTGCTTCTGGCTCGCCTTTGCCATGTGCTGCTACAGTACAAATGTCCCAGCCGGGACCTGGCCATCAGTGTGCCTTCAAAGTGGCATGTTGTCCACTGAAGAGGAAGCATCTTCTTTTATGTAAATGCTTCTCTACGCTTTCCTTCAAAGTGGCACATCTTTGAGGCAACCTTTTGGTCTAATCTGCTTGTCAGAGAAGCTGGGTCTCCGAGGGCCCACCCTCCCTCTGAGAGAGCCAGTGGCGTGAATATCGGCTCCCACCAGCCAAAGCAACTGGACACTGAGTTTATTCTGAAGATCAGGAACAGATGTCTCTGAAAATTGCTGTTGGGTTTATGAGCTCATACTGGCTCTCCAGCCATCGAAAACAGGAAACTATTCATCTCTCAAGTGAATAGGCAGCGTGGACAATGCCTGGCTTACTGAACCGATGGCTACTGACAGCCCTGGCGCTCATCTTTTCCAAGGCCGTTGTGAGGGCAGCATCTCTTGTATTTGGTCCCACGTGCTAGACTGAAAGATGGAAGATCCCAGGCATCCTAGGACTTTGACAGGTACCAGGTAGGAGTGTCTGCCCTTGCTTCAGAGTGCTTGTAGGTGTCCTGTATTTAGGGACAGCAGAGGAAACAATTTGTTCTGAGCTCTAAGGAATGCTCCAACTGGCCTAGCAGTGATGAAGCCTCCTAGCTGGGAGACTGGGAGGGGCGTTATACAGAATTCACTGTAAAAGGACATGAGCCCTGAGCAGGAACTCACATTCATTCCAAGGAAATGGCAAACATGGCCCAAGGAAGGTGTTACCAGCTGAGTTTGACATCATCACTCATACAAACACACACTTGGGCCACCAGGCCATGTAAGCTGAGTCTGAACTCTGGTTAAGAGTGTGTGGGCCAGAAGACAGGGCAGATGAGGAAGAAGGCAAAAAAAGAAAGGGTAGAGGAATTACCGTATTATAGGAAAAAGGAGACTCATTACCACTGGCTGAAAGTGTCCAGAATTGTGTGGCCCCCACCAAGTTACCTGCCTGTGCCCCACCCAAGAGCAAAGGCCTGACTCCATCAGTGTCATCTCCCCCACAAAGCACCAGGGTAAAGTGGCACCAGTGCTGAAGCCCAATTGTAGACGGCTTTTTTTTTTTTTAATATACCCGCGGCACACAACTAGGCCAAGAAAAATACCACAAGGTCAAGTGGAAAACACGACATGTTAAAACACTTCCCTGACCCTGGAGAACGAGGATGGTGGTGAACGGCCCCTCAGCGGCGTCTGATCTTGGCCTGTAGCTGCTGTGACCAAGTCACCAAGATGACTACAGCAGGATCCTTCACATGTGGCCTCAAGCTAGGCCTGGTCCAGCGGTCACGTCGTGAAGCCAGTGTGTGCCTCTCGGCCGGCACAGGAGGGTTTTTCTAGAAGAAGCCCATCGAGTTCATGGATGGGATTGCACTACAGCCCAGGAAAAGGCTGGGCTGGGCTTCTTGAGGCAGGCCCTGGCAGATGTAATGATCTTGGTGAGGATGACACAGTCCTCTAACAACCCTGCCTCAGCGCCCCCATCCCCAGCCTCCCTGGGAGCTTTCTCATTCTTTCCCTTCAGATGTTATCTTTGGGCCACCCGGCACTATTTTTGGAATAGGGAATTTGAAAATAAAATACAAATAAACCAACCTTTTGAACTGTAAGGTGTGTGTGGCAGTGGGGGAAGGGGGTGTATTTTTAAAAAAGAAAAAAGGATGGCAGAACACAAAACAAGTGAGATAATTGGTTGGACGGCATCAATCTGCCTTGCCCTGCCCTGGGATTCAAGACAGATAGTTGCATGGAGTTCCAAGGTAGAACAGCTTCCTGAGTGCCTGTAGAGACACTGTCACCTCTGTGCCCACAACACCAAACAACCTAGAGGGCCAGCTGTGGTCAGGCCTGAAGCTTTGTGGAGCTGAATTCCTATATGTCAACATCCTGTCTCCTGATCTGCTCTGAGAGAATCTGGCACGGGACGTCCTCTGTGAAGGCTGGCTGGAGTCCAGGAGCAGCAAAGTGTGGCTGCCCCGAAGGCTGGAGGCAGAGAAGCCAGGCAGCTCCCTCAGAACACCAACGACATGAGGGAAAACGAACGCCTTCAGGCCCTGAAGCAAGGCCCTGGTGTGGTACAGAAACTGTCCTCCAGAGAGCAGCGCGGATCCGGGGCTGGCATCATCTTTCCCCACAGGCAATTACTCTCACCGGAGATAATAATCAATCGCAGCAGAGAAAGCAGCAAAACCTCCACAACCAATGGCCCCAGCCTTTAAGCCAGCTGTCAAACAAACAGAAAGAACATGACCTGTGGTGACAGCTGCTGGGTCACGAGGCACTCACGGAAAGTTTGCACAGCCTCAGTGTCATGAAACGAGCTTAAGCACTGTAAGTCATTCAAACGATCATAGCTCTGGAAGACATCAATGAAGCAGTGTATATGATCTAATCCAGTGTGCTTTATCTAACTACATTTGTTTAGCTTTTCTCCTTCAAAGGGTATTTCTAGTCTTAGGGAAACAGCCCCTCGCGGGCAGGAAACTGGTTGAGAGAAGCAGCCCTCGGAATCAAATGAAAGCATATGGCCTTGACCCTGATTTGTTTATGGAATACATTCCGGGGAAGGTGATCAAAGCAGTCCTGGAGACAGCAGAGCTTCTCAAAGAGGCCCTGGCGAAGCTGAGCAATGGGACGACTGGCGGAGAAGTCACTCTGTCATCATAAATGGTGCTTGAGGAGCAAAACCAGGTTTCATGACAGCAAATCATCCTGTCTCTCAGAAGATGAGAAAACCGGCTTTGTGCTCTGGGTAAGTCAGGGCATGACAGATGGAAAGTGGCCCAGTGATAAAACACTGCTGCTTCTGAAAGGAAAGTCAGGTCACCAAGGCCCTCCACCACGCTCTGAATGGACATGCCAATGGGGAGAAGTCGCAGCAAATTGTTTTTTTTCTTTTTTTTTTTTTTTGCAGCTGATAGTCTAATATTTCTAGAATATCTGTACTTAGCATTCAATGGGTAGAAATCAGAATCCTTGAGGGCAGAAAGATATTACTATTATAACTTTTATCTAAAATTAAAACAGACAATTGTCTAGAATTATTGAGAAAAATGTTGGCCACACGTGGTGGCTCATGCCTGTAATCCCAGCACTTTGGGAGGCCAAGGCAGGAAGATCATGAGGTCAGGAGTTCGAGACCAGGTGAAATCGGTCTCTACTAAAAAAATACAAAAAAAAATTAGTCAAGCATGGTGGTGGGCGCCTGTAATCCCAGCTACCTGGGAGGCTGAGGCAGGGGAATCACTTGAACCCAGGAGGTGCAGGTTGCAGTGAGCTGACATCGTGCCACTGCACTCCGACAGTAAGATTCGGTCTCTTTAAAAAAAAAAAGTTGTAACAACGGACGGGGGTGCTACTTGCATCTCATAGGTAGAGGCCAGGGATACTGCTCAGCATCTTAGAATGCACAAAACAGACCCAATCCTGGCAAAGATTCATCTGGTCGAAAATGTCAATAGTGCCAACGATGGGAAACCCCAATCTAGATCCTAGCAAGTTTCCAAAACCGACTTAACACAGAAACAAACATGACTGATTTGTCGGAGGGAAGAAGATCAAGTGTCCCTGGAACACTCGTGTGTTTGGAAATGACAACCTCAGCACGTTGTCCAAGGCCACAAAGAAAAAGCATTCGAGAGCCGCTTACTAACCTCTGAAACCAATGGCTCCTCCAGTGATGCAGCCACTAATGACACTGTTCTTCCAATCCGATTTTCCCCGGTACTGTGGGCAGAGAAGTACATGTTAGAGCCGAAGAAACAAGCCAAGACAGACCATTAAGGAGGAATACGCAGGGTTGCTAGTTAGCTCATTCAGTCCCTACCCAAAGGAAACCTAATCTTTCTCAAAAATATAGTTCCTAAGTATACAGTGTGTGTGTTTGTGTGTGTGTGTGTGTGTGTGTGTGTGTGTGTGTGTATGTAGTACGTGTTCATAGATGCTTCCTGCAGGTGGCACCAGAGTGCTGAAACCAAGTCCAGCATTTGAAATGTAATCAAAATTTCTTCAAGGGGCTCTCCAATAAGTCTCATGTTTCAAATCATTAGTTATTTTCTAGCCTACAAAAAGTAAAAAATAATGCAAGCCCATACTGTAAACATACACAGAGTCTGCAACAGGGACTATTTTGTGGAAGTTCAACCTAGAACGTATCTGATACTTCCGATCTGCTTTCTAGTAACAACTTCCAAATGACTTTTAAAGAGCAATTTCTCTTTAAAAGTCATGAAATGGCGGCCCCAGCAAGGATTTCTCAGAAGGCAGAGACACTTACAGATTCTACCAAACACTCAGTACAAGAAAACATGGCTCCCACAATGGCAAAATTTTTGGCATAGGACATTCCTCTCTGCCCCATGTCTTTCAGAACTTCTTTTGCAGTCGGTGTACGGTAAGGATCCTTAGGGTCAAAGCCCACGTTGGTATCGATGCCGGCGGTAAACACCCCAAAGGCACCTCCTAAGACAAATCCTAGAAGCAAACACAGAGATGAAGGTGTCTTTGGCGTGTTTTCTGGATTTTACTGTATTGGGATCATCCTGGAAGGGACCATACTTTTGGATGGCCACCAGTGCAGAGGATACCTCCTCTTGCCACTCAAACTCTCCGTTTGCCTGGTGGAGAGTTTTGCACAATCCTGGGTCTGTGTTACTGACATCATCTTCTCTGTCTCCTCTAGGATTTCTTCCTCCTTTCATTCCCTAACATTTCTCAAGATTCCATCTTTAACCCTCTATTCTCTCTACACTCTCTTATATGTAAACAGCCACCCTCAAGTTCAGCTATCAACTTTGCAAATCACTCTCTTGGCCACTGTGACATTCACAGTAATGCTTTACTGAGCACCACATGCCAGACATGCCACAGCTTCATTCATTCTTCACAATAATCCAGTGAGACAGATGCTGTTAGCTTCTCCTTTCTATAAACTGAGGCTCAGAGAGGTTAAGCAACTTCTCCCAAGGCCACACAGCTACCTAATGGCAAATCCCACACTGCTGCCACATCTGACCTTCCTGAGCCGTCTGGACATGTCCAGATGGATGCTCTCTCGACCTCATGGTCAATATGAGTTTAATAAAATCATGGGCACCTCCCTTCCAACTTAAGGGAAAAACAGAAGGACAAGTGCAGACTTCGTCTCTCCTTGCTCGGGGCTGTCTAGTCACAGTGGTCTTTCAGTTTTTCAAACCTCAAACAACCGCTGCCCTAGAGTCGTCTGCATGTGCATTTCCATATATCTGCATCCTTCCTCTGCAGTGTTCCTGCTCAACATTCTTCTCCACATAGTATAATACAGGCCCCATGAAGACCAGGCTCTTGTCTCTTTCAGCTGGCACGTGATATTGCTTAGGAACAATTTGCTGAAAGAATTTAAGAGAACGAGCAAATTTAAGGGAATGAACGGAGGCCCGGCGCAGTGGCTCACGCCTGTAATCTCAGCACTTTGGGAAGCCGAGGTGGGCGGATCACCTGAGGTTGGGAGTTCGAGACCAGCCT
>NW_026652294.1:32414943-32430127 GCF_009828535.3 Hylobates moloch | reverse complement strand
GATCAGCCGGTGACCCCAATCCCTGGGGTGATCAGCCGGTGACCCCAATCCCTGGGGTGATCAGCCGGTGACCCCATTCCCTGGGGTGATCAGCCGGTGACCCCATTCCCTGGGGTGATCAGCCAGCGACCCGGTGACAGGTTGATGACACTGGATCACTTCCATCATGGAAGGGGCAGCATTTTATCCTCACTGGAATAGACACTTACTCTAGATCGGGATTTGCCTTCCCTGCACGTCACGCTCCTGCCAAAACTAGCATCCATGGACTCCCAGAATGCCATACCCACTGTCACGGTATGCCACACTGCACTGCTTCTGATCGAGGAACTCCCTTCACGGCAAAGAAAGTATGGTAATGAGCCCATGCTCACGGAATTCACCAGTACGACCATGTTGCCCACCATCTTGAAGCAGCTGGTTTGACAGGATGGTGGAATGGCCTTTTGAAGACTCCACTGCAGCACCAGCTGGGTGGCGATGCCTTGCAGGGCTGGGCCAAAGTTCTCCAGGAGGCAGTATATGCTCTGAATCAGAGCTGAGTGTAGGGTGCTGTTTCTCCCACAGCCAGGAATCATGGGTCCAGGAAACCAGGGGTGGCAATGAGAGGGGCGCCAGTCCCTAGTACCCCTAGTGACCCAGCAGCAAGATGTTTGTTTCCTGTTCCCATGACCTTATGCTGTGCTGGCCTAGGGGTCGTATTTCCAAATGGAGGAATGTTTCCCCCAGAAGACCCAACAATGGTGCCACTGAACTCGAAGTGAGGACTTCTCTGGGCCTGTTTGACCTCCCACTGCCTCTGGATCAACAGGCAGATAAGAGAGTTACTGTGCTGGCTGGGGTGACTGATCTAGATTGGACCACGAGTCCACAACTGAGGTGAGCAAGACTATGTCTGGAATGGAGGAGGCCCCTCAGGATGTCCTAGTAGACCATGGCCTATGATTTAGGGCAATGGAAAAACCATAAGAATTCAATCCAGGCAGGACTATCAAGGGCCCAGACCTTTCAGGAATGAAGGTTTGGGCCACCCACCAGGAAAAGACCCACAACCAGCTAAGGTGCTTACTGAAAGCAAAGGGGATACCTAATGGATAGTGAAAGATTATTTTAAATACCAGCCACAACCCATGGCCAGTTACAGAAACACGGGCTGGAATGATCATGAATATTTCCTACTTGTTTTGTTAGGAATACGTTTCTGTGTGTTTATATACTGGCAAACCTCAAGACATTGCAGGCTTAGTTCCAGACTACAACAATAAAACTAATATCACAGGCTGGGTGCGGTGGCTCACACCTGTAATCCCAGCACATTGGGAGGCCGAGGCAGGCGGATCACCTGAGGTCAGGAGTTTGAGACCAGCCTGGCCAACATGGTGAAACACTGTCTGTACTAAAAATACAAAAAAAATAGCTGCGCGTGGTGGTACGCGCCTGTAACCCCAGCTACTCATGAGGCTGAGGCAGGAGAATAGCTTGAACTGGGGAGGCAGAGGTTGCATTGCCCTCCAGCCTGGACAACGAGTGAAACTTCACCTAAAACAAAAACAAAAACAAAAACAGCTGGGTGCGGTGGCTCACACCTGTAATCCCAGCACTTTGGGAGGCCAAGGCGGGTGGATCACAAGGTCAAGAGATCGAGACCGTCCTGGCTAACATGGTGAAACCCCATCTCTACTAAAAAAATACAAAAAAAATTAGCCGGGTGTGGTGGCAGGTGCCTGTAGTCCCAGCTACTCGGGAGGCCGAGGTAGGAGAATGGCGTGAACCAGGGAGGTGGAGCTTGCCGTGAGTGGAGATCGCGCCACTGCACTCCAGCCTGGGGGACAGAGCGAGACTCCGTCTCAAAAAAAAAAAAAAAAAAAAAAGAAGCTGACGATCGTTTGAGCCTTTAGCAAGTTGCAATCATTTTGCTGGTGGAGGGTCTTGCCTCAATGTGGGTGGCTGGTGGTGACTGAACAGGATGGTGGTTGCTGAAGGTTGTGTGGCTGTGGTAAAAGCGCTTAAAATCAGACTGCAGTGAAGCTTGCCGTATCCATCATCTCTCCCTCTCAAGAAAGATTTCTCTGTAGCCTGTGATGCTGTTTGACAGCATTTTACCCACAGTAGAACTTCTTTCAAAATTGGAGTCGGCCCCCTCAGACCTTACCGCTGCTTTATTAACTAAGTTGACGTGATGTTCTAAGTCCTTTGTTGTCATTTCAAATGTTCACAGCATCTTCCCCAGGAATAGAACCCACCTCAAGAAGGCACTGTCTTTGCTCATCTACAAGAAACAACTCCTCACCTGCTCCAGTTTGGTCATGAGATTGCAGCCATCTCAGCCACATCTTCAGGCTCCACCTCTCATTCTAGTTCTCTCATTGTTTCTACCACATCCACACTTTCTTCCTTCACGGAAGACATGTGTGATGGTTGGAATCAACTTCTTCTAAATTCCTGTTAATGTTGATATTTTGATCTTCTCCCATGAGTCACGAATTTTTTTTTTTTTTTTTAAGAAAAAGTCTTGCTCTGTCACCCAGGCTGGAGTGCAGTGGCACAATCACGGCTCACTGAAAGCCTCGACCTCCCGGGCTCAGGTGATCCTCCCACCTCAGCCTCCTGAGTAGCTGGGACCATGGGTGTGCGCCACCACACCCAGCTAATTTTTAAATTTTTAGTAGAGACGGGGTTTTGCCATGTTGCGCAGGCTGGTCTTCAACTCCTGACCTCAGGTGATCCACCCGCCTCGGCCTCCCACAGTGCTGGGATTCCAGGCGTGAACCACCGCGCCCGGCCCACATCATGTGTGCTACTCTTTCTAAAGACCAAAGACTGTGATTTATGAATCTTAAAAGTGACAAATATATATTTGTGCTGTGTGTATTTCGTATGACTTCATGTGCCTTCGAATGCAATTGCTGAAGAGAAAACTCTAATATGTTCTCCAGAATGCGATACATGTTGAGGCTCGTTCATACATATTTTAAAACAATAATAATTTTCACAATACCCAAGTCGATTCATGTAACATTGCTAGCTAAACAGCAGTGGGGACATTCTCCTTAAGTGACCCACATACACACAGAGAGAGATTTCTGTAGCCCAGAGCACACTGGCTAATTCTTCATCGGATGCCAAATGACTCCTTGGGCTTCTTATAACACCCCCTACAATTAGGATTCTGGGATCATTTCCATTGCAAATCCCCCTTCCACACCCCTTTAAAAGGCAGCTGTGATATTTGGCCTCTAACCAAGGCCTGCCACATCCACAATTCTCTAAATTTTATTTATATTTCATGTGCAGTGTGTTCAAACTCTCCCTTCCCCAGGTGCCAGATGCCGGTTTGGACACACTCCAGTGGAAAGTGCTTTCCTGTAAAATAAGAAAAGTCACACACGGAACAAACCTCCTCTTTATATCAGACTTGCACCAAGTATACCAAAGTTAATGCTTGAATATTTGCAATATTTGCAGCCCCCCAAATTCCCTCTTCACCGGCTTCCACACCAAATGCCTTTTGCCCTTTGGCTGCCATCCAGGTAAATGCTGATAGCCCTTTTACATTTCTCTAGTTTTCATAATTTTGAAAGTGTCAGAGTGTAGGACTCTATCTAACACTCTTCCGGTAGTGCCTAACCCATGTACCCAGTGCATGGGCCTTTCAGATAGGATTTGGATGAGATGATAAAACATTGTAACCCATTTACAGGATTTCAAAAGATATCCAGTATCTATCTATCTATCTATCTATCTATCTATCTATCTATCTATCTATCTATCATCTATCTATCTATCTATCTATCTATATACTTTTTTTTTTTTTTTGATATGGAGTCTCTCCCTGTCGCCCAGGCTGGAGTGCAGTGGCGTGATCTTGGCTCACTGCAAACTCCACCTCTTGGGTTCACGCCATTCTCCTGCCTCAGCCTCCCGAGTAGCTGGGACTACAGGTGCCCGCCACCATGTCCGGCTAATTTTTTGTATTTTTAGTAGAGACGGGGTTTCACCGTGTTAGCCAGGATGGTCTCAACCTCCTGACCTCGTGATCTGCCCGCCTTGGCCTCCCAAAGTGTTGGGATTACAGGCGTGAGTCACCTCTCCCGGCCTAGTAACTTAATATATATGATATGAGTAGCTTTAAATGTTTTCACCAAGGCCGGGCGGTGGCTCATGCCTGTAATCCCAGAACTTTGGAAGGCTGAGGCGGGCAGATCACTTGAGGCCAGGAGTTTGAGACCAGCCTGGCCAGTATGGTGAAAACCCCGTCCCTATTGAAAATACAAAAAATTGGCCAGGCGTCTTGGCAGGTGCCTGTAATCCCAGCTACTCCGGAGGCTGAGGCAGAGAATTGCTTAAACCTGGAGGGGCGGAGCTTGCAGTGAGCCGAGATCACGCCACCGCACGCCAGCCTGGGCAACAGAGCGAGACTCTGTCGCAAAAAACAAACAACAAAACAAAACAAAAAAAAATTAGTCAGTGCATGCCAGTAATCCCAGCTACTTGGGAGGTGGTGCATGCCTGTAATCCCAGCTACTCGAGAGGCTGAGGCAGGAGAAGCACTTGAATCTGGTAGGCGGAGGTTGCAGGAGCCGAGATCGCGCCACTGCACTCCAGCCTGGGCAACAGAGTGAGACTGTCTGTAGGGACCAGCCCCACAGGGTCGGTGGGTCTCTCCCTGTGTGCGGAGACGAGAGAGTGTGGAAATAAAGACACAAGACAAAGAGATAAAAGAAAAGGCAGCTGGGCCCGGGGGACCACTACCACCAAGTCGTGGAGACCGGTAGTGGTCCCAAATGCCAGGCTGCACTGATATTTATTGGATACAAGGCAAAGGGTCAGGATAAGGAGAGTGAGCCATCTCCAATGATAGGTAAGGCCACGTGGGTCACGTGTCCACTGGGCAGGTGGCCCTTCCCCACCTGGCAGCTGAGGCAGAGAGAGAGAGAGAGACAGAGAGAAACAACTTACACCATTATTAGAGACCTTTAGTACTTTCACTAATTTGCTACTGCTATCTAGAAGGCAGAGCCAGATGTACAGGATGGAACATGAAGGCGGACTAGGAGCGTGACCACTGAAGCACAGCATCACAGGGAGACGGTTAGGCCTCCGGATAACTGCGGGAAAGCCTGACTGATGTCACACCCTCCACGAGAGGTGGAGGAGTAGAGTCTTCTCTAAACTCCCCCAGGGAAAGGCAGACTCCCTTTCCTGGTCTGCTAAGTAGCGGGTGTTTTTCCTTGACACTTATGCTACCGCTAGACCACGGTCCACCTGGCAACGGGTGTCTTCCCAGATGCTGGCGTCACCGCTAGACCAAGGAGCCCTCTGGTAGCCCTGTCTGGGCATAACAGAAGGCTCACACTCTTGTCTTCTGGTCACTCCTGTGTCCCCTCAGCTCCTATCTCTGTATGGCCTGGTTTTTCCTAGGTTATGATTATAGAGCGAGGATTATTATAATACTGGAATAAAGAGTAATTGCTACAAACTAATGATTAATGATATTCATATATAATCATACCTAAGATCTATATCGGGTATAACTATTCTTATTTTATATTTTATTATACTGGAACAGCTGGTGTCCTCGGTCTCTTGCCTGGGCACCTGGGTGCCTGGCCGCCCACGCTGTCTCGAAATAAATAAATAAATAAAGTTTTCACTAAAAAGTGATGCTTTCTGTGTGTGTTTTATAATATTGTCCCTACAGTGGCACAGACTTTCAGCATGAAAGTCTCCTAAGAATTAAGGTGGAATTCGACTTTGCAGTAGGATTCTAGCGTGTTTGAAGGCAGGCCTCCATCTAAGATCTTACCTGTGTCATGAGCAATACTAGTAGGTGACTAAGGAAGTGGATATAACTTGTAGAGACATCAATCCACTTTCCGCTCCCATCTCCACCTCTTTCTCCTGTTTTATATGGTAACATTTCACCGAGCCGAAACCCTGCACCATTCCTTATTCTACCCTAGAAAAACGGAGAACCTTCGATGTGAACACTTATGTTTTGTGCCAAAAGCTTGAAGTTATATTCTGAGGTTTAAATTAGCTCCCGCAAAGCGTCCTATCATTTGTGTATGTGGAAAGCTGCTGTAAAATAAAAGCATTGTGCCTGGTGTCGCGGCAGTGTCTTTTCACAGATGGAGTTTGGTCGGCCTCATTTTTCACTCTTTCCATTAGGTGGCGATGGATACCCAGGAAATACCCTCCGAAGCGGCGGTGGAAGCTCTGAGAAGGGCGGGTTTTCAGCTTTTATTTTTTGCTTTCCCTGAGTCGTTAGTAGCTGATCCACACCGGCGGCCTGTTATTGTGGCTGGGCCCGGATCTGCACCTGCTTCAGGCACCAGTGGACTGGGTTGGGGGGAGGCGCTGGGTGGCCAGAGGACTCGCCACGGACCACCTGTTTTTTGGTTTTTTTTGAGACGGAGTCTTGCTCTGTTGCCCCAGGCTGGAGTGCAGTGGAGCGATCTCGGCTCACTGCAGCCTCCGTCTCCCGGGTTCACGTCATTCTCCTGCCTCAGCTTCCTGAGTTGCTGGGATTACAGGTGCCTGCCACCACACCCGGCTAATTTTTGTATTTTTAGTGTGTGTGGGGGGGTTCCCCATATTGGCCAGGCTGGTCTCGAACTCCTGACCTTGTGATCCACCCAACTTGGCCTCCCAAAGTGCTGGGAATTCAGGCGTGAGCCACCGCGCCCGGCCTAGATCACCTGTTTAATCCAGTTTCTCCCTCAGCATCGGGGAGCATCCTGCCAGCTGGTAGGAAAAAAAAATCTCTATAATGTTCTCAACTATCCATAGACTTGACATGAGGATGGAGCGGATTCAGGAGCGCGGCCAGCATTAGTCTGGAGGCCCCGCGGCGTCCTTTGCATCCATCTGTGGGGCTGGAAGACAGATTCGCTGGGGGAAGAGGCCCCGGCGACCCCTGGACGGAAATCCCACACTGCGACCTGGCACCCTAACCCGACCCCACCAGAAGCTGCATGGGCGTCCTCGGCCCCCTTAGAACAGCTTGGAACACACAGAGGAGTCAGTGTCCAGCCAGGCCCGGCCTGATGCAGTGAGGACGGCGGGTCCTATAAGCATCTCAGGGTCAGTGGGGCACGGAGCGGCCTAAGGGTCAGGCTTCGTGCAGGGAAAGGAGGAGGGAAAGGCCAGGGAGGAACAGGAAGAGGGGTGAAGAGCTCCGCGGGGAGGGGGCGGGATCCCTAGAGGTCTGCAGGGAATTTAGAATTGGGGAGGAGAGAAAATGCGGGCCGGGCTGCAGCCCAGGAAAGCGCCGGCTTAGCGGGCCCTTCTCCTTTCTTCACTTCGGCCGCGGGCTTTCCAGGGAGAGTGCGGCGTTTCGGGTCCGGCTTCTCGCCCAAGCGGTCACCCCGGGAACCGCGGCCGGCAGCTGCGGATCCCGCCTGGGCGGAGAGCTCTGGTCCTGGCCGGCCGCAAACGGGGCGTGGCGAGTGCCGAGGGGGCGTGGCGAGGGCGGGCGGAGGGGCGTGACGAGGGCCGCCGAAGGGGCGTGGCGTGGGCCAGGGAGGGGGCGTGGCGCGGGCGGGGGAAAGGGGCGTGGCGCGGGCCGGCGGAGGGGCGTGGCGCGGGAGAGCGGAGGGGGCGTGGCGTGGGCGGCCCTAGTGGGCGGGGCTCCGCTCTCCCCAGCGCCCGCCGCCGCCGCCACCGCCTCCTCCCGCCGCGCGGACAGTGGAGCGGGGTCGCAGCCGCCTGCCCGCCCTGCGGTGGGCCAGGATGTCGGGCTTCCTGGAGGAGCTGCTCGGCGAGAAGCTGGTGACGGGCGGCGGCGAGGAGGTGGACGTGCACTCGCTGGGCGCCCGCGGCATCTCGCTGCTGGGTCTCTACTTCGGCTGCAGCCTCAGCGCCCCCTGCGCGCAGCTCAGCGCCAGCCTGGCCGCCTTCTACGGGCGCCTGCGGGGGGACGCGGCGGCCGGGCCGGGGCCGGGAGCGGGGGCCGGGGCGGCGGCGGAGCCCGAGCCGCGGCGGCGCCTGGAGATCGTCTTCGTGTCCTCGGACCAGGACCAGCGGCAGTGGCAGGACTTCGTGCGGGACATGCCGTGGCTGGCGCTGCCCTACAAGGAGAAGCACAGGAAGGTGAGCGGCGCGGGCCTCGCCGGCCCCTGCCCGCCCCTCACCCCCGTTACTCCTGCCCTTCCCCAACCCCGTTGTCCCCCTGCCCACCTCCCACCCCCCACCCCCCACCCCCCGACCCCCGACCCCTGCCCCCAGTCCCCCGCCCCCGACCCACTGTCCTCTCCCCGCCCCCCACCCGCCGTCCCCGCCTCTGCACCCCCTCCCCTCCCGCTCCGCGCTGTGCCCGCACCCTCATCCCAGGACCCCTCTTTGGTTCGAGTGCTGCGCTGCGCCCGCCCTGGAAAGTTGGACCCCCCTCGGCCCCCGGGACCCCGGCTCGAGCCCCTCCGTCCGCACACGCTGGGAGCCTCGGGTGGGGGCGGCTGCGCTCGGGGATCCCGGTTCCGCGACCCCTTCACCCGCGAGCAGAGGCGCCAGGAGGGGCTCCGTCCTGCCTCCGCCGCCGACCCCCGCGGATTCCCACAGTGGGGAGGGGAGGGGAGGGCGCGCGCCCCCCGCCCGTGGTGCCCAAACCAGCGCGTTTCCTTTCTGTCCGGGAGAAACCTGCCTTCCCGGAGCCCCTTCCCCGAGGACCGGGGACCTGGGGGCCGAGGCCGAGGTCAGGAGAGGCGGCCGGTGATCGCGGCCGTGGCTGTGGCCGAGAAAGGCGCTCACGGCTCTGTCTCCCGCCCCCGCCTCGCCCGCCCCAGGCTGAGTTCGCGGCCACCGGGGAGCTTCGCATTGTCTGGCCGTCCAGCCTCCTCCCCAGACGCCTCCCTTGCGCGGGAACAGCCGGGGCCGTGCGGAGCTCAGCTGCGTGGTGGCCCCGGGGTCTTCGAGTTAAGGGTTGAGCTGACCCCATCGATGCACATTGACTGGAAGAAGGAGGATTTGGGGAAATGGATACTTTGCCGTCAACTTCTCGTGTCTCCTAGTTTGCTGCCGAGTTGAGTCTGGGTTTCTGAGTGTGTCCCTTGGGTGAGGATGTGTGTCTCGGTGATAATACAGCACATCCAGGACATTTTGTAATGAATGGAGTCAGAAAAAGTTTTGGAGCGCTGTTGCTTCCTGAGTGTATCTGATGCAACGTGTGAATCCAGCCCCTTTCCCTTTTTGAGGAAAGCCTGTTTCTGGAGTGGACAGAAGGGCTATTCTGGGGGCGTTTAGTTTCCTCTGGGGAGCATGGCGAGGCGTGCCCCGTGTTCCTTTTATATGTGCAGAATCTTGTTGAGAAGCATGATTTAGATTTACTGGGAGCAAAAGGCTTATACTGTGACCCCAAATGTCTTGAGTAAATCATCCATCCCAAAGCAGTGTGAGGTAGAGATTTGAGATTTAAAGTATGAAATACAGTTGATCCGATGCAGTTTGTAAATTTAACATTGGGAAAACGTAGGTTCACTAACCACTTAGAGGGAAGAGTTGGCATTTTTGCTGCTTTTTAGGTTATTTTGCCCATTTTGATTGACATGCTTGATATAGTATGAATATGCATGGCCAGTACTTTTTGATTCAAAATATGAGAATCCTTTGTTTTCCTTGGTGGTGGTTTTTGTGATACGTTCGTGGAGAACTAATGTTCAGAAAGTGATTTGCCAAAAAAGATTTTAATTGTTATGGCAAGTTTCTGTTGTAGACTAAAGTCTACTTAAAATAATGTCCTTATCCGGCAATACAAATGATTTCTAGCTTTGGAAAACATAGAATTATGGTAAAATGTTACAGGCTTAACAGCCTATTGTTGTATTTTTTACTGAAGAGGAAATACATTTTTTGGATAGTAAAAATATGGAGCAAACAGATGTTTTGCAAATGCTTAGAGCTTTTTCCGAAAAAGGAGAATATTTGATAGGACATGGGCCACGGCTGGCTCTCTATACCCTGGACAGACTCTTTGCATGACGAAAAGTACTCTGCGGCCCTAGCCTGGACCTGCTGATTCCTCCGTGATGAGAACGTGGATGACACAGGGCAGACTCTCATTTGAAAATACCGTTCAGAGTGCTGGACGTGCCCAAACCCTGGTGCGTTAGCATCTTAAACATTTTATGTTTTTGCCCAGAGTTTTTCTGACTCACATCCTGTACTTTATTCTCTAAAACCAAGGAGATAGTTTCTGTCCTTGGTCGTGAACAAACCACTCAAGATCTGACCCCAGAAACTTTCTTATGTTTGGAGGCTGAGGCAGGAGAATCGCTTGAACCTGGGAGGCGGAGGTTGCGGTGAGCCGAGATCGCACCATTGCACCCCAGTCTAGGCAACAAGAGTGAAACTCTGTCTCAAAAAAAAAAAAAAAAAAGGAATTATTTTCCCCCTTGAAACCAAAGAGATGTGGAACAAATGCCTTTTCTGTAACTGAGTTTTTGTCGCGTTTGAAGTTAGGGTGCTTAGAAGCCTGTGAGCTAATGATGCTAATTTCACCATCAGAACAAGTGAAGAGCCAGGGTTCTCCCAGCTGAGGGCACTGGATGGGTGAACACGTCTTGTTGATGGACTCTGTCCGCGTCGTTTCACCAACTATAAAAATAACTCTAGAGAAGGGAATTTTGTTTTACACTGAAGGGAAACCAGAGTTCCAGATTGCTAATTTTTTTTAAGTTCTCATTAACATTTGTTCTTTAAGCCCATGCATATACTTCTTCCCCATTGGGATAACAAAGGGTATGGTTCTAATTAGTTATTGGCTGGCATTTCTCTAAAGAAAAATTGAAAAATTATGGTGGGGAAAGAAAATGCTGTGTGGTATTTCTTTTTTTCTTTTATTAATTTCTCCTTTATATAGTAGAAAAGCCTGGGGATGACCATATATGTTAAGCCTGCATTTTGCCTAGTTCCTCTCACCTTGACTGGAACTGTGAGAAAACACCAAAAAAAAAAAAAGGAAAAAATTTAAAAAAAACATTCTTTATACAAAATTGTCCTGTTTCTGCCTGTTGTCATGGTAGGCACAAAAGTAATTGAAGCTTAATTTTTTTGGCTTCCAAAACACATATTATTTCAGCTTCCAAAACACACATTATTATATAGCTGTGCAGAAATTGTAATTAGATGGTAATAGAACTTTAAGAGCATTTATAAGAACAATTTTATCAGCAAATCTATAATGCTGAAGTTAAGGCAGTTAGACTTGTTTTAATAAGTAGGTTGGTAGATGATTTTCAGATTTCTAGAGAGAAGGAATGTGATCGATAGTCAGGAGGTGGTGAATTCAGACTTTGGGGATTTGGTCTTCCCTTCGGATTAGTATGTTACTCACCCGTCAAGACTGGAGAGGTCCATCTCCGGGATCCACTTCAGCCTCGTAGAAGTGAGCAGTCTTTTGGTTTTAAAGTCACAGAGCTCAACTTTGTCTGGGCTGGATGCCTGATCAAAAACATATGGTCAGTGTGGGTGCACTGACGTCCAAGGGTGCAGACCACTGGCTTCCTCTGGACAGTCTTGTGAGGCTCTGGTGTGGCCCCAGGACTTCCTGCATGACAAAGGGGAAGAGAAAGTCTGCAGAGTCAGGGGACCCTGGTCCAGTATCCCTGGTCAGCCTGCTCCAGCCAGGGGAAGTGGAGTCTCACTCTGGCTGCTCTGGGTGGTTCTTTCAGTTCAGACTAAATGAGAAGCTTGGCTGAGAATTTACCTGAATCCCTTTGGCCCTATGGGTGGGACAAGATTTGGTAGCAACCTCAACAGTCTTACAACTCCAGCTCTGCCACTCTTCCTTGAATCCAAACACTGCAGCCAGGAAGAGAACTGTTGCTATGACACCACTGTATCTTTTCTTTGCATTCACTTTCAAGGTGGGAAAAGATGGCAAAAAGGTGCAGTTTTGAAAAGTAGGATTTTCTGCCTTCTTCATAAGAAGCCCGGACCAGCCAGGACAGGCTCCCACTGGTGACTGTGTTTCTAGGACTTGGGCCAATCTTTTAGTAATAAAGGACAACTGTTCAATTAAGAGCAGGCCGGGTGTGATGGCTCGCGTCTGTAATCCAGCACTTTGGGAGGCCAAGGTAGGGGGATCACTTGAGCCTAGGAGTTTGAGACCAGCCTGGGCAACATGGTGAAACATTGTCTCTACAAAAAATAACAATTAGCCGGTCATGGTGGTGTGTACCTGTGGTCCCAGATACTCGGGAGGCTGAGGCAGGAGGATTGCTTAAACCCAGGAGGTGGAGGCTGCAGTGAGCCATGTTTGTGTCACTACACCCCAGCCTGGACAACAGAGCAAGACCCTGTCTTAAATAAATAAATAAATAAAAATAAAGTAATAAGAGCACTGTTCCTTGAGAGGCTTTTTCTTGTTCCATTATTTGTAATATATTTTTTAATCTCTTTCTTTTTTCTCTGCATAATAAGGCAGTCTAATATATGGCTAAAAATATAGATTCTTTTGTCCTTCTGCTTGAGTTCGCGCCCCCGCTCTGCCGTTTATTAGATGTGCGTCCTCGTGCAAGGCGCTGTACATCTCTGTGCCACATGTTCCTTTTCCATTTGTGATAATAGCACCTGCCTTATTGTTGTAAAGGCCACGTGAGATAATATACACGTGCCTGGCATATGGTAAGTGCTCAGTAAATGCTATTATTGTTTTTAGATAAATGATCATTAAGTTTAGTCATTCATTTCATAGCTTGAGCCTTGGGAATCTATCACATTACAGAACTGTAAAACTGTTATGAGGTATATATAATTTTTTTTTTTTGAGATGGAGTCTTGCTGTGTCGCCCAGGCTGGAGTGCAGTGGCGCGATCTTGGCTCAGTGCAAGCTCCGCCTCCCAGGTTCACGCCATTCTCCTGCCTCAGCCTCCAGAGTAGCTGGGACTACAGGCGCCCGCCACCACGCCCAGCTATTTTTTTTTGTATTTTTAATAGAGACGGGGTTTCACTGTGTTAGCCAGGATGGTCTCGAACTCCTGACCTCAAGTGACCCACCCACCTCAGCCTCCTAAAGTGCTGGGAATTACGGGCGTGAGCCACCACGCCCGGCATGATGTATATTTTTAAACTTTTCAAACCAATGACTTTTACAAGCATACAAGGGGATTTGATGAAAGAGTCAAAAAAAATTGCCCTACAATGGCTGGGCACAGTGGCTCAGGCCTGTAATCCCAGCACTTTGGGAGGCCGAGGTGGGTGGGTCGCTTGAGGTCAGGAGTTCGAGACCAGTCTGGCCAACATAGTGAAACTCCATCTCTACTAAAAATACAAAATTAACCAGGTGTGGTGGTGCACACCTGTACTCCCAGCTACTCGGGAGGCTGAGGCAGGAGAATCGCTTGAACCCAGGAGGCGGAGTTTGCAGTGAGTCGAGATCGAGCCACAGCACTCCAGCCTGAGTAACAGAGCAAGACTCCGTCTTGGAAAAAAAATTTTTTTTAAATAAAAAAAATTGCCCCACAAGAGATTATAACTGAGAAGAAAGACCTAGAAGAATGAAACGATAAAAGCAAATGAATATGGCATGATACTGGCCTTAAAGTCCTGGGATATTACTGGTACTTACTGAGCTCTGTATTTATATCTGCCAATGATGTTCCAGGCTGCTGCTGATCGAGGAAGCCTGGGAAAGATTTAAGTTACTATTAAGTTACCCTTTAAGTCACCCTTGTAACTTAAAGATGATCAGGCACTCTTCTTGAGAGAAATTATGCACAAAGCAATCATTTTGTGGTTTCCCAAAGCTATTAGGTGTGTCTTCCGCTGACCCTGTTTGCTTAACTCTGGGCCACGTAGAGGTTGGAAGACTGCTGTTTCGCGTGAGAAACGGAGGGTGCCCGTCTCTGGAACCTGCCTCCCGTCCCAGCTCCGGAATGCTGCGGGATGGGTTTGCTCTGACACGTAGGCATTGCCGGTTTGGTGCTCATCTCCCCGTTAGCAGCTCAGGCCTGCCTCTGAGTAGCCGTCCATGGCTCTTGCTAATCGATTTGTCTTCTGACACGGGTTGGAATGTGAGCCAGAGCACAGAGGCAAGCCCTGGAAGTTAGGGTCACTGATTTGATTCTACTTTTTTTTTTTTTTTTGAGACGGAGTCTTGCTCTGTCACCCAGGCTGGAGTGCAATGGCACGATCTTGGCTCACTGCAAGCTCTGCCTCCTGGGTTCAAGCGATTCTCCTGCCTCAGCCTCCTGAGTAGCTGGGACTACAGATGTGTGCCACCACACCCGGCTAATTTTTTGTATTTTTAGTAGAGATGGGGTTTCACCGTGTTGGCCAGGATGGTCTTGATCTCCTGACCTCATGATCCACCCGCCTCGGCCTCCCAAAGTGCTGGGATTACAGGCGTGAGCCACCGCGCCCGGCCCTGATTCTACTTTTTAAAATATTCCTACCTTTTGTTGGGAAGGCTTGTTGTAATGTGTGCACACATTTGAGAAAACAGGCTTTGTGCACAGCTGGGGTCGGGGGTGAACAAGCCCCTTGGGGATCTTCCTTTTTCCTGACAGGGATCAGGGTTCCAGGGCTCCAGCTCGTCCCGTTGTGAACTAGGTGGGGTCCTTCCTGCATTTCATTTTGGCCGGGAGAGCACAGGCTTGGCATAGGATGTCTTTTCTTTTTGTCTTTTTTTTTTTTTTTTTTTCGCTCTTGTTCCCCAGGCTGGAGTACAGTGGTGCGATCTCAGCTCAACGCAACCTCCGCCTCCCGGGTTCAAGCGATTCTCCTGCCTCAGCCTCCGCAGTAGCTCAGATTACAAGCGTGCACCACCACACCCGGCTAATTTTGTATTTTTAGTAGAGACAAGGTTTCTCCATTATTGGTCAGGCTGGTCTCGAACTCCCAACCTCAGATGATCCGCCCACCTCGGCTTCACACAGTGCTGGGATTACAGGCGTGAGCCACCGCGCCTGGCTGAGACTCTTTTAATAGACTCAGATATTTGACATTTCAAAAATGGAGAGTCAAGCTTTTTCCTATTTTTGAGCACAGAATTACAGGGCAATCCAGTTGCACAAGAAGCTGCCGGGACTCACCCAGCTGTGATATCCATTTGCTCATTTAAGACCTCTTTAAAACACTCATTAAGAAACAAAAACAGACCGGGTGCAGTGGCTCATGCCTGTAATCCCAGCACTTTGAGAGGCCGAGGCGGGCGGATCACATGAGGTCGGGAGTTCGAGACCAGCCC
>NW_026652294.1:32390061-32409943 GCF_009828535.3 Hylobates moloch | reverse complement strand
CCCTACCTGTCGAAGTCACGCCATTCTCCTGCCTCAGCCTCCCAAGTGGCTGGGACTACAGGCTGATGTGATCACCTACAGTAATCAGAGCCCCTTCCTAGCTTTGTGTTATGTGGTCCCTCCTAGACCCTTGTTTATACAAGCAGCTGATAAAAATGTTGATTAGCCTGAGTCTGGGGATAGAGTCGGGGGGCACGCCGCCAGACACCTTCTCCAGGCTAGGAGAAGTCTGTTAGTCAGTTGCTAAACTGTCTTCAAATCCAGCTGATTCCAAACTTGCCCTAATTGGATTATGATGCAGCCCACATTCCTCAGTGTGATCAGCATGTTTATCGTAGGAGGCCTTCACAGACAGCTTGCTATCACTTACATAGTTCCTATTGATAGTTTTCAAGGAAAGATAGTCTGAAATGACGTGTGTTCGGTGAGTGCATGCTTGCTTCTAACAGATCCCTTTTCCTAAGTGTGTGCAATAACTAAAGTAAGCCGGAAGGTCTGTTGAAGGGTTGATGTCGAGTCCAGCTCTGCCGTCTGCAGAGTCGCCCACTTTTGTCTTTTTGAAAATCGAGGCTCCCTCCATCGGTGGGTTGCTGGTCACGAAATCACGGACGATGGTTAAGTGAGCTTAAGGCCCACGTTCTCCGTCTCGGATGTAATCTGAGAACTGCTCTATCCACTGGGCATGTGTGGAGTGTGGGTACAATTGTTTCCTGCAGAGGACCCTGTGGGAATAGCTGGCTAGATACGCCCAAAAGTCAGCGTACGGTTGAGAGTCCCCCATTTGTCCAGAAGGCCCAGAGCTTGTACTTCCTGAAGGCCGTGTGGTAATCCTGACTGCCCTGCCCTCTACCCAACACCCCTCTTCCCCCATCCTCTCATTAGGGCATTAATGGAGCCTGAGGGAGTCTTTTCCTTAATACCATTCTCTCCATCACACACAGGATGCGAATCCCGCTGGCTAATTAAGTGTGGCATCTTGTTTCAGAATTATCCATAGACAGTCACTAGCTGCAGAGCAGCCCAGCGTCCTTGTGCCGATAGATCCGTTTTTCTTACTATTTTAGGGTGACTCAGTCCATTTATTTTGCAAATTTTACCTTACGTTGAAATAGATTTGTTTTCTTACACAAGTGTCTTTGGCCACCTAAACTTACACACAGATCTGTTACATACATTGCGCTTTGGCACCTAAGGATTCTGACGTTTCAGATGTAGGCGTGAGGGTGAATTGGAATTAAATGCCTTCAAACAATTTCCTGGGGGAAGTCAGTTTCCTAAATTTGTGGAAAGTCCCTGGCTTCAACTCTTGGATACGTCGCTTTAAGCTTTTTACAAATGTTCTTAAGAATAAAATGCTACTTAATACCACGTGAACATATTCTCTTTCATTTGGGCTTGCAGAAAGTATTAATTTGCAGAGACTGGGGTGGAATACTCTAGTTCTGAAGCGCTTTTTGAAGCCCTTCTTAGCTGTGAAGAAATTAGTGACATTTTTTTCTGAGATCGTCTGAATCTGTTCTGCCCCTGAGCCAATAGTTCAGGCAAATAGAGATCCTTAGAACAAAACACGGTATATGTTCATGAGGAGACAGGGATTTATTTGTCTCTGTATATACAGCACAAATTATGGCTTTCCTGCTTACTGTTTACATTAAAAAGCCATTTATATTCCTCTGCTCAGCATGGCTTCATATGCCATGTTTCTCTGTGTTCACTGTTTTCCATCTGCAAGAGAGAGCCAGCATTTTTTGTTTTTGTTTTTGTTTTTGAGACGGAGTCTCACTCTGTCGCCCAGGCTGGAGTGCAGTGGTGCGATCTGGGCTCACTGCAAGCTCCGCCTCCCGGGTTCACGCCATTCTCCTGCCTCAGCCTCCCGAGTAGCTGGGACCACAGGCGCCCGCCACCACGCCCGGCTAATTTTTTGTATTTTTAGTAGAGATGGATAGTAATCCATTAGTAACATGGGTAACATCCATGTTAGCCGGGATGGTCTCTATCTCCTGACTTAATGATCTGCCCACCTTGGCCTCCCAAAGTGCTGGGATTACAGGCGGGAGCCACCGTGCCCGGCCCAGCATTTTGTTTATTAACTGTAACAATAATCCTCTTTCCGAAGATAACATCACTGTTGTAGTGTCTTGTATGTTTTTCCAGAAAAACAATAGGCATATACTGCATATGAAAATACATACGCTTAAATGGTTTTTTGCGCACATCGATTTAGCATTTTTTTCTTTAATTTTTTCCTTTTTGTTCTTTTTTCCCTGAGACAGAGTCTTGTTCTGTCGCCCAGGCTGGAGTGCAGTGGTGCGATCTTGGCTCACTGCAACCTCCGCCTCCTGGTTTCAAGCAATCCTCCCACCTCAGCCTCCTGAGTAGCGGGAACTCCAGGTGTGTGTGTCCCACCACACCTGACTGATGTTTTTATTTTTTGTAGAGGAGGGTTTCACTATTTTGCCCAAGGTGGTCTCGAACTCCTGGCCTCAAGCGATCCACCTGCCTCGGCTCCCCAAAATGCTGGGATTACATATGTGAGCCACTGCACCCAGCCCAGATTTAGCATTTTAAGTTAACTGTTATTTTCTGGAAGGGCAGTACGTTAAAAAAAAATTTCAAATAAAATGAAAGAGGTGTGTGTGTGTGTGTGTGTGTGTGTGTGTGTGTGTGTCCCAGTACCTATACCTTTTTTTTTTTTTTTTTTTTTTTTAAATCAGGCCTTTTAAATGGGTCTTGCTTATATCCTCGGCTAACCTGACAGGTGCTGCTTTTTCTGTCTCAGGTGGGTAGAGGCTCAAAATGTCAGTGCATGCCTCTGATAACCTTGTGTGATTTCTGCCTTGACAATGAACCCAATACAGTTAGAGACAAGGAACAGAATCCCTCAAACCACCGCTCTCCTTAGAAGGAAAATGTCTCAGACTGATGTGCCCCCTAAGTACAGCAGGCGAAGGAGGCCTTTGAAAGCCGCTTCCCCGTCCTTAGAGAGGGGCCCCTCTGGGACTGATGGAAAGCAGTGAGAAGACGGTGTCTGTGAAACTCCCACCGCTGGGCTCTGCCGTTTGGATAAGCCGAGAGGCTCATTCTCTGAGGCTGTCAGTCTTCGCTTCCAAGCGTATTCAGATGTATATGGGGACAAAAGCCTTCTCCGTGCTGGGCACTTGTATTATGCTGTGGCTTTTGTGGGGGACTAGTATTAGGCAACTTGTATTTAATATAGATTTTTTTACTTACTGAGGTGTGCTGTATTTTTAGAAAACCCACCACACCTTAAATCCAACGTTATGAAATAGATAAATTCAGGGACAATTAACATTTTTAAAATCTAATATTTATTTATTTGCTTTGAGACGGGGTTATGAGACTGGCTAATTTTTCTATTTTTGGTAGAGACAGGGTTTTACCATGTTGTCCAGGCTGGTCTCGAACTCCTGGACTCAAGTGATCCACCTGCTTCCACCTCCCAAAGTCTTGGGATTACAGGTGTGAGTCACCGGGCCTGGCTGGGAATACTCTTCTTATCACAGAAGGATCTTCGTTTTGTTAGGCAATATGCCTAGTTGTTTCAGATTGTGCCCCTAAGAGGCGTTCAACCTGTGATTGCCTCTGCATGGGAAAACTCACCTGCAGTGTCTCAGGAATGCATCTATTGCTTTGAGAAAAGTGTACAAATATGATGTCAAAAGTCTTCTCACCTAATATTACACACAACTCTCCCCTGTTTTCCTGAATGTTCCTACTTTTCTTTTTCTTCTTCTTCTTTTTTTTTTTTTTGAGACAGAATCTCACTTTGTTGCCCAGGCTGGAGTGCAGTGGCGCGATCTCGGCTCACTGCAAGCTCCACCTCCCAGATTCAAGTGATTCTCCTGCCTCAGCCTCCTGAGTAGCTGGGATTACAGGCGCCCGCCACCACGCCTGGCTAATTTTTGTATTTTTAGTAGAAATGGGGTTTTACCATGTTGGTCAGGAAGGTCTTGAACTCCTGACCTCAGGTGATCCGCCCGCCTCCACCTCGCAAAGTGTTGGGATTACAGGTGTGAGCCACCATGCTCGGCTAATGTTCCTTATTTTCTCCTTTATGAGGCCACTGAGAAAATTTATAATTCATTGGGTTGCACGTTCACGTAAGCAAGTTGCTTAAGAAAAGTCAAAGGGTTGCTATGGGAATGTTAATTAAATAGATAAATAGTAGAAATTATGAAAGGTAAACTTTTCAAAGATTCAGTGAGCCTTAAGAGAGGACTTGATTTAACAAGGGGAATTAATGTCAGTTTAGAAGTGAGAATATGATCTGAATTAGTCATAAATGCAGATTAAATGTACATCCTGTAGGTTAGAACAAAACTGTTAAGATGCTTACCTCATTTTACCTTGCCCTCCTGAAGAGATTCCTTACAGCTGTATATGCTAATGAGACCCTGGAAATCCTCTAACTGTTAACAGTCATGAAAGGGTTAAGTAAATTACAATACTTGCTATCTTATTGAACAGCTATTTCTTTTTCTTTTTTCTTTTTTCTTGAGACGGAGTCTCACTCTGTTGCCCAGGCTGGAGTGTAATGGCATGATCTTGGCTCACTGCAACCTCTGCGTCCCGGGTTCAAGTGATTCTCCCGCCTCCGCCTCCCGAGTGGCAGGCACGCGCCACCACACCTGGCTAATTTTTGTATTTTTAGTAGAGAAGGGGTTTTGCCATGTTGGCCAGGCTGGTCAGGAACTTCTGACCTGAGGTGATCTGCCTGTCTCAGCCTCCCAAAGTGCTGGCATTACAGGCATGAGCCACTGTGCCCAGCCTGAACAGCTATTAAAAATCGAGTTAATTGGCCAGGCACGGTGGCTCATGCCTGTAATCCCAGTGCTTTGGGAGGCCGAGGTGGGAGGATCACTCGAGCCCAGGAATTTGAGGCCGGCCTGGGCAATATAGCAAGACCTTGTTTCTGCTAAAAATAAAATGATTAGCCAGGCATGGTGGTGTGTGCCTGTAGTTCAGCTACTCAGGATGCTGAGCTGGAAGCGTCACTTGAGCTCAGGATATCGTTTCCAGCCTGAACAGGGCATCCTGTCTCTCCAAAAACTTAAAAAATTGGCCGTGCATGTTGGTGCACACCTGTAGTCCCAGCTATTCAGGAGGCTGAGGCAGGAGGATCACTTGAGCCTGGGAGGTTGAAGCTGCAGTGAGCTGTGATCCTGCCACTGCATCCCAGCCTGAGTGACAGAAGGAGACCCTGTCACAAAGAAAAGGTGGGCGGTTAATAGTTTGTTTTTTTTTTTTGAGACAGAGTCTCACTCTGTTACCTAGGCTGGAGTGCAGTGGTGCGATCTCGGCTCACTGCATCCTGCACCTCCCGGGTTCAAGCAATTCTCTGCCTCAGCCTCCCGAGTAGCTGGGATTACAGGCACCCACCACCACGCCCAGCTAATTTTTTTGTATTTTTAGTAGAGATGGGGTTTCACCATCTTGGCCAGACTGGTCTTGAACTCCTGACCTCAGATGATCCACCTGCATCGGCCTCCCAAAGTGCTGGGATTACAGGCTTGAGCCACTGCGCCCGGCCAGTTTTTGCTGGAATATAGAGCTGTAGACCTGTACTGCACATACTGCATCCAGAAAAGCGAGATCCCAAATTATACATGATGCCATGATTATAGATGGCACTGTGTTAAACAGATACATAAAAAGGAAGATTGAAGTAAATACCCCCATTGCTTATTGTTATGTTAGGTGGTGGCCTCCGTGGGTGGTGGGTTTCTAATTCCCACATGTTCTAAATGTAATCACTTGATTATTCCATTTTTTTGTAAAGATGGAGTCTTGCTCTGTCGCCCAGGCTGGAGTGCAGTGGTGCAATCTCGGCTCACTGCAACTTCTGCCCCCCGGGTTCAAGCAGTTCTCCTGCCTCAGCCTCCCAAGTAGCTGTGATTACAGGCACCTGTCACCATGCCCAGCTAATTTTGTATTTTTAGTAGAGATGGGGTTTCACCGTGTTGGCCCAGCTGGTCTGGAACTCCTGACCTCAAGTAATCCGCCCGCCTCCGCCTCCCAAAGTGCTGGGATTACAGGCGTGAGCCACCACACCCAGCTCTGTTTTTTTTTTTTATACGGAGTCTCACTCTTGTTCCCCAGGCTAGAGTGCAGTGGTGCGATCTAAGATCACTGCAACCTCTGCCTCCCGGGTTTAAATGATTCTCCTGCCTCAGCCTCTGGAGTAGCTGGGATCACAGGCGCCCACCACCATGCCCAACTAATTTTTGTATTTTAGTAGAAAGGGTTTCACCATGTTGGCCAGGCTGGTCTCGAACTCCTGACCTCAAGTAATCCGCCCGCCTCAGCCTCCCAAAGTGCTGGGATTATAGGTGTGAGCCACCGCGCCTGGCCTGTTTCACCCCCCCTTTTTTTTTTTCTCACTTCCGAAGTCCTTTATTGGGCCGGTGAGGCTGGGAGCTTCCCTGGGAGTGGGGTCCCAGTCTGGAGTCCTCAGGCCAGTGGCGCCCTGGCCATTCTCCCGCTCTGGCCAGGGCAGGCAGCCTCTGTGCAACTCCACACGACTCCACGTACTCCCAGCCCTCCTTGGAGTGCTCGCGGGCCTGGGAGGGGTTGACAGAGCTGTGATGACGCCTGCATTCCAGGAATCATGGAGGGGAAAGGAAATCTTTGGAGGGGCTGGGAGCTGGGGTATCTACAGGCCTGTCTGCTGACACACGTACTGGCTGAACTGGTACGTGGTGGGGGAACCACCTCTCCAGCCTTCTGTAGGGGCGCTCGGCTCTTGTTGCTGGGCCTCAGCAGCTCCTGGCCATACATCAGGTAGACGGCGCCTCCAGCCACACCTCCCGTCCTGAGAACCTCGTCAGCGACCACACCGCGGCCACTGTGGTCCTTTGGCTCCGCCCGCATCCACATGATTCTTTCTTCAAGATGAAAGAACTCGTATCGTGTGTGTGTGTGTGTGTGTGTGTGTGTGTGTGTGTGTGTGTTTCTTTTTTAGAGACGGTCTCAGGCTGTCACCCAGGCTGGAGCACAGTAATGTGATCATCACTCACTGCAGCCTTGACCTTCTGGGCTCAAGCGATCCTCCCACCTCAGCCCCCTGAGAAGCTGAGACTGCTGGAGCTCACCACCTCCCCAGCTAATTTTTACTTTATTTTATTTTATTTTATTTTGAGACAGAGTCTCGCTCTGTCGCCTGGGCTGGAGTTCAGTGGCGCAATCTCGGCTCACTGCAACCTCCGCCTCAGTGATTCTGCCGCCTCAGCCTCCTGAGTAGCTGGGATTACAGGCGCGCGCCACCACGCCCGTCTAATTTTTGTATTTTTAGTAGAGACAAGGTTCACCACGTTGGCCAGGCTGGTCTCGAACTCCTGATCTCAGGTGATCCGCCCGCCTCGGCCTCCCAAAGTGCTGGGATGATAGGAGTGAGCTAATTTTTAAGATTAATTTTTGTAGAGATGGAGTCCTGCTATGTTGCCCAGGCTGGTTTCAAACACCTAGCCTCAAGCGATCCTCCTGTTTCAGCCTCCCCAAGCGCTGGGATGACAGGTGCGAGCCACCACTGCGCCTGGCTGCTTCGAGTTTTTGACGGCTTTGCTTTAGTGTAGGGTTAGCCCCAGTCAGCACGTTAGCATTTTCGGAAGACGAGTAACCTTGCTCACCATCATGTCTTGTTGGGCAGAGGCACCGGGGAAAGGACCGGCTGGCAGCCACCTCCTGCAAGAAAAGCCTTCTGGAAAGAAGAACGTGCAAATGACCTTTTCAAACGAGGGGGAGGGCAGTCCAGTGGATTAAGAAAGAGAGATATTCCAGATATAAATAACCGTGTGGGAAGGAAGGGGAAAGTTGAGACGGAGAGGGTTCATTTGATCCTGCCGAGGCGCCTAAGTATAGGATGGGGCAAGAGGATGCATGTTTGGAAACTGATGAGTGATGGAGGCTGCCCGTGCTCCGTGGAAACTTTTTCACGTTCTCTGAGGAAAACAAAGATTCCCTTGGTAGATCCCCAGGAACAGACATTCTGGGCGATGCTGACGTGGGGGCGTGATTTCCGTGTGAAGACTGAGAAGATGACCGCAGGGGTCTGTCTGCAAGGTGAGAGCTGCCTCTCTCGGGTCTGGGCTTGGAATGAGAAAGAGGGTCTGGGTTCCAGACATGCCACAGGACAGGAAACAGGTGCTTTTGACCAAGGACGCCACACTCAAACCAAAGAACCTTCTGCTGGGCCAGGTTGCAGAAATGCTTTTCTTTTAGTTTTTTTTGAGATGGAGTCTTGCTCTGTCGCCCAGGCTGGAGTGCAATGGCTTGATCTTGGCTCACTGCAACCTCCACCTCCCGTGTTCAAGCGATTCTCCTGCCTCAGCCTCCCGAGTAGCTGGAACTATAGGCGTGCACCACCACGCCCAGGTAATTTTTGTATTTTTAGTAGAGATAGTGTTTCACCATCTTGGCCAGGCTGGTCTTGAACTCCTGACCTCATGATCCATCCGCTTCGACCTCCCAAAGTGCTGGGATGACCGCAGTGAGCCCCTGCGCCCGACCCATTAATGCATTTTCTATCAGCTTCCTTAGAGCACAGAGAAGATCCCGGGGGTTCCTGGCTTCTGTGTGTTAAGTAGAGGAAAGGAAATTCCTCTAGGTGTTTTCCACACGGTGTAGTGTTGGCGGAGGGGGGTGGTGACAGGGATGAGGACGCTCTCAAGCTAGATTTTTTCATAGTATGTGCTCATATTACACAAATCACCTTTGCATGTTCTTTGCCTTGTCTCAGCTCCACCAGGCCCCTGCCAGTCACATGTTTTCTGAGCATCTCACTGGCCTCAGGCAGTTTCAGGATGCAGAGAAATAAATGACTGAGTCCCAGCTTTCAAAGGCATATATAATTAAGCTGGGGAGATAAGGCATGAAATATATATACATATAAATTTAGAGTTTTTTCTGAGTGATGACCATGATATTGGTTCTAAAAGGACTGGAGTTGCCCGCGGGAGCTCTGAGAACAGAGGGGCCAGCCTCTCTCCTGGATGACCTGGTTCTGATCCATCTTTCCCACTCTCCAGCTTTGAGATCTTGGGCAAGTTACTTTAACCTCCACTTCCTCATCTGTAAAGTGGAAACGATAGCAGTGCCCACCTCGTCAGGTTGCAGTGGAGGTTTAAGATGACAACTGATATAAAAAGCCCTTGGCCGGGCGCGGTGGCTCACGCCTGTAATCCCAGCACTTTGGGAGGCTGAGGCGGGCGGATCACCTGAGGTCAGGAGATCGAGACCATCCTGGCTAACACGGTGAAACCCCATCTCTACTAAAAATACAAAAAATTAGCCGGACGTGGTGGTGGGCACCTGTAGTCCCAGCTACTCTGGAGGCTGAGGCAGGAGAATGGCGTGAACCTGGGAGGTGGAGGTTGCAGTGAGCTGAGGTTGCACCATTGCACTCCAGCCTGGGTGACAAGAGAGAATCTCTGTCTCAAATAAATAAAAAGCCCTGAACATAGTGCTGGGCACAGAGGAAAAGGCCAGAAGATGGTGACCACTGTTCTGTTCCATGAGACCCGATGGTTTCCTGAGGGCAGAGAAACTGTCTTTCCTCCTTGTGTCCTTCTTAACACATTCGGCACCTCTTATTAGTAAATACTTGGCACTGTGTTTATTGAAAGAAAGAATGAATGGTTTGGATGCAGAGTTGAAGGCTTGGCGGGATTCCAGTGGGAAGAGGTTTGGAATGCCAAGCAGAAAGGTGAGTCTCAGTGTTTATTGGTGCTGTCATCATAATTAAATGCCCTTACTTCAAAATATTGAGCAGCGCGGTCACTGAATGACACCCTGGAGAGGACGGGGGATTATGTAGCCACAGTCTTCTTTGACAGACAGGGAAACTGAGGCCCAGGGAGGAGGCGGTCAGATGGCGGACCAGCCTCCAGATTCTCAGCCTGTGTGTGGCTGGGCCAGTCATATTTCTCTCTCTCTTTTGTTTTTTTTGAGACAGAGTCTCGCTCTGTCACCCAGGCTGGAGTGCAGTGGCGCGATCTCGGCTCACTGCAAGCTCCGCCTCCCGGGTTGACACCATTCTCCGGCCTCAGCCTCCCGAGTAGCTGGGACTACAGGTGCCCGCCACCACGCCCAGCTAATTTTTTTTTGTATTTTTTTAGTAGAGATGGGGTTTCACCATGTTAGCCAGGAGGGTGTCGATCTGCTGACCTTGTGATCCACCCGCCCCGGCCTCCCAAAGTGCTGGGATTACAGGCGTGAGCCACTGGGCCTGGCTGGGCCAGTCATATTTCTTGGCAGTTTTCCTGGCAGCCTTTAAAAGAAGTCCAACCAGTCATTGCCAAGTTTTGCTCTTAGAAAACGGATGAGGCCAGGCGCAATGTCTCACGCCTGTAATCCCAGCACTTTGGGAGGCCGAGGCGGGCGGATCACCTGAGGTCAGGAGTTCAAGACCAGCCTGGCTAACATGGTGAAACCCCATCTCTACTAAAAAAAAATAAAACATTAGCCGGGCGTGGTGGCACACGCCTGCAATCCCAGCTACTCGGCAGGCTGTGTCAGGAGAATTGCTTGAACCCGGGAGGCGGAGGTTGCAGTGAGCTGAGATCACGGCACTGCACTCCAGCCTGGGTGACAGAGCGAGACTCTGTCTCAGGAAAAAAGAAAAAAAAAAAAAAGAGAGAGATGAGCGTGCTGAAAAGAGGGAAATACCACAGGCCCATCTTTCCCGTGTAAGTTTACATATCCCAGCCTCTAGAAAAGACCACTCTCCCCGTCGCGGGGGCTCGTTCCTGGCAGCAGAGCCGTTTTCCTGTGGAAGGGCTGGGGTCACTCCTGGGACGTGGGGCAGACCTCCTATGTGGAAGGCCTCAAGTGGCTGTAACCCAGGGCTGAAAAAACAAACATGTTACCTCACTGGACAACAGTTCAGGCTCTTAAGAGGGGGTTACCAGCGCTGAAATATGTGCAATGTAAAGAAAGGAATTCACAAAGGGCCAGGTGCTTCAATCTGGGAGTCTAGGCTGATGCGGCCCCTAATGGTAAAGAACCATTCCATCCGGATGACTTGGCAGCCACAGTATTTTTTCCTGTTGGGCCATCAGGGAAGCAGAGGACGCTCGTTATCCTGGGGCCTGTCCGGGCCGTTAGCCCCCTTCCTGAGTGGTATTGAGAGACAGCTGTGACCTGAGTACGTGGCACTCGGCCCTGGGGCCTGGGGTCATGGGAATCGGCCCTGTTGCTCTGAGGAAGTTGCTGGAACCTGAGCAGGGAGGTTGAATATGGCCGAGTAGGAGAAAAACCAAAAGTTGGTGCAGGACAGCCCCGGACACATGCTTGGCCCGAGCCTGGAGAATTTGGAAGGGAGGCTGCCGGGTCAGACCTGCCACCTGACTCAAGAGATAATTTAGGTATTCCAAAACTTAGGAGTGGGAAGCGTTTCTTTTTTTTGGAGATAGAGTCTTGCTCTGTCACCAAGGCTGCAGTGCAATGGTGCAATCTCGGCTCACTGCAACCTCCACCTTCAAGGTTCAAGGGATTCTCCTGCTTCAGCCTCTTGAGTAGCTGGGACTAGAGACGTGCACCGCCACACCTGGCTAAGTTTTTTTGTATTTTTAGTAGAGATGGAATTTCACCATGTTGGCCAGGCTGGTCTCGAACTGCTGACCTCAGGTGATCCACCCACCTCGGCCTCCCAAAGTGCTTGGATGAGAGGCATGAGCCACGGTGCCTGGCCGGGAGTGAGAATCGTGTCTAATGCCAGTTATTCAAGAATCATTTTGGTGTGCTTTCAAGTACTTTGTGAAACCCAGCACAGGTCTCCTTGGAGTTGCGAGTTGCACTTTGCTAGACAGAGAGGAGCCGCAGCACGGAGCAGACGACCACGTGCGTGCACCATCATCCTCCTGCACCCATCACCCAGGCTGGGGTGCAGTGGCGCAGTCACGGCCGACTGCAGCCTCAACCTCTGGGTTCAAGTGATCCTCCCACCCCAGCCTCCTGAGTAGCTGGGACTACAGGCACGTGTCACCACGCCCAGCTAATTTTTAAATTTTTATTAGAGATGGGGGTCTCACTATGTTGCCCAGGCTGGTCTTCAACTCCTGGGCTCAAGCATTCCAAGTTCTGGGATGACAGATACGAGCCACTGTCTCACTCTGGACTCCTTAGAGAGGGGAGTGTGAATTCTCTGTGGAGTGATAAGTACAACTGTTGAGGGTATAGTTTGAACTTGACGTAGGTTAATAAGGTTGGGCCTGGCTGGAGAATCCTAACAGGTTTATGCTGGGTGCGAGGAAGTTATAAAAATGTTTCTCCCATTCCTTAGAGTTCGTCCTCAGGGGCATGGGGTGTGGGGCATCCGAGGTGCCTCATCCTGCTTGTGGTGGGAGGGGGGTCATAGTCTTTTGTTTTTTTGAGACAGAATCTTGCTCTGTCACCCAGGCTGAAGTGAAGTGGTATGATCTCAGCTCACTACAACCTCCGCCTCCCGGGTTCAAGCGATTCTCCTGCCTCAGCCTCCCGAGTAGCTGGGATTACAGGCATGTGCCACCACGCCCGGCTGATTTTTGTATTTTTAGCAGAGACGGGGTTTCACCATGTTGGCCAGGCTGGTCTCGAACTCCTGACCTCAGGTGATCCGCCCGCCTCGGCCTCCCAAGGGTCATAGTCTTCCATCTGGAAGCTACTGAGACATAGTCTTCCATCTGAGCTACTCAGACATTCCCTGAGCTCTGGAGGGTTCTGTGATAACGATCCTCAGTCATGGCTTCTGTGGACTGAGCCCATCACTGGATTCCAGGGACCACCTTGAAGTGGTCTTCATGGCTCTGGCCTCAGTATTCACATCTGTAGCACGGGGTAGCCCAGGACCCGTCTAGGACCACCTTGTTACTTGCTTTTCATGTATTATCTCATTGCGTCTTCCATGAGGGAGAAGTAGGTCCTGGCTCTGCTGGCCGGCATTCCTCCCAGAGGGACGGGCAGCAGGAACCTTCACCTGGGGTTCCGTGGGTATTTCGGTGGGAAGGCCACAAGGGCAGCAGGGACCTGTCGTCCGTGGTACCTGCCAGGTTCCAACCTTGGTCTGTCTGACTCCAGCCCCCACAGTGTGACCTAAATTTTTTGCAACCCCTGGCCTTGTCCTGGCGGGAGGTGGGTAACTGTCGTGAGTTTCTCAGACCACAAAAACCACAACCACCCCCAACCACAGAAATGGAAACGCCCCTTCTTTCAGCGCTGGCCATGAGGGAGCGGTGGTGATGGATGGCTGACCGTGGAGAATTCTGCATTCCAGGGGACTGAGGTCAGGGCAGGCGGGAGCTGCGTGGCCCTGGTTTCCAGGACTCAGGCTCTAGTGCATTTTCGGGGAGGCTGAGCTCCCCCTCCCGGGTGCCCTCTGTCTACTGAGTGTGCCGAGCCCATTGCTTTCCTGCCTCCCGCCCTCTCTGCCCCTGCAGCTCTCCTAGGGAAATACCCACGGGACCCCAGGCGAAGGTTCTTGCTGCCCGCCCCTCTGGGGCTGGCCCCTCTGGGAGGAATGCCGGCCCCACCCCCAGCCCTGCCCAGACTCATGCCTGAGGTTCTGCTGCTTTCATTCACTTCCATACATGGAAGTGGGGCTTGCCCGCCTCTGCCAGAGAGCGCCTGGATCAGGAGGTTTGTCTCCCCACAGCTGACAGACCCTCCCGCCCCCACCCCTGCCCCTGCCCCTAGCTCGCATTTTAAAAATGTCCTGATTGAAAAAGACCCTGGTGTTAACCACATCATGTTTGCAAAAAGAGAGCGTGAGCATCTCAACAGAGACGTCAGGCCGCAGAATTACCATCTAGTCCCTCTTGCAATCGTTGCAACGCCGGCCTCCAGCTGCGGCTGTGTTAGAAAGTTCTAAAGAGAAGCTGTTCAGTCTTTTTTTTTCTTTTTCTGAGACGGAGTCTCACTCTGTCACCCAGGCTGGAGTGCAGTGGTGTGATCTCAACTCACTGCAACCTTTACCTCCCGGGTTCAAGCGATTCTTGTGCCTCAGCCTCCCAAGTAGCTGGGCTTACAGGCGCCTGCTACCACGCCCGGCTAATTTTTGTATTTTTTTTTTTTTTTTTAGTAGAGACGGGGTTTCACTGTGTTGGCCAGGCTGGTTTAGAACTTCTAACCTTAAATGATCTGCCTGCCTCAGCCTCCCAAAGTGCTGGGATTAGAGGTGTGAGCCACCGCGCCCGGCCCAGATAACGTTTTTTTAAAGGATTTCTTTGGCTGTCTCAAGGAAGTGCTTTTTTTTTTTTTTTGAGACAAGAGTCTCGCTCTGTTGCCCAGGCTAGAGTGCAGTGGCGCGATCTCGGCTCACTGCAACCTCTGCCTCCCGGGTTCATGCCATTCTCCTGCCTTAGCCTCCTGAGTAGCTGGGACTACAGGCACCCGGCACCACGCCCAGCTAATTTTTTTTCGTATTTTTAGTAGAGACAGGGTTTCACCGTGTTAGCCAGGATGGTCTCAATCTCTTGACCTCATGATCCGCCCGCCTCGGCCTCCCAGAGTGCTGGGATTCAGGCGTGAACCGCGCCTGGCCAGAAGTGCTTTTTATAATGTACAGTACTAGGGTTCTACCCCGTTTTGTCTGATTTTGTTTCATAAGCGATTGAGGATTGGACCTTGTACCAGTGAGACTTCCAGAAAGTCGGAGTTGACAGCAGCAGGTCCTAAAGTAGATTTGGGGAGGAATGTCTTTCTTACAGAGCTGTCTTTACTGGTTTGGTGTGTCATTTGTTGGTCTTCTTGTGCCAAATGCTTCGCCATTTCGTCCGACTCTTTCCCCTGCTAACATCTTGGGAACATTGTTGGGTGTCCCACTGGGTTGTCTCTGTGGTCCTGCTCACGTCTGTCTACTCGGTGGTGTCCTCTGAGCCTCCTTATAGTGGAATCTGAGTTATTTTGAAGCCATAATTCAAGATTGTAAAATTCTAGAAGCACATGCCGAGCTCTGACTTTGCTTTTGGGGAACGGACAGGGATGAAATGACTGTGCTAGCCCGGCCGTTTGCACCCACCCACCCCTGAACACCAGATATAGAAAGTTCTAGAAGCACATGCTGAGCTCTGACTTTGCTTTTGGGGAATGGACGGGGGATGAAATGACTGTGCTAGCCTGGCCGTTTGCACCCACCCACCCCTGAACACCAGATATAGTTCCCTGCCTTGGATAAGATCTTAAAAATAAAACCAAGCCTTCGGGTCCTTTCTCATCAGGATTTATTTTAAGCTTGAAATAGCAAACCCTAAACTTCTTCATCTCTGCACCCACTCCCTTCCCCCACCGAATCCCTTTCTTGTATAAAAAGATTCTGAAATTCTTCCTTGATTCTTTCCTGCCTGGAGGGGAAAGGGGTGAACAGGCACCAGCTTTACTGCTGCAGCCCGTGATGTTGATCTGAATTCCTTCTCCTGCTCTTTTGCTAGTTAAAAGATTCCCTGCTGTGACCCATGGATGTGTATTCACAGGGCACTGAATTTGTAAGGTGGATGGAACTGCCTTCAGAGTTAAGGAGCTTCTTTTAAGCGATCTTTTTTTTCCTTTTTTAAAAAATGATTTCTTAAGCATCAGGCTGTCTTCAGCCTACTAATTGTTTTGGCTCCAAGGAGGACCAGGACCTGGGGCTAATTGCTTCTGGCATTGACCGTCAGCCCCCCCACCCCGAAGCTGCTGGCCAAATGGCTGTTACCAGAAAGGTGCCCAGGCAGATGCTGAGCTTTACAATGCACCGCATCTTCCCACCCCAGCCCCAGCTGCTCCAGGCTGAGCCCAGTGGCTCTCCAGGGTCTCGGAGGTCCTCACCTGGCTGCCCTTTTCCAGACTGAGGCAGGGAGGTGGGTCCTAACAGAGGAGGCAAGCGGGGAGAGGAGGAGGCCACGGGGAGAGGAGGAGGCAGCGGGGAGAGGAGGAGGCCGCGGGGAGAGGAGGCCGTGCCTAGGCCCTGCTGTTTCCTCCTGTCCTGGGATGTGGATTTAATATCATCTAGGGAATGCCACTCTCAGCCTCCAAGCGCTGGGGCGGGGCGGGCTGGGCCGAGGTGAGGCCCCGCGTTGGGACCCAGCTGTCTTAGGTTTTGCCTCAAGAGTTTGTTCCAAGTGAAGCACCAAGTGGTGGTTTTCAACCCTGGCTGATCTTCAGTTGCCTGGGAGCTTTTAAACATTCCTTTTCCCAGGCTGCTTGTTCACCGTCAGGTCCCCAGCACAGGGCCTGGCCTTGTACAGTTACGCAGCCGTCCCTCGGTGCCTGTGGGCGGATGGTCCCAGGGCTGCTCCTACCCCTCAGTACCTAAGTCCCATGATGCTAAAGTCGCTGATATAAAATAGCATTTACATATAACCCGTGTACATCTGCAATTTACTTTATTATTTTCTTCTTTTTTTTCTGTTTTGTTTCCTTTGTTTTCTTTTTTACTTTATTATTTTATTTTATTTATTTATTTTTAAAGACAGAGTCTCTCTCTGTCACCCAGGCTGGAGTGCAGTGGCGCTATCTGGGCTCACTGCAAGCTCCGCCTTCCGGGTTCACGCCATTCTCCTGCCTCAGCCTCCCGAGTAGCTGGGACTACAGGCGCCCGCCAACACGCCTGGCTAATTTATTGTATTTTTAGTAGAGACGGGGTTTCACCATGTTACCCAAGATGGTCTCGATCTCCTGACCTCGTGATCCGCCCGCCTCGGCCTCCCAAAGTGCTGGGATTACAGGCTTGAGCCACCATGCCCGGCCTATTATTTAATTTTTATGGTGTACATATTTATGGTGGACATGATATTTTTTTTTTTTGAGATGAAGTCTTGGTCTGTCCCCCAGGCTGGAGTGCAGTGAGTAGCTGGGACTACAGGCACCCGCCACCACGCCCGGCTAATTTTTTGTATTTTTAGTAGAGACAGGGTTTCACCGTGTTAGCCAGGATGGTCTCGGTCTCCTGACCTCGTGATCCGCCCGCCTCGGCCTCCCAAAGTGCTGGGATTACAGGCTTGAGCCACCGCGCCCAGCCTGAGATATTTTGATACAGGCACACAATGTGTAATCATCACATCAGGGTAAATGAGGTAATCCCGTATACTATAAATTACCTCTAGATTACTTATAATTCTTCGTATAATGTATTATGAGTAATGCCTAATACATCTAATACATTGCCATGTAAATAGTCGTTATGCTGTGTTGTATTTTATTTTTTATTTGTATTTGTAAATTTTTTTAAAAATTACTTTTACTGATTTTTTTTGAGACAGTCTCTGTCACCCAGGCTGGAGTGCAGTGGCGCCATCTCTGCTCACTGCAACCTCCGCCTCCCGGGTTCAGGCAATTCTCCTATGTCAGCCTCCTGAGTAGCTGGGACTACAGGCACACGCTGCCACATCCGGCTAATTTTTTTTTTTTTTTTTTTTTTTTTGTATTTCAGTAGAGACGGAGTTTCACCGTGTTGCCCAGACTGGTTTCGAACTCCTGAGCTCAGATAGCCAGCTCGCCTCGGCCTCCCAAAGTGCTAGGATTACAGGCATGAGCCACCATGCCCGGCCCTTTTTTTTTTTTGAGAGGGAGCCTCACCCTGTTGCCCAGGCTGGAGTGCAGTGGCAGGATCTCGGCTCACTGCAACCTCTGCCTCCTGGGTTCAAGCAATTCCCCTGCCTCAGCCTCCCGAGTGGCTTGGATTACAGGCACGCACTGCCACACCCGGCTAATTTTTGTATTTTTAGTTGAGATGGGGTTTCACCTTGTTGGCCAGGCTGGTCTCGAACTCCTGGCCTCAAGTGATCTGCCCGCCTCGGCCTCCTACATTGCTGGGATTACAGGTGTGAGCCACCACACCCAGCCCTGAATATTTTTGATCTGGGGTTAGTCGAATCCATGGACGCAGAACCTGTGGGTACAGAGGGCCCGTTGTCTGTAACTGTGTAAAATCAGCTCAGTGCCTGTGTAGCCCCATTATGTCTGCCCATAATGTTTAGGAAAGTGAGTCTTTTAGCCTCATTCACACGGAGTCCATCTCACATCAGCACCTGCACGTCCCGTCACACTTGTGACCTTGAAGGGCCCTGAAGGAAAGTGAGTTGGTACAGTCTCTTAGCCTCATTCACACGGAGTCCATCTCACATCAGCACCTGCGCGTCCTGTCACACTTGTGACCTTGAAGGGCCCTGAAGGAAAGTGAGTTGGTACAGTCTCTTAGCCTCATTCACACAGAGTCCAGGAAAGTGAGTTGGTACAGTCTCTTAGCCTCATTCACACAGAGTCCACCTCACATCAGCACCTGCGCGTCCCGTCACGCTTGTGACCTCGAAGGCCCTGATGATGATTCCTGTGACGGTTTTTCAGCCACTGCTCTACGTGGGTTACTAGTGCTTTGTCATCTAGAACAGGGTTCGTAACCGAGGGGGACGCTGCTGGTGCATGATCACGACAAGCTTAGGAGTGAGAGGATGGTTTTCACTGAGTGGGGGGCTTGTGCTAGGCCCTGAGTGCTGGTGTGTATCGTCTCTCCTCACGCGGCCCCTGGAGGATGCACTGTGGGACCCACTGGTTTTCCCGATGGTGCTGCTGATACGTGGCTGAACCAGGATCTGTGCTCTGGCCCTGGAGCTGTGAACTGCCTGATAACCAGCCAAGGCTGCCACAGAAGGCTGCAACCTCCCCGTGCCAGGGACTGCAGTGGAGACGCCTTCTAAGCATTGCCTCATTTCATTCTCCCAAGGACTCTATGACATTGGCGTGATCACCCCTATTTTCCAGGTGAGGACACTGAGGCCCAGCGATGCGGAGATGTGCCGGCGATCCCGTCAGCGGTACAGTCGTCCGCCGCGGTGGGTCGTCCCTCCAGAGTCGATTCTTTTTCCCTGTGAGGCGCCCAGGCTAACGGGGAGCGTGGTGTTGGGACGTTTGGGAAGCAAATGTCACCGCTGTCTTTTGGTGGGAACTTCTCAGCCAGGGCGTTAGTGGAGATGATAACTCAAGCTCAGGTCTTGCGCATACTGACTACAGACTCTTGCAACAGGGAGAGTTTAGGAAAATGGTTCTGGAACCTCAGTAACTAGAAGAGACAGCCTTTGGCCGGGCACGGTGGCTCACGCCTGTTATCCCAGCACTTTGGGAGGCCGAGGCGGGTGGATCACGAGGTCAAGAGATCAAGACCATCCTGGCCAACATGGTGGAACCCTGTCTCTACTAAAAATGCAAAAATTAGCTGGGTGTGATAGGGGGTGCCTGTAATCCCAGCTACTCAGGAGGCTGAGACAGGAGAATCGCTTGAACCCGGGAGGCGGAGCTTGCAGTGAGCAGAGATTGTGCCACTGCACTCCAGCCTGGACGACAGTGTGAGACTCCATCTCAAAAAAAAAAAAGAGAGAGATAGTCTTCTGAACTTTCAAGCGCCTAGAATACATCAACTCCTTGTCTTTTAGTTACCCAGCTCCCCCAACTCACTCTCTCTCCCTCTCCCTGTCCCTCTCCTTCTCCCTCTCTACCCCAGGGAGGGTCTCTGGCAGCCAAGAAAGAGCCTTTGTGTGGCCAAAAGGGTGAAAACAGCCAAGGTCCCAGGACCCCGAGGACATTCCCAGTTTCCAGCCTGTGGTTTGCTGGCCTAACCTAAAGGCACGCCTGATTGGTGGGTTATCTCTGAACGATCAGCATTTCTGTGAAGGGCAGAATACTCTGGATTCAGGAGAGAGAGAAGCAGTGGAAGCTCCCCAGGCATTGGGCCTGCCTTGCATCTCCACAGAACATTTATTATTTTGGGGCTAAAGATACGAAAACAATCATACATTTAATATCCACCGACTTTGCGATGTTTAACATCTAACTCTGTCATCTGGGAAACTCTTTTTTTTTTTTTTTGAGACGGAGTCTCACTCTCTCGCCCAGGCTGGAGTGCAGTGGCGCGATCTCGGCT
>NW_026652294.1:32341839-32389687 GCF_009828535.3 Hylobates moloch | reverse complement strand
GGAGGCGGAGGTTACAGTGAGCCGAGACTGTGCCTCTGCACTCCAGCCTGGGTGACAGAGCGAGACTCTGTCTCAAAAATAAAAAATAAAAAAGAGAAATACTTGCTGCTCACCATCCTCCATGCACTTGCGTGGCGTGTTGTTGATGACCGAGGCAACCCTTGTGAGAATTCTCCTCTGTGGAGCCCTTTTTAGAAAATCTGACCCCATTTTAGAAAAATCCATTTCCATTATGTACCCGATTTTCTCCTCTCAGTGTGTTTCACAGTTGGTAGGTGGCTTGTTATTGTTGGTTTTTAAATTTTCCCCCAGTGTGGCCCTTGCTTGAAAGAAAACGCTGACCCCATTGGCCACGATTTAACAATTTTTGACCTCTGCCCAAGTTTTTCTGGATTTTTCTACCGGTTTAATTTCCAAGAGTGAGGGATACAAACTCACTGGAATCCCAAAACAAAGCTTGGTGTTTCCGAGGTGGAGGTGAGGAAGGGGTTTCCTCCCCTTTGTGGTTCTCTCCGCCCTCCTCCTACCGGCTGGCTTGCTGGCTGAGGAGCTTTTTCACAACTGAATGATTTGCCGGAGATGAGACGAAAAAAAGGGCTGGTCCTTTGGAGCTATTTGCCACAAATAAACGAACAGAATCTACCATACATTTGCCCCTTTGCCATCTGCTCAGCTGAGAGAGCCCTCCTGTGGCTCCAAACCCAACAGTGAGCAGGTGAGAGGGAGCCCCACGCTTGGTGAACGCAGCGCAGGGCCTTTGCAGCCGACTGGGAAAACAGCTCCAGTTAGAGGCAGTCCTAGGACGGGGGTACGGACCTGCAGAAACCTTCAGCTTTGAAGTCAGAGAAGCGTATTTGATCTTGGAGTTTGGGGCCAATATGGACAAGACAGGAACGCGAGTCACCTGGATTGGAAGCTCTCATTATGGACGCTTAATAAACAGGCTACGTAGCTGGTATTTTTTATTTTTTTATTTTTTTCTGAGACGGAGTTTCACTCTTGTTTTCCAGGCTGGAGTGCAGTGGCGCCATCTTGGCTCATTGCAACCTCCGCCTCCTGGGTTCAAGCAGTTCTCCTGTCTTAGCCCCCCGAGTCATAGCTGGGATTACAGGCGTGCACCACCACGCCCAGTTAATTTTTATATTTTTAGTAGAGACAGGGTTTCACCATGTTGGCCAGGCTGGTTTTGAACTCCTGGCCTCAAGTGATCCTCCTGCCTCAGCCTCCCAAAGTGCTGGGATTACAGGCGTGAGCCACTGTGCCCGGCCCAGTAATATTCTTTTGAAGAAAGATATGATTTAATGACCAGGTGTTACTTATTTTCAGTATCTCAAGGCTGGGCAGAGTAACTTAGAAGGTTACAGCATGGGGGGAACAGACCTGCTTGAGGTCATCACTCGGGGCCTCTCTGGACCTTCCCTCTGTGACCTTAGAACCCTCTGGCCAGCCGACCTCCGTGGAGCCTCCTTTCCCTGTCGGTGACCTTTCTCTGGACGTCCTCGAACCTGGGTAGTTCACATAGAGCTGGGAGTCGGTTGCTTGCTGGGTAACTTCATGCAGGACAAGCACCTCAGCTGACAGATTTAAAGTTCACAAACATTTTAGTCGAGAGAGAGAATGATGATGCCTGCGCAGGAGCTAACCTTAATATTTACCTTAAGAAACTGACGGTTATTTTAAAATGATGAAGTATGTTGGTGCAGGGAAGGGAGGAGGGTCTAGTGCCTGGCCACCCCACTGGAAATCCAGGGAGGCATGCTGTGAATTCAAATCCAGGGAGGCATGCGGTGAATTCATGGCTGCGTCCTGGAATCTTGTTCACTGGAAATCCAGGGAGGCGTGCAGTGAATTCATGGCTGCGTCCTGGAATCTTGTTTACTGGAAATCCAGGGAGGCGTGCGGTGAATTCAAATCCAGGGAGGCGTGCGGTGAATTCATGGCTGCACCCTGGAATCTTTTTTTTTTTTTTTTTTTTGAGACAGAGTCTCGCTCTGTCGCCCAGGCTGGAGTGCAGTGGCGTGATCTCGGCTCACTGCAAGCTCCGCCTCCCGGGTTCACGCCATTCTCCTGCCTCAGCCTCTCCGAGTAGCTGGGACTACAGGCGCCCGCCACCACGCCCGGCTAATTTTTTGTATTTTTAGTAGAGACGGGGTTTCACCGTGGTCTCGATCTCCTGACCTCAGGATCCGCCCGCCTCGGCCACCCAAAGTGCTGGGATTACAAGCGTGAGCCACCGCGCCCGGCCTGCACCCTGGAATCTTGTTTTTAAGGGTCCTGCAAAGCCCGCTGGGCTGTTGTGAAATGAGGCAAGCTATCAGTACCTGGTCCTGAGTGGTGAAAGGGTCTGGGTGATGTCTTCGTTAGGGGCTTTTGACCTCAGTGGAATTGATTTTTAACAGAGACGTTGCGTTTTGAAGTTGCCCGCTGCACTTTTTCCTTCTTTTTACCAAAACATCTATTGGGATAGTTTCCTCTTTAAAAGTAATATTGAGGCGAGGCCAGGTGCAATGGCTCACGCCCGTAACCCCAGCACGTAAGGAGACAGAGATAGGAAGACAGCTTGAGCCCAGGATTTCGAGACCTGCCTAGGCAACATAGCGAGACCCTATAATCCACGGAAAGGGGGAAAAAGAGACAAAAAAAAAAAAAAGTGATATTGAGGCCAGGTGCAATGGCTCACGCCTGTAATCCCAGCACTTTGGGAGGCAGAAGTGGGAGGATCACTTGAGGCCAGGAGTTCGAGACCAGCCTGGGGAACATACTGAGACCGCCTGCCCATCTCTACCAAAAAAATACAAAAATTAGCTGGACGTGGTGGCCTGTGCCTGTGGTCCTGGCTACTCAGGAGGCTGAGGTGGGAGGATCACTCGATCCCAGGAGTTTGAGGCTGCAGTGAGCTATAATCACACCACTGCACTCCAGCCTGGATGACAGCAAAAAAAGTAAGAAAAAGACGGTAATACTGGAAGCGGGAGTTGAATGCATTCTCCCTCCCCGACTGCAGGGCCCGCGACAGTGGTGCTCATGCCTGCAAATTATATTTTTTAAAAAGTAATATTGGATCATTGAATACAAAAAAAGCATATGGGGGATCAGTCTCCTGCAGACCCCCTAGCTAGAAGTGTCGCTGTTCTGACATCATAAGGCAGCCTTATCTTTTTCTGTGTAGGCACATACATGTGTGTCTTACACACTTAGGATGTATTTTGAGTGTATTTTCATGTAAGAATGTATTCTTTAAAAAGATGATCTCTGGCCAGGCACAGTGGCTCACACCTGTAATCCCAGCACTGTGGGAGGCCAAGGTGGGAGGATCACCTGAGGTCAGGAGTTTGATACCAGCTTGGGTAATATGGTGAAACTCCATCTCTACTAAAAATATAAAAATTAATCAGGCGTGGTGGCGGGCACCTGTAATCCCAGCTACTCGGGAGGATGAGGCAGGAGAATCACTTGAACCTGCGAGGCATAGATTGCAGTGAGCCGAGATGGCGCCATTGCACTCCAGCCTGGGTGACGAGTGAAACTCTGTCTCAAAAAAAAGAAAAAGAAAAAGCTGATTTCTACTAGCTACGTGGTATTTTGCTGTATCTATCTGTCTGTCTATGTGTATATATGTACCATACTTAATTTAACAGTTTCCAGTTTCCTATGATAGGAAATGTAGGTCAGTTCCAAATTTTGCTGGAATAACCAGTGCTGTTATAAACTTGTTTTTATATTCTTCTCTGTGCACATCTTTGGTGGTTCTCTTGGGATAAATTCCTAGAAGAAGAATTGCTAGGTCAAAGATTCCATTATATTTTTAGCTCCCATTTTCCTTTCATTTGTTTCCTTCCTTCCTTCCTTCCTTCTTTCTCTCTCTCTCTCTTTCCCCTCTCTTTCTCTTTCTCTCTCTCTTTCGTAGACGGAGTCTCGCCCTTGTTGTCCAGGCTGGAGTGCAGCGGTGGCATCTCGGCTCACTGCAGTCTCTGCCTCCCGGGTTCATGCCAGTCTCCTGCCTCAGCGTCCCGTGTAGCTGGGATTACAGGCGCCCGCCATCACACCCAGCTAATTTTTAGTAGAGACGGGGTTTTGCCATGTTGGCCAGGCTGGTCTTGAACCCCTGACCTCAAGTGATCCACCCGCCTCGGCTTCCCAAAGTGCTGGGATTACAGGTGTGAGCCACCGCGCCCAGCCTGTTCTGTTCTTAATTTTATCTTCTTTTTCATCATTTTTCTTTTGATTTTGTCTGTTTTCTTTCTTTTTGTTTTGTTTTTTGAGACAGTGTCTCACTCTGTCGCCCAGGCTGGAGTGGCAGTGGCGCGATCTCGGCTCACTGCAACCTCCATCTCACGGGTTCAAGTGATTCTCCTGCCTCCGCCCCCAAGTAGCTGGGACTACAGGTGCTCGCCACTAAGCCCGGCTAACTTTTGTATTTTTTTAGTAGAGATGGGGGTTTTACCATGTTGGCCAGGCTGGTCTCGAACTCCTGACCTCGTGATCCACCAGCCTCAGCCTCCCAAAGTGTCGGGATTACAGGCGTGAGCCGCTGCGCCCGGCCAGGCTCGGGACCTTTTCTTGGGCTCAGCCTTCGCGCTAGCTGTGAGCTGTGTTTGTGGCCAGCTCACCTGCTGTCATATCAGGGCAAGCTCTTGCCGCCTGCTCTAGATCTAACTGCCGCCCTGGGCCTTCCCATCATCCCATGCTTTTCAAAAACTGCTTTCTGGAGCAGTAAAACAGCCCAAGTGGAAGGCTTGTTCCTCTCCGGCCTCTTTTGTCCTCTGACCCTGACCCCTCCAAATAGGCGTTCACGGGGTTCTCCCGGGGCCTCTGTCCCTTAACCTCTGTGTATTTGCTGCTACGCAGAAGGCCATTGCAAGGTTGGCCTTGGTGGGTTTTCAAATGTGGTCCCAGCTGCAGCCATTCCTCTCCCTTCCTGTCCTTGTACCAAAAGCAGAAACCTTCTGAGTTCTTCTTTAGCGATGGCCCCTGTGCCGTGTCGCTCCTGTGGCCTTTCCGCTGGGCGCAGCGTTTTTCTTCCCTCGTGGCCGCTGAGCACTGCTCTGGGCTATGTGACTTCAAAGCCATACCCCCAGAGGTAGCTGTCCTTAAACTAAAACTGAAACGAAAGACATTTCTGAGCTCCTTAAAAAATAATAATCATCATCGAACGCCCCGTGAATTCTCTGCTTTTCATGTGGTTCCCAGCGTCCCCCTGACAGCGTGACCTGTTGAGGGCTGCCAGCTCGAATGCCTTTGATGTCTGTCTCCAGGATACTTCCCTGGAATCTGTGCAGAAAAGAGTGAAATTGGAGTGAGTGTGTGTGTTGGGGAGGGCGGTGGGGGGACCCCAGGAACTTTGGGGGTGTGTTCTGAAGGAAACGAGCTTGAACCGGCAATAGCCTTGGAGAAGTGTGCGTTCCTCTCGATGACGGAGAGTTTCGGCTTCTCCCTCCTTTTCTCCCTCCCCACCTGTTTTCCTGGAAGCTGCCGCTTTGGTTCTCACTGTGTGCGATCACCGCGGAGCCCTCTTCTCCAGGTGTGTTCCTTGTGTCCTGAGTTCTCAAGCAGCCTTGTGGGTCCCTGTTGGAAGCTGATTCCTTCCGTTTCCTCTGGCCGCTGCCCTCTTGGACTCCTGGGCTCTTCTTTCTTGCCCTGCACCTTGCCCCCCGCCCTCCTTTTTTTCATTAAGAAAAAATGCACCCAGCACTTTGGGAGGCCGAGGCGGGCGGATCACCTCAGGTCAGGAGTTCGAGACCAGCCTGGCCAACATGATGAAACCCCGTCTCTACTAAAAATACAAAAAAAATCAGCTGGGCGTGGTGGTGGGCGCCTGTAATCCCAGCCACTCAGGACACCAAGGTGGGAGGATTGCTTGAGCCCGGGAGGCGAAGGCTGCAGTAAAGGCTGCAGAGTCTCACTGTGTCGCCCAGGCTAGAATGCGGTTGTGCAATCTCGGCCCACTACAACCTCCGCCTCCTGGGGTCAAGCTGATCCTCCCACCTCAGCCTCCCAAAGTGTTGGGATTACAGGCGTGAGCCACCGTACCCGGCCTTTCTGTCTCTTTTCTATCAGTAGGTGTTGTGATGGTGAACACAGCCCTGCCTTTTCTGGGACACTCCCAGTTTTATGTCATTTTAACTTTTTCAGTAAAGGTGAGTTTATATGGGGAAGTGTGACTTAACTGTAATGACTTTGTAAAGTATCTCGCATGCATTTGCAAGTTAGAAAAGAAATCCGTTATAAATCCATGGATTCTGAAAACTGGTGCCGCCGACAGCTCTGATGCCCCCATTTTAGCCAGACATCGTAGCATCCTTTTTTTCCTCACTGTTAGCACAGCCAGAATTTGGCACTCCAGACCTGAGGCAGGCCGACACACCTCACCCTTCTCTCCTGCCCTTCCTCTAAGTCCAGTTTTTCCACAGCAGAATCCTGCTTTCAGGTCACTTTTGGGGACCAGAAGGTGTGGAAGGAGGGAATCGTCGAGCCAGGTGGTGGCAGCACGCGGTGTGTGCATTCACAGGACGGGCTTGACCTGGGCAGATGCCGGCCGGATTGTGTGTGGTGCACACTCACCACCTCACCCTGGACACTCACCAGCGCACCTGTCGCTGCAGTGCCTCAGAGGGAGGGCAGCCCTTCCGCCCCACGGGAGAAGAACACAAAGCAAAACCAAAGGCTTTGTCGCAGGGAACGTTTCTGGTCTAACAACAGGAGGTTGCTTCCACCAAGCCTCACGGCGTTGAGCCCGATGGCGTGTCTTGAGTCCATAGGTTGAATCGAGTGGCCTGTTGGTGAGAGGGACACACTCCAGTCATCCTTTGGAGGACAATCAATGGAAGCACAGGCAAGAGCTGCAGGTTTTTTTTTTTTTTTGAGATGGAGTCTCGCTCTGTTGCCCAGGCTGGAGTACAGTGGCACGCTCTTGGCTCACTGCAACCTCTGCCTCCCGGGTTCAAGCGATTCTCCTGCCTCAGCCTCCCGAGTAGCTGGGATTACAAGCATGCGCCACCACACCCAGCTAATTTTGTATTTTCAGTAGAGACGGGGTTTCACCATGTTGGTCAGGCTGGTCTTGAACTCCTGACCTCAGGTGATCCACCCGCCTCCGCCTCCCAAAGTGCCGGGATTACAGGCGTGAGCCACCACGCCTGGCCTAGGCTGCTGGTTTTATTCCAGGCAAGGATGTGGCTGGCATGGTATCTAATGGCATGTTATGAAAGCTGGCTTTGTTCTGCAGGACGGCAACTGTCAATACCCGCGTGAATAGCAGGCTCTCCCAGCTCTCAGAGCAAGCTCCTTCTGTGATTCCTGGGCGTGTTCTGCAGAGCTCAGGGTCATAGATACAGTAGGCGCTCAGTAAACATGTGGGGAATGAATGAGCGCAGAGCTCATTGATCAGAGCGCGTGTTTGTTGCAGCCGCCAGCACATCCTAAAGCTGGATCCTGAAGTGTCTTGGTCTTTCCCTACAACCTTGCCAGACCTTTAAGCATCATCTTGTCCCACTGGCCGTGACCCAGCGGAAGCCTCCCACTTCTCAGTGTTCTTCAGCTGGGGGGTTTCTGGCCGTCACACAGACCACATGATATAGGAGGTGGGGGTTTTGTGCCAGAGGATTCCCAGATACGAAGGAATTGGAGCAGAGTCCTGCGGCCGTTTAAAGAGCACAGCAAGGCTGGGCGCGGTGGCTCACGTCTGTAATTCCAGCACTTTGGGAGGCCGAGGTGGGCAGATCACCTGAGGCCAGGAGTTCAAGACCAGCCTGGCCAACATGGTAAAACCCTGTCTCTACTAAAAATACAAAAATTATCTGGGCGTGGTGGTGTGTGCCCCTGTGATCCCAGCTACTCAGGAGGCTGAGGCAGGAGAATCACTTGAACCTGGGTGGTGGAGGCTGCAGTGAGCTGAGATCACACCACTGCACTCCAGCCTGGGAGACAGGGTGAGAGACCCCATCTCAAAAAACAATAAATAAATTTAAAAAAAAAAGAGCACAGCAAAATGATGCAATGATGAGTGGCAGCAAGTGAAGGCTCTGTCCAGATAGTCCGTGTGGGATTGGACTAAAAGAATGTTCTTTCTTTTTTTTTTTTTGAGATGGCATCTCACTCTGTCACCCAGGCTGTAGTGAAATGGCATGATCAAGGCTCACTGCAACCTTCACCTCCCGGGTTCAAGTGATTCTCCTACCTCAGCCTCCCAGGTAGCTGGGATTACAGGCACCTGCCACCATGCCCAGCTAATTTTTGTATTTCTAGTAGAGACGGGGTTTCACCGTGTTGGCCAGGCTGGTCCCGAACTCCTGACCTCAAGTGATCCGCCCACCTTGGCCTCCCAAAGTGCTGGAATTACAGGCATGAGCCACTGTGCCCGGCCGAGAATTTGGGTTGGAATTTGGCCAGACTTGGGGTTGTTTTTTTTTTTTTTTTTGAGACGGGGTCTCTCTCTGTCACCCAGGCTGGAGTGCAGTGGCGCCATCTCGGCTCACTGCAAGCTCCGCCTCCCGGGTTCATGCCATTCTCCTGCCTCAGCCTCTTGAGTAGCTAGGACTACAGGCGCCTGCCACCACGCCCGGCTAATTTTCTGTATGTTTACTAGAGACGGGGTTTCACCGTGTTAGCCAGGATGGTCTCGATCTCCTGACCTCGTGACCGCCCACCTTGGCCTCCCAAAGTGCTGGGATTACAGGCATGAGCCACCGCGCCCGGCCAAGACTTGGGATTTTCTTGACTGTAAGTCACCAATTCAGCGTCTTTTCCAGAAGTGACTTTCTATACTTGTCTTACTTCCAGAAGTAAGTTTTCTTCTTCTTGTACTTTTTTTGTATTTTTAGTAGAGACGGCGTTTCACTGTGTTGGCCAGGATAGTCTGGATCTCATGACCTCGTGATCCGCCCGCCTTGGCCTCCCAAAGTGCTGGGATTACAGGCGTGGGCCACCGCGCCCAGCCTTCTTATTGTACTTTCTAAATTTCCCCATAGTCTGAATGTATGACTTTTATAATCATAAAGTGAAAAATAAAATGCGTTTTTAAAAATTAATTGAAGTTCGAGAACATCGTGTCATTTGTTTTAAATCACATAGCGAGGCATGCCACCCCTGTTTCCCCTCCTGTTTATTTTTCAATTAATAAAAGGCAAGGGATGTTTGTGCTTGAGGCTTGAGGACCTTGGCTGCTTGTATTGGAATCCGTGAATTCAGTCCAAATTGATAAGTGTTCTGGTATTTGTGGAGGCTTTTTATTTATTTTATAAAAACCAGCTTACACGAAGGCACATTTCTAAAGCTGACCACGTAGGTTTCAGGATAAACAGCTTTCTAGTTAGTGCTTCGTGAATAATACGGATATGGATTTACTGGAGGTGTCTTGAATGTGTTCTTAATGCATTGTTTTAAGTTAGTGGGAGGCCAAGATGAAAGGGGGAATTTCAAGATAAGCCCTGTGAGTCATTTGGTGTTGCAGTGGGGAGTTGAGAGGGATGGGATTTGCCTTAGCATTCACGCAGAGTCCTGGTGCAGAAAGTGTGTATCCAAGCAGAAGGCAGCCTGGGCTTGTTGGAGTCAAGGGGCCCTCGTTTTGGCTGGGATTTGGGAAGTGAGCATGTGGTGAGTCTAATATTAGAAAACCAGTTCTTCCCCTTCCCCCACCCCTATCCTGCAGGCTTTTCTGTCCCTGTCGCGATGTGTGCCCGGAGTCTCTCCCGCTCCTGTCTCTGTGAGCATTCTTTTAATTTACTTCTCGGCTGCCTATCTTTCTACTAATCAGATTTCCTCCTTCGGCCGAGCTCTTCTCCCAAAGGCCTCACCTTCGTCTTAAGCTGCCTTGCACCGGTTAGATGGTTCTGTGTTTCAGAGGCGGACGTTGGCTTCTGTAAGTGGTAACTGCAAATCTGGAGTACAGAATCACATCGGATCCACAAGAGTTTTCTCTTCTGTGGTTGGTTGTGTCGTTTCTTGCTTTCTGGAACCTCTCGGGACTATTTCGCCCACTTGGGAGCTTCAGACGCAACCTTTGATGTTAGTGGGAAGGGATATTACAAGTGGTCATGACAACTGAAACTGAGCAGGTTCAAGAGGACGGGCTGGGATGGGTGCCGGGGCTCACGTCTGGAATCCCAGCACTGTGGGAGGCCGAGGCGGGTGGATCACCTGAGGTCAGGAGTTCGAGACCAGCCTGGCCAACATGGAGGAACCTCATCTCTACTTAAAATACAAAAATTAGCCTGGCGTCGTGGTGGACGCACATGACTTATGCAAAGCCGGCCACGACAAGGCACTCCCCACCCACTCAGCTGCTTGTCCAGGGACCGCACAGCCCACTCGCTGCCCACTGATGGCAAAAGTCGGTGCCTCTCAGAAGCCTCTTCCTGTGATGGGTCCTTGCTGCTGACCCCACTAGAGCTCACACAGGGCAGGGGCCCAGAACCTGGGGAAACTAGCCCTGGAGAGCCTTTAAAATGCCCGTGTTTTCTTAGAAGGGGCTCAGGCCTTCCTCTGAAGCTGCCTTAATGGATAGTTAACACCTGGCTGAGGAGAGGACGACTGGACGACTGCACCCAAAGCTGCCTCAGAGTTGTGTTTTGCTGAAGACCTGCGGTTTCCAAACTGAAGAATGACCGGAAGGGCTTGTTAAACGCAGATTCCTGGGCCCCATCCCAGAGTTTTTGACTTGGTAGGTCCAGGCTGGGGCCCAACAGTTTGCAATTCTAGCAACAGTTCCCAGGCGACCCCGAAGCCGTATGTCCAGGGATCAGAGTTTAAGAACCACTGCCTAGGACCAAAACAAGGCCGGTTTGGGTTGGTAGTTGCGCAGGTAGACAGACTCTTCATATCAGCTTTGCCTTAGCCTTTTTTCCAGGCTTCCAAATAATTAAACATTTCTAAAATTGTTCATTTTATTTTATTTTTGAGATAGGGTCTCTCTCTGTTGCCCAGGCTAGAGTGCAGTGGTAGTATCTCAGCTCACTGCAGCCTCCTTCTCCCAGGTTTAAGTGATTCTCCTGCCTCAGCTTCCCCATTAGCTGGGATTATAGGCACCCACCACCACATCTGGCTAATTTTTGTATTTTTAGTAGAGACGGGGTTTCATCATGTTGGCCAGGCTGATCTCCTGGCCTTGAGTGATCCACCCGCCTCGGCCTCCCAAAGTGCTGGGATTACAGGCGTGAGCCACCATGCCAGGCCAAAAATATTTTTTTAAATAAATAACATATGCCTATGGCGAAAACAAAATCAAGTAGTATGCATAGGCTTATTATATGATGTTATCTTTCTTGCTTTTTTTTTTTTGAGACAGGGCCTCACTCTGTCACCAGGCTGGAGTGCAGTGGTGCAATCTCCCCTCACTACAACCTCCGTCTCCCAGGTTTAAGCATTTCTTCTGCCTCGGCCTCTCCAGTAGCTGAGATTACAGGCACACACCACCACACCTGGCTAATTTTTTTTTTAGGTGGAGACTCGCTCTGTCACCCAGGCTGGAGTGCAGTGGCGCGATATTAGCTCACTGCAGCCTCAACTTACTAGGCTCAGGCAGTTCTCCCACCTCAGCCTCCTGCGTCGTTGGGACTCCAGGCGCGCAACACCGCACCTGGCGAACTTCAACATTATGTGTTCATTTGCGCTAGGCTAGAGATCAATTTAGCTCCCTTAAGAGCAAACTCACCAGCCGGGCGCGGTGGCTCACACCTGTAATCCCAGCACTTTGGGAGGCCGAGTCGGGCGGATCACGAGGTCAGGAGTTCAAGACCAGCCTGACCGACATGGTGAAACCCCGTCTCTACTAAAAATACAAAATTAGCCGGGCGTGGTGGCGGGTGCCTGTAGTCCCAGCTACTCAGGAGGCTGAGGCAGGAGAATCCCTTGAACGTGGGAGGCGGAGGTTGCAGTGAGCCGAGATCGCGCCATTACACTCCAGCCTGGGCCACAAGAGTGAGATTCTGTCTCAAAAAAAAAAAGCAAACTCAACTTTCTTTGTCCTCTTGATACATCACCATTTACAGTTTTCCTGATTACACTTTTAGCATTTAATAACATGTTTGTGCCTTTAATCCTTACCCTTCAATACGGCTTTGGGAACGTTGGTGTCTCTTTATCCTGCCCATCAGGTCTCTGCACTTCCTTCCTATTTTTTGTACCTTTTGCTTTGTCAAGGTTGTATTTACACTGTGTTGTGTAACCGCGATTCATGCTTTGTGTGTAGTTGAAAATCAGCCAGTCAATCAATAGGGGCATTGTCGTGTCTGTAAATATTGTTTGTGGCAGGTTCCAGTGGTATATTATGATTACATTATTTGTACAGCTTTTCATTTTTTCCTGAAGTTTCTAACTCCCTTTTTCCTCCTTGTGTTACCTTAGTCCCCAGAAGTCTCAATCCAATCAGGTAGTTTAATGAGTACCCCCCCTTTTTTTTTTTTGAGATCGAAAGTTTTTTTGCTCTGTCACCCAGGCTGGAATGCAATGGCACGATCTCAACTCACTGGCAACCTCCGCCTCCCGGCTTCAAGTGATTCTTCTGCCTCAGCCTGCTGAGTAGCTGAGATTACAGGTATCCGCCATCACACCGGCTAATTTTTGTATTTTTAGTAAAGACGGGGTTTCGCCATCTTGGCCAGGCTGGTTTTGAACTCTTGCCTGCCTCAGTCTCCCGTAGTGCTGGGATTACAGGTGTGAGCCACTGCACCCAGCCTGAGCCCCTTTTTAACTTGGAGATCCCCCTTTCCTGGGATTACCAGTCTTCCTCCATTCCAGACAGGTGGTTCGCTGGGTCGGCTACACAGCTGTCATCCCGGAACTTTCCTTCGGTACTTTCCTGAGTTGGATTTTATTCTAACCCCCGTCATTGATTGATTCCAAAGTTTTTTTTTTTTTTTTTTCTTCTGTAGCTCAGATACCAGTTAGATGTGTCACCAAGGAGATCTTAAAGGGCAAACTGCATTTTCGAGAGCAGAGCTTTAAAATCTAGTATGAGTTCAACAGGTTACGTGTAAATGGGAATCAGCTGTCTTTGGATTAAACACTACTACACAGTTTTTTTAAGAAGATTAAAAACGGAAGAGAAGCAAGGATTCCAAACGCTCTTTCCAGAGCAGCCCAGCTGCTTTGCAATCTGGACTTGAACCTCCTCTGGTTGGGTCAGTCTGGAATCAGAGCCGCCTCCAGGGATTGAGGGATACGTGGTAGGTGTGGTGGGAAATGCTAAGCTAAGGTTGAGCTCAAGCCCTGAGTTGAAATCCTGGTTTTAGTTCCTGTTAGCTGGTTGATCTCCCTTCTATTATGGACAATAAGCCCAGCCTTCCTGGAATACTGGGAAGATTGAATAAACCAGAGGGTAGGAGGGCACAGCGGAAAACTGGGATGTTGTTTACAGACAGGTTGTCATTGTGAAGCTGTGATCAGATGTTGGATCTTGCTACAGGATTTAAACCTGCAAAAGCTGTAAGTGAAGACCGAGCTGGAGTTTCGTGCACAGTCAAATAAAACGTGTAGCCAATTGGACACATTTAATAACGCGAACCAGTGTTTTCCTGCAGGAGTCACCAACTCAAATGCCAGTAGAGGGGCAGGCAGGTGAAGTGAGTGGTCCGGGCCAGGTGGTGGTGGGGGACAGAGTGGAGGGCCACAGCCAGCCCTCGGGGAAAGCCGGCACTCACCTCCAGCTGCTTGTTGCCGTAATGAAGGCCAACGGTGCCAGCTCTTCTGATTTTTCAAGCTAACAATCTGGGTTTTTATGTGAAGCTAGTTAAGTTTTACATGCTGTTAGCCAGTTAAAATTTTTCTTAACATTGGGCAAAGCCAAACAAAGCACATATGCCGTTCACTAATTTAAGGCCTCGGCTTTACTCTGTGGGAATTAAGTGTGAATTGCAAACAGTTCCCAAAATTTATGATGAGTGTTGCATTTATACAGCTGATTACAGCGTTTAGGCCATTTGCTCATCTGCTGGTCTTCTTGATATCTGCACATGTGAGTGATATTCTCCAATATCTTTTATTTACTTAATTATTTTTTGAGACAGAGTCTCACTCTGTCACCCAGGCTGGAGCGCAGTGGCGCAATCTCGGCTCACTACAAACTCCGCCTCCCGGGATCAAGCGATTCTCCCTCCTCAGCCTCCCGAGTAGCTGAGATTACAGGTGCCCGCCACCACGCCTGGCTAATTTTTGTATTTTTAGTAGAGACGGGGTTTCACCGTGTTGTCCAGGCTGGTCTCGATCTCCTGACCTCAGGTGATCGCCTGTCTCCGCTTCCCAAAGTATTGGGATTACAGGCGTGAGCCACCGCACCCAGCCTTCCAGTACCTTTTCAAGGGAATTAAGGATAATATTGAGATGAACATAGCCAGAATGGATCTTTTTAGAACACAGTGAGAAACTTCCCTCTAGGTTAATAGTATTCATCCAATAATCCAAGCTTCAGGGGTGTGGTGGTTGGCCAGTTACCAGTTCACATTATCCAGCCTGTGGATCTGTGTTGTCCACAAGGATTCCATAGGAAATCTCATTGAATGCTTTTCTGATGAAGTCAGATGTGCTCGGCAGAGCACGTTTCCCAAACTGCCACTCTTTGGAATGAGATGTGAAGTTAGCTGGATGTCGCTTTTTAGAGAGGTGATGCTGTGGCTGAGACCCCGCTGCCTGGACTCTGTGCCCTGGAGACCCCCACTTTGCAGACTGCTCATACATCAGCTTTTCTAGTGACGCACGCTTATGGCACTTTCTTTGCAAAACACCTTCGTCTGCATTCTCATTAGTCCCTCACCACAACCCTGTGAATTAAGTAACTCCTCCAGATTCTTGGCCAGAGTCCTCTTCAAGTTTACAGTTGTGGTTTCCCTTTATCTAGGATGTTTATCCTCTCCTCTCTTTGCTAATGACCACCAGCCCAGATTCTCAGAGAGGTTGACTTTGTTAACACAAGCAGCTGGGGTTGGTGAGAGTCCAGGTGGTATAAGGAACATCACGTGCAGACTTGGTAATTAAAGAAAAGCTGGTGAGGGGGCGAGTGGGCACGGCTGTCTCTAGGAGTTCTTTTGAAATGGGCTTCACTTCTCCCTCTAAGCCCGTCCCTTTTGTTCTCTGCCTCTGAGAGCCAGTGCTGTCTGGCTGGTTACGCCGTCTCCCACGGAGTATGCCTCCTTCTCCTCCCGCAAACCATCGCTGTCTGACCGGTTACGTGGACCGTCTCCCACAGAGCCCTCCTCCTGCAAACCATACTTTTGCTTTTTTTTTTTTTTTTGAGACAAGGTTTTACTTCCATCACCCAGGCTGGAGTGCAATGGCGTAATCTCGGCTCACTGCAACCTCCTGCCTCAGCCTCCTAAGTAGCTGGGACCACAGGTATGCGCCACCATGCCTGATTATTTTATTTTTTGTGGAGATGGGGTTTCGCCTTGTTGCCCAGGCTGGTCTGGAACTCATGAGTTAAGTGATCTGCCTGCCCTGGCCTCCAAAGTGCTGGGATTCCAGGTGTGAGCCACAGCGCCTGGTCCTAATTTTGCTTCTTTTACCTCCCTTTTCTTTTTTTTTTTTTTTTTGAGACGGAGTCACTGTCGCCCAGGCTGGAGTGTAGTGGCACAATCTCGGCTCACTGCAACCTCCGCTTCCCGAGTAGCTGGGTCTACAGGTGCCCGCCATCACGCCTGGCTAATTTTTTGTGTATTTTTAGTAGAGACGGGGTTTCACTGTGTTAGCCAGGATGGTCTCGATCTCCTGATCTCGTGATCCGCCTGCCTCGGCCTCCCAAAGTGCTGGGATTACAGGCGTGAGCCACCGCGCCCGGCCTGACTTTTGCGTCTCTTACGTCCCTTTTCTGTACTCCTTCCAGCCTCCCATTGGGTCACTGACTCACCTCCCAGGGTTGTTATGAACAGTTTTCTTGGCTGCATTAGATGGGAGATGGGCAAAAGTGTTTATCCCCAGACTCTTTCATTACCCAGAGCCTTGTTCTACAAATCCCAAGGATGTGTGGGATGGCCAGACACGTTGGCTCACGCCTGGAATCCCAGCTCTTTGGGAGGCCAAGGCGGGCAGATTGCTTGAGCTCAGGAGTTTGAGCAGCCTGGGCAACATGATGAAACCCCATCTCTACAAAAAATACAAAAATGAGCCAACATGGTGGTGCACGCCTGTGGTCTCAGCTACTTGGAAGGCTGAAGTGGGAGGATGGTTTTAGCCCGGGAAGCAGAGGCTGTGGTGAGCCGAGATTGCACCACTGCACTCCAGCCTGGGCAATAAAGCCAGACCTTGTCTCAAAAAAAAAAAAAAAGTGGGATACTCCTGTTAATAAAGAGAAAAGAGAGGGAAGGAGAGCCGGGCACAGTGGCTCATGCCTGTAATCCTAGCGTTGGGAGGCAGAGGTGGGAGGATCGCTTGAGTCCAGGAGTTTGAGACCAGCCTGGGCAACATGACAAGACCCTGTCTTTATAAAAAAATAAAAAATTAGCCGGGTGTTGTGGTGCACGCCTGTAGTCCTAGCTACTTGGAGGGCTGGAGTGGGAGGATTGCTTGAGCCTGGGAGGTTGAGGCTGCAGTGAGCCATTGATGGTGCCACTGCACTACCGCCTGGGTGACAGAGCAAGATCTGTCTCTTGAAAGAGGGAAGGAGGAGAAAAATAGAGACAAGAGACGGTAGATACTGAGAATGTGCGGATCTAACATTGTCTTGATTCTTGAGAGCCTTCATCCATCCCAAAGGTTCCTGACAGGTCATAATTCTGCTAAGACATGGATTTGAACTGCAGCCCAGTTGCTAACTCTTAAGTCATTAAAACTTTCTTTGTGAAAAATGGCTCTTTTGCAAAGAGAATCTCAGCTGCTACTATTTGTGATATCAGGGAAGAAAAAGCAAAGATTATCTAAAGAAGTGATAGCTCTTAGCCAGAGAAAGGGAGTTTTGGATAAACTAAAGACTAGAATGATGACTTTTTGCTGTGCTGGGAGTAAGCTCACCATGCAGGGACGTTCATGAGCGTTTTAGCAGTTGCTTCAGCCAGGGCAACGTTTGTATGAGTGAGGTGGTCTTAGAGAAAGTTGAATGGGGGGTTGTAGTGGGAGGTGAGACATTAATAACAACAACCACCACAAATCAGGAGCTGGGCACAGTGGCTCACTCCTGTCATCCCAGCACTTTGGGAGACCGAGGCGGGCGGATCACCTGAGGTCAGGAGTTCAAGACCAGCCTGGCCAACATGGTGAAACCTCGTCTCTACTAAAAATACAGAAATTAGCCGGGCATGGTGGCGGGTGCCTGTAATCCCAGCTACCTGGGAGGCTGAGGCAGGAGAATTGCTTGAACCTGGGAGGCGGAGGTTGCAGTGAGCCGAGATCGCGCCATTGCATTACAGCCTGGGCGATAAGAGCAAAACTCTTGTCTCAATCAGTCAATCAGCAAAAAGCCAGGAGCCTCTCCAGCCTCCTCTGTGTTCTGGGTTTGGGGTTTCTGAAGCTGCCTGGATGTGCTTCTCTGGAATGTTGGGGCTTCCTTGTCCCCGTCACTGGACTTGTTCTGGCGGGTGCCTTGTGACCAGAGTATTCCTAGGTTTGCTTTCTGGGAGGCGGGCGGCCTCATTCTTTTTTTTGTTTTGTTTTGTTTTGTTTTGAGATGGGGTCTTGCTCTGTCACCCAGGCTGGAGTGCAGTGGTGTGATCTCGGCTCACTGCAAGCTCCGCCTCCTGGGTTCACACCATTCTCCCGCCTCAGCCTCTGGAGTAGCTGGGACTACAGGCGCCCGCCACCGTGCCTGGCTAATTTTTTTTTGTATTTTTTAGTAGAGACGGGGTTTCACCCTGTTAGCCAGGATGGTCTCGATCTCCTGAGCTCGTGATCCGCCCGCCTCGGCCTCCCAAAGTGCTGGGATTACAGGTGTGAGCCACCGCGCCCGGCGAGGCCTCATTCTTGACTCAAGTCTCTGTATCTCCTTCTTACCACCCTTCCTTCTTCTCCCTTCCACCTCATGTTTAGGTCTCTGTATCTCCTTCTTACCACCCTTCTTTCTTCCTCCCTGTCCCCTCCTTTGGTGCCTCTGCAAGACACCAAAGCCTGAGACAATCAGCTTTGAACCGAGAGACGCAGAGGCTTTTGGTGGCTGGTTCTTACACCTGAATCCACTGGCTGCTCCCAAGGCCCTGGGCCAAACCTCAAAGCGAATAGTTACTTTTCCTTCCCACCTGGCTTGTAAAATCTCTTCTCCCCATCCCCCATCCCAAATTGCCACCCAGGCCTGTCTCCAGTTCCCTATAACTACTTCCTGCCTTTACCTGGGCATTCCTTTCTGAGTGATGGGAGTTTCGCAGATGAAAGTAATTTACACCGAAGGTGTGAATGAGGCTTGGTCTTTGAATATTTGCATTTTAAAATCAAATGAGGCTTGGTGCGACCAAGGGCTGGGGGTGGGGAGCAGGGGCACGGAATGGAGTTAGTCTTTGAGGATGGAATTTCAGTTTGGGAAGATGAAAAATTCTGGAGACAGATGGTGGTGATGGTTGCAGAACAGTAGATGCACCTAATGCTGCAGGACGGTCCATCGGAACACACTTGAAATAGTACGTTTTCTGTTATGTATATTCTATCACAATAAAAAATTAAAAATCGGCCGGGCGCAGTGGCTCATATGCCTGTAATCCCAGCACTTTGGGAGGCCGAGGTGGGCAGATCACCTGAGGTTGGGAGTTCAAGGCCAGCCTGGCCAACATGGTGAAACCCCATCTCTACTAAAAATACAAAATTGGCCGGACGTAGTGGCTCACGCCTGCAATCCCAGCTACTCGGGAGGCTGAGGCAGGAGAATCGCTTGAACCCAGGAGCGGAGATTGCAGTGAGCCGCGATCGCGCCATTGCACTCCAACCTGGGCAATAAGTGAAAGTCCATCTCAAAAAGAAAAAAAAAATCGAGGCTTTCACCAACATAAAGAATATTGTACAGTAACATAAGGTGTTTTAGACAGGCTTGGCACAGTGGCTTACCCCTGGAATCCCAGCATTTTGGGAGGCTGAAGCCAGAGGATCACTTGAGCCTAGGAGTTGGAGACCAGCCTGGGTAACAAAGTGAGATCTCGTCTCTACAAAAAAGCAAAAATAAGGCTGGGCGGGTGGCTCACGTCTGTAATCCCAGCACTTTGGGAGGCCGAGGTGGCTGAATCACCTGAGGTCAGGAGTTCGAGACCAACCTGGCTAACACGGTGAAACCCTGTCTCTACTAAAAAATACAAAAAATTAGCTGGGTGTGGTGGTGGGTGCCTGTAATCCCAGCTACTTGGGAGGCTGAGGCAGGAGAATCGCTTGAACCTGGGAGGTGGAGGTTGAAGTGAGCCGAGATTGTGCCATTGCACTCCAGCCTGGGTGACAGAGTGAGACTCTGTCTTAAATAAATAGCTTTCCCAAATAAATAAAATAAAATAAGAAATTAGTCGGGTTTGGTGATATACACCTGTGGTCCCAGATACTCAGGAGGCGGGGGTGGGAAGACCCTCGAGCCGAGAATCGCGCCACCGCACGGCAGCCTGGGCAACAGAGTGAGACCCTGTCTCAAAAAAAAAAAAAAACTTTTTGAGAATTTGAAAAATGTAGAAAAGCACTAGAATGTAGGAATCATAAACGTCCCCATTGCTAACACTTTGCACTTTATTTGTATCTTTCCTTTTTTCTGTAAAATATACTTTAAAAAATACAGAAGTGGGGTTTAACTATATACCTATCGTTTTGTCGTTTCCACTTAACTATCTGATGAATATTCTCCTCCCTCATCAAATATCACCGAGTGTTTAATCTTCACTGTTGCTTGATGTTTCATCATTCCTGAGCCCCGATGAAGTCGTCCTTCTGGTATCAAACGCACTCTCCTTGTGTCCTGTTTTTTTTATCCTGCTTATCAGAGTTTCTGGTGATACATGTTTTGGGGATATTCGATGTCTGTTTTCTTACAAGAGCGTAAACTCTGTGAGGACCCGTCCCCAGTGCTGGACGCGGTGTCCAGGACGTTGCAGGTCTGCAAACAGCGAATATATGGATACGTTGTTGAACATTACATTTTCCGATTTTTGCTCAGATGAGATGGCCTTTGTTTTAAAAATTAGTTAAAAAAATATTTTGTTTTTGACACACGGTCTCGCTGTGTTGCCCAGGCTGGAGTGCAGTGGTGTGATCACAGCTCAGTGCAGCCTAGACTTGCTCAAGCAATCCTCCCGTCTCAGCCTCCAGGGTAGCTGGGACTACAGGTATGTGCCAACACACCTGACTAATATAAATTTTTTTGTGTGTAGAGTGGGGTCTTGCTTTAAGTTGGTGCACAAGTAATTGCAGTTTTTGCCATTTTTTTTTTCTTTTTTTTCTTGAGACAGAGTCTCATTCTGTCACCCAGGCTGGAGTGCAGTGGTGCGATCTCAGCCTCCTGGGTTCAAGCGATTCTCCTGCCTGAGCCTCCCAAGTAGCTGGGACTACAGGTGTGCGCCACCATGCCCAGCTAATTTTTGTATTTTTAGTAGAGACGGGGTTTCACCATGTTGGCCAGGCTGGACTCAAACTCCTGACCTCAAGTGATCCACCCACGTCGGCCTCCCAAAGTGCTGAGATTACAGGCGTTCGCCTCCGTGCCCGGCCCCAAATGAGCTTTTAATTGGTGGAATTCTGAGAGATTTTGTGAGCAGAGTTCTCTGCCTTAACCAGACTATGAAAGATTCATTAGCATTGTAGGCACCTGGCCAACAGGCCTCCAGTGATGAAGAAACCAGCCTCTGGGTGGTGGCAGCAGAGGCTTGGGAGGTATTAAGCTTCTCCGAGAAGCTTGTATTAAGAGACCCGAGAATCTCTTGTGAGGAGTTTCCGAGGTATTTCAAGGGTTTATGTTTGTGAACGACCAGGCTCTCTTGTCTCTTTAACAGCCCTGGCCGTTCTGAGGGTCTCTTAAAAGGCTGAAGAGCTACAACCATTCACGAAGGAAAGCCAGTGTATTCAGAAATATATATTGAGGCTGGGTGCGGTGGCTCATGCCTGTCATCCCAGCACTTTGGGAGGCCGAGGCGGGTGGATCACCTAAGGTCAGGAGTTCGAGACCAGCCTGGCCAACATGGTGAAACCCCCGTCTCTACTAACAATACAAAAATCATCTGGGCGTGATGGCGTGCACCTGTAATCTCAGCTACTCCGGAGGCTGAGGCACGAGAATTGCTTAAACCTAGGAGCCGAGATTGAGCCACTGCACTCCAGCCTGGGCTACAGAGTGACACTCCTTCAAAAACAAAACAAACCAGAAATTTGTATTGAGCAACTGTACAGACTCACTCAGCCAGCTGTCAGGTGGAGATCATTGGCACCTATCCTGGAATTCTTGTGGTTAAATGAGATGGTCGCCAGGTGCGGTGGCTCACGCCTGACCCCAGCCCTTTGGGAGGCTGAGGCGGACGGATCACGAGGTCAGCAGTTCGAGACCAGCCTGACCAACACGGTGAAACCCCGTCTCTACTAAAAATACAAAAAAATTAGCTGGGCATGGTGGTGGGCGCCTGTAATCCCAGCGACTTGGGAAGCTGAGGCAGGAGAATCGCTTGCACCCCGGAGGCGGAGGTTGCAGTGAGCCGAGATTGTGCCACTGCACTCCAGCCTGGGCGACAAGAGCACAACTCCATCTCAAAAAATAAATAAAATAATGAGACGGTCAAAGGGAGATCATTGGTACCTATCTCAGAGTTCCTGTGGTTAAATGAGATGGTGCCTGGGAAGGCTCAGCACTCACTACGTGGTTATTTTTCTGTGCGAAACACTAGAGTGGCACCCGGGCGGATGTAAACGGAGTGAATAAGACAAGGGCCCTGCCTGGAGGTGTTGCAGTAAAAACCTCCTGCCTCGGCCTCCCAAAGTGTTGGGATTCCAGGTGTGAACCACCGTGCCATCCAGATTGTGGTTCCTAAGGCAGAGAGAAGTCCTGAACTCGTGGATAATGCTGTCAATGAACTCAAGGATAATACAGGAGACAGAGTCTGGGAGAACTTGGGAGGTGAGTAAGTCGAGTTGAAGTGAGAAGTAGGGAGGAGATGAAGACTCTGGGCTCCCTGCTCAGGCCCTGGGAGCCACACACGGCACCTTGTAAGAATGCAGAGTGGGCCGGGCGCGGTGGCTCACGCCTGTATTCCCAGCACTTTGGGAGGCCGAGACGGGTGGATCACGAGGTCAGGAGATTGAGATCATCCTGGCTAACAAGGTGAAACCCCGTCTCTACTAAAAATACAGAAAATTAGCCAGGTGTGGTGGCGGGGGCCTGTAGTCCCAGCTACTCAGGAGGCTGAGGCAGGAGAATGGCGTGAACCTGGGAGGCGGAGCTTGCAGTGAGCCGAGATCACGCCACTGCACTCCAGCCTGGGCAACTGAGTGAGACTCCATCTCAAAAAAACAAAACAAAACAAAACAAAAAATGCAGAGTGGAGTCCTGGTTGGGCACTTCTCACCTTCTGACAGCTCTCTGGCTCTCAGCCCCAGATTTGAGCACCTCCTGGTTCTGTACCTCAAGCTAACTGGGTCTTTTGTTAAGCTCTTGATTTTGGAATGCACCCTTAGATTTTATTTGCAGCCCCATCCTATTTCCGACTGATGATTTTTACACTTTTCTTTTTTTCTTTTTTTGAGATGGAGTTTTGCTCTTGTTGCCCAGGCTGGAGTGCAGTGGTGCAATCTCGGTTCACCACAACCTCTACCTCCTGGGTTCAAGCGATTCTCCTGCCTCAGTCTCCCGAGTAGAGTAGCTGGGACTACAGGTGCCCACCACCACACCCAGCTAATTTTCGTATTTTTAGAGATGGGGTTTCACCATGTTGGCCAGGCTGGTCTCAAACTCCTGACCTCAAATGATCCACCTGCCTCGGCCTCCCAAAGTGTTAGGATTACAGACGTGAGCCACTGTGCCCGGCCGATTCTTACACTTTTAAGTCATATCCCTGAATACAGGGCTAACCTGTTTCTGTTGGCCAGCAAAGTCACAGATACCCGCTAAAAAGAGTTTCTTAGAATGATGCCTTTTGCCCAGTCTACTGCCAAAGAGTTGATGTGGGGAGCTGGGTTGACAGCAGTGTCTTCAGTCTATATAAGAAATACAGAGGGAGAAGCAGGTTGGAGGAAGGCGGTAACTCAATTTTAGAAATGTTGAGTTTGAGGTTCCATTGGTATACAGGTGAGACCGCGGGGATATAGAGCCCAGAAGAGAGGCCAGTGGGCAATGAGGGAGAGAGTGTGGGCTGGCCAGGCGTTGTCCAGGGGCAGTGAGGGAGAGAGCCTGGGTTGTCCAGCATGCCGGAGCAGATGGACTCATCTTTGGGAGAGGAGGAGAACGCCAAGGGTGAAACCAGCACCCCCAGCATTTAGGGGCAGGCAGAGGGGCTGGCGTAGGGGACCAAGGACAAGCCACAGATGCAGAGGGGCCAGGAGAGGTGCGGGAAGCGTTTCGAGGAGGAGATGGAGAGCAGCAGTTTCAGGGGGCGCCGTGGACCGGAACAAGATGGCAGGTTCCGCTGGGTGTCGTTGGTGGCCCCGCTGAGAGCCGGCTTGTGAGTGTGGAGCGGGAGCCGGGGCAGGAGGAGGCTGTGGTGAGTCAGGGAGCTTGGGGCTGAGCCAGAGGAACATAGTGGTTGCCTGGGGATAAACAGTGACCTTTTGAGTGGTAAAGACCCTGTAGGTGGAGGAAGAGGAAGGAGCGGGCGAAGGAACGGGCTCCCCCTGTGTGCCAGCCGCTGCTCTGAGGGCGGCTGAACGCCCTCCCGTCTAACTCTCACTACAAAGCTGTGGTATAGATGCTCTTATCTTTATTTTACAAATGAGAAAACTGAGTCACAAAGAGGTTAAGAAACATATAAAGGTCACATAGAGGCTGAGCACGGTGGCGCACACCTGTCATCCAGCACTTTTGGGGGCCAAGGTGGGAGGATCACTTGAGGTCAGGAGTTCGAGACCAGCCTGGCTAACGTGGCAAAACCCCGTCTCTACTAAAATTACAAAAATTAGCTGGACGTGGTGGCGGGCGCCTATAATCCCAACTACTCGGGAGGCTGAGGCAAGAGAATCGCTTGAACCCGGGAGGCAGAAGTTGCAGCGAGCCGAGATCCCACCACTGCACTCCAGCCTGGGCGACAGGGCGAGACTCTGTCTCAAAGAAAAAAAAAAAAAAAAGGCTTCCTGAACAGTGGAATCTTCCAGGTGCTTTTGAGGGTGATTGGCAAGGCGGTATGAATCAAGACCTCATTGAGAACGTCCTGGGTGCTGCCAGTGAGGGTACAGCTGATGAGACCGACCCTGGGCTAGGGCATACGGATCGTGAATGAACCTGGAGGAGGGTCGAGGGTCGAGAGCCTGGGAGAATGCCACAGAGCTGGAGTGAGCTGGTGAGGGCTGGTCACTCGGGGAGGGAGCGGAACCCTGGGAGGAGAACGCTGGAGGAATTGGGATCAGGCAGGCTCGGCATCCCCAAGGCCAACGTAGCCTTGGGGGGTGACAGGAGGGCCCCCAGGTGCTCTGGGCTGGGAGGCACCTCATCGGCCCCCTTGGCTGAATTTGAACAATCACATGATGTTGACGTTGCCAGATTACTCCAGGTCAAAGCAGGAGTCGGGGGCGAGGGGAGATGACAGAAGGCAGCATTGATAAGTTTGTAATGTTGGATTTGGGGGTGTTTGGGTGTTAAAGATTCAGAACGTTGGGTAGGCGTGATGGCTCATGCTTGTCATCCCAGCACTTTGGGCGGCTGAGATGGGCTGATTGCTTGAGCCCAGGAGTTTAAGACCAGCCTGGGCAACATGGCGAAACCTTGTCTCTACCAAAAATACAAACATCTGCGAGGTGTGGTGGCTCGAAGAGAGTTGGAGGTGGAGGTCCTCACATGGAGGACGCCGTGGAACTGGGTAGTTGCTCTGGATGGGTGATGAAGGCACCGAGGGTGCTGGTGGGGGCTGAGGCGGGGAGAGATGGAAGGTACATTTTCCGCCATGGCCTGGGGGTTAGTGAAGATCAGTCTGCAAGGTGACAAGAGGGAGGTGTAGCTAGATGAGGTCACATACCAGTGTGGTCGGCCAAGATTGAATGATCGAAGGCAGAGCATTTCCAGGTGTTCTGTGCCGGGCTTCTCTGCCCAAGTTGTATTTTCTGGACTGCGTTCCAATATTATTTTCAGTTGTTACTCCAGAGCCACACCCTGCCTGGTAAGTGCTGATTGGTGTCCTCTCTGTCTCCCACCTTGAACCGGAGCCCGTGTCTGAGGGCCACATGGGATGAATGCAGGGATTCCAAGGGCGACGTAGGTTCTGTAACCCACAATACGAGGAGGCACTGTAGGAAGCCGTTTGACTGCATCCTCACAAAATTGACACTTTAATTTCTGGTTGTGCTGAGATTACAGGGCTTTTTCATCGTGTTACAGTAACACGTTTTCTAGCATCTTAAGGAATGATTGCCCTGCATTGACAGAGTGTTGTGATAAAAGCTGTTTAATTGGAATAATCATTCCAGAAACATTTTTTTTTTTGAGACAGAGTCTCACTCTGTCACCAGGGCTGGAGTACAGTGGCGCGATCTCGGCTCACTGCAACCTCCGCCTCCCTAGTTTAAGCGATTCTCCTGCTTCAGCCTCCCAAGGAGCTGGGATTACAGGCGCCCGACACCACACCCAGCTAATTTTTGTATTTTTAGTAGAGACGGGGTTTCACCATGTTAGCCAGGATAGCCTCGATCTCTTGACCTTGTGATCCGCCCGCCTCGGCCTCCCAAAGTGCTGGGATTAGAGGTGTGAGCCACCACACCCGGCTGAAACATTTTTTTTTTTGAGCGATAGGGTCTTATTTACTCTGTTGCCAGGGCTGGAGTGCAGTGGTGCAATCATAGCTCACTGTAGCCTCAAACTCCTGGCCTCAAGTGATCCTCCCGTCTCATCCTCCTGAGTAGCTGGGACTATAGGCACACGCCACCACCCCTGGCTACAGAAACCTTTTTAATGAGCAAAGAGGCTGTGGAAAGGTAGTTTAACTTACTTTGTTTTCTGAGTCCTTAAATTCACCAAGGATTCAACAAACACCCCCACCCCCCCTTTTTTTTTTTTTGAGACTGAGTCTCTGTCTCCCAGGCTGGAGTGCAGTGGTATGATCTCAGCTCACTGCAGCCTCTGCCTTCCGGGTGCAAGCAATTCTTCTGCCTCAGCCTCCCGAGTAGCTGGGATTACAGCCGCCCGCCACCGCGCCCGGATGATTTTTGTATTTTTAGTAGAGACGGGGTTTCATCATGTTGGCCAGGCTGGCCTTGAACTGTTGAGCTCAGGTGATCCGCCCGCCTCGGCCTCGCTTTCTGAGATTACAGGCATGAGCCACTGCGCCCGGCCTCAACCAAACCCTTTTTAAGTCAAGAAATTAAGACAAAAAGTAGCTGGAATGGAAGTGAGTTATTGACTCAGGAGCTGAATGGAAATGGGAGTCAGGGGCTCCCCGAGTCCAGTCCACGAAGGAGGTGAAACGCTGCGATGAGACTCACTGATGGATTGTGCACTCCTCCCGTTTCCTTCTGACACTCCCTCCTTTTCCCTCCAAACCGAACGTTACAAAGGAAAATAACCTTAATCAAGACCAGACCCCTTTGGGCCCAGGGTTCCGGGGCTGTTTCTGGCACAACGGCCAGGCCCGGCACAGCCTTGTTTGTGATTGTTTGATTACAGGAGGAAAAAGCTCTGTTGTTTTGGGGGAGGTGATACTGAGTGTTCTGGTGTTTCTTTTGTCTGTGTTTGGCCCATCTTCTTAGTAGGATCATGTTATGAGTTATTTTCTGGTTTAGACGCACAACTTTTAAAAATGAAACTGAGATTTCCTTTATGCTGCAAATACAGAACGAGTTTTTGTGATGTGCCAGGCCCTGCCCTGGGCCATGTGTCTTCCATAAAGTAGGAAGCTCAGTAAACATTTTATTATTATCCATTAGGGGTTCTTGTCAACAAAACTGAATACAGACCACATTCTTCTTCACCAGCACGCAGTCCCCTTTGTTTCGAACGAGAGTCCCCCCCCTCTCCTATCGCTTATCCCCTCTCCCGTCCGCCCTTGTCCCCACCTCTGCGAGGCCTTCCTGGGGAGCGGGAGCCACGCCGCCTGTGGCGCCAGTGATGTGCTTGTACGCACCCCTTGTAGGGCTGGAACCTGGGGTGTCCGTCCAGGAGGTCAGATTGGGTAGCGAAGCTCGCCTGCAGTGGGTGGCCCACGTTGGGCTGAGATGGTGACGCGCGTCTGAGCCACGTCCTTGTGGGAGAGAGCTGGGAGTCGAGCCTGTAGACAACAGTGCTAAGTTCAAAGAGTGGGTGGAGATAAAAAATGGGAAATGAAGACGGGTCAGGAATGAGACTGTGGCGTGATCAAAGGGTGGGACAGCAGGTCCAGAAGGAACAGGAGGAGCTGGTGCGGTTGCCACAGACGACAGCGTGGTGCTGCGGTGTGAGTTTAGGTTCATGAGTAAAGATGTGAGCAGCGGCTCACGCCTGTAATCCCAGCACTTTGGGAGGCTGAGGTGGGCGGATCATGAGGTCAGGAGATCGAGACCAGCCTGGCCAATATGGTGAAACCCCGTCTCTACTAAAAATACAAAAATTTAGCTGGGCGTGGTGGCGGGCGCCTGTAGTCCCAGCTACTCGGGAGGCTGAGGCAGGAGAATCACTTGAACCTGGGAGGCGGGGTGAGCCGAGATGGCGCCACTGCACTCCAGCCTGGGCTACAGAAAAAAAAAAAAGATGTGAGCCCAGGAGTGGAACACCTTATTCCTTGGTTCACTTAGGAACAGGGAATCTCGTTGGAGGCAAAGCGGACGTTTGATTTGTAGCTCCAGCATGTGTAACAGAACAGGACACACAGGGAATGTCTATAATGTGATTAATGAATGAAGATAAAGACCCACCAAAAACACCCACCTTCAATGTGGTTTGAAAATTTACAAGGAAGAGGTTAGGGTGGGACCAACCTAGAGGCCTGTTGGCTGCCGTAAATTTTTTTCAAGATGAAGTTTCGTTCTGTCGCCCAGGCTGGAGTGCAGTGGCACAACCTCAGCTCACTGCAACCTCCACCTCCCGGGTTCAAGTGATTCTCCTGCTTCAGCCCCCCAAGTAGCTGGGATTACAGACGCTCACCACCACACCTGGCTAGTTTTTTGTATTTTTAGTAGAGACCTCAGGTGATCCACCCGCCTCGGCCTCCCAAAGTGCTGGGATTACGGGCGTGAGCCGCTGCGCCCAGCCAGCTGCTGTAATTTGTGAGCTTAATGTTAAAATCCTGAGTACTTTGCAGGGATCCTTGGGATCCCCAAACACTTAAAACTTTGATTCCTCGGATATTTACAGTAGCTACTGCAGCTGGGGTGCAATTTCACATTTTACCAGGAGGGACTGTCTGAAATCTTAATTTTAAAGTTTTAGAATGTGTTTATTTTCCTTTTTTTCAGTTTGGTAACTTTGAAATGTCATATATTAATTTTACGCAAAACAAGGGATTTGACCTTTACTCATTTCCAAAAGGCCCCTTGCAAGGGAAAATTGTGTTTTAAATTCTTTTAAATAACCTCATTTTCAGCAGGAAGAAGTAGAAAGGATAAAATGGATCCTACACTACAGGAACCTCACAGCACCTCACTCCTTGTGGCTTTTCCTGTTTGATACTCTGCTTTCTGAAAGCAATTTTCTGCTTCCATTTCTGTTGCCAACGTGCCAGGATTTCTAGCAAAGTGGGCCTAGAGTTTTGCTGGAGGTTACTTTTCCTTGGAAGCAATTCAAATACAATCATCATTCTGTTTCTCCCTTTTCATTCGACATTTGACTAGAACAATGGCTTGGCAGCCAGACAGGCGCTCTGAAGAGCTTCAGTGTTTTTCTCTTTATCTTTGCCTTTCGAGAAGTGCCTTTTCAAAATGTGGTTTAAAATTGAGTCTACAAATAAAAACACAGAACCGATTGCTTGGAGACCAAAACTCTAGGGACAAGGACAAAAGAACTGGGAGAAGGGGAGCAGCTGGAAGTTCCAGCTGTGACCCCGTAAGTGGCCGCCCGTTTTAGGGGAAGATTCACCTGGAAGCTCCAGCTCTGGGCCCATAAGTGGTCGGGCATTTTAGTGTCGCACTAACTGGTCTGTGCCTTGTTGGTTTATTGCCAAGTTTCCAGCCCTGGGGTATCCTTGTTATTTACTTTTTCTCCTGCTGCACCAAAGCTAGGAAGCGTTACACTATGTACTCATTCATTCTCACTTTTACTCCTTTCTTAGAAATAATTTCCTAGAGTCCAGGTGTGGTGGCTTATACCCGTAATCCCAGCACTTTGGGAGGCTGAGGCACGTTGACTGTCTGAGCCCAAGGGTTTGAGACCAGTCTAGGCAACATGGTAAAACCCAGTCTTTACAAAAAATACAAAAATTAGCCGAGTGTGATGGCACACTCCTGTAGTACCAGCTACTTCAGAGGTTGAGGCAGGAGGATTGTCTGAGCCCAGGAGGTGGAGGTTGCAGTGAGCCAAGATGACTCCAGCCTGGGCGACAGAGTGAGACTCTGTTTCAGAAAGAAAGAGAGAAAGAATTCCTAGAGGCCGTCCTAATCATAATCGCACTTATTCTCAACTATAAAATCCTCAGCTGGCCGGCGCGGTGGCTCACACCTGTAATCCTAGCACTTTGGGAGGCCAAGGCGGGCAGATCACGAGGTCAGGAGTTCACGACCTGCCTGGACAACACAGAGACACCCTGGCTCTACTAAAAATATAAAAATTAGCCAGGCTTGGCCGGGGGCGGTGGCTCACGCCTGTCATCCCAGCACTTTGGGAGGCTGAGGTGGGCAAATCACGAGGTCAGAAGTTCGAGGCCAGCCTGGCCAACGTGGTGAAACCCCATCTCTACTGAAAGTACAAAAAATTAGCTGGGCATAGTGGCGGGCGCCTGTATTCCCAGCTACTTGGCAGGCTGAGGCAGGAGAATCTCTGGAACCTGGGAGGCAGAAGTTGCAGTGAGCCGAGATCGCACCACTGCACTCCAGCCAGGCGACAGAGCGAGACTTTGTCCGAAAAAAAAAAAAATCAACTCTGAAATTTTTCCAGTACAAGTTTCTTTCTGCGATTTCACCCCCTTTAATATTTCAGGAAAACTCATCTCACTTGCTTTCTTTTTTCTGCCTGTGCCGTTGGTTCCACGCACTCATCAGATCCTCCAGGAAGCCCTGGTTCCCCAAATCTGGCTGCGCCTTCCCTACACCCAGCAGCCTTACTTCCCACATCATGGCACTCTGTTAACTCGCTTGCTGAGTTACTGACCTCACTCAGTGGACCGTGGACTCCTTGAAGGTCAGAAGCAAGTCTCTGCTACTCATCTTTGTCTCCACCTGGTTCGATGCTCAGCACGAGGTAGCATTTCATACATGTTTGTTGAATCGTGTATATTCCTGTCTCTAGGAACCTTGCTTGTGCTACCAATTACAAACCTCGGTGTTTGCCTTTGACCTTGCCTCTACTGTCTCATTGCATACTTCTCTCCTTAAAAAAAATCTTCCTTCTGGCCGGGCGCGGTGGCTTGTGCCTGTAATACCAGCACTTTGGGAGGCTGTGGCGGGTGGATCACGTGAGATCAGGGGTTCAAGACCAGCCTAGCCGACGTAGTAAAACCCTGTTTCTACTAAAAATACAAAAATTAGCCAGGCGTGGTGGTGGGCACCTGTAATCCCAGCACTTTGGGAGGCTGAGGCAGGCTGATCACCTGAGGTTGGGAGTTCGAGACCAGCCTGGCCAACGTGGCGAAACCCTGTCTCTTTTAAAAATACAAAAATTAGCCGGGCATGGTGACGGGTGCCTGTAATCCCAGCGCTTTGGGTGGCTGAGGCGGGTGGATCACCTGAGGTCAGGAGTTCGAGACCAGCCTGGCCAACATGGTAAAACCCTGTTTCTACTGAAAATACAAAAATTAGCTGGGCGTGGTGGTGGGCGCCTGTAATCCCATCACTTTGGGAGGCTGAGGCAGGCGAGTTACCGGAGGTCGGGAGTGCGAGACCAGCCTGGCCAATGTGGCGAAACCCTGTCTCTATTAAAAATACAAAAATTAGCTGGGTGTGGTGGTGGGTGTCTGTAGTCCCAGCTACTCGGGAGGCTGAGGCTGTAGGATCACTTGAACTCAGGAGGCGGAGGTTGCAGTGAGCCAAGATTGTGCCACTGCACTCCAGTCTGGGCGACAGGGCGAGACTCTGTCTGAAAAATAAAAATAAAAATAATAAAATAAAAATCTTCCCCGAGTTTGGGAGGACACGCTGTTACAATGAATGTCCTTGCACTTAAGTAAGTGACTTTATGTCAGTGTAGGTGGAAAGGGCGATTGTTTAAACATTTTTTTTTCTGCCTCGTTTCTGTCTGCTCTTTTACTGCAAGGGTAAGAAAGAGCAGGTGCCAGGAGAGAAAAGCCATCTGAGAACGTTCCCAGTCTCTGCATTGCCTGGGGACGTGGGGGTAGGTGGAGAACCTGCCTCCTTATCCTCTTTTCCTTCGGTCTCTGTTGTGCCAGGATGTCTCTGGGAAACCCACTGACTCTCCTTTCTCAGCCTGTTGCTCTGGCTGTTGTGTTGAGGAGTCTCTGCTATGGGCCGGGGCTGACATCTTCATCTGTGATCACTTCTGTGTTGAAACAGCTAAGCCAGCGCTAGAGGCAAAGAGAGTTACCAGACTCTGGAAAACTGACAAGCAAATGAACTTTTCAGACTCCAGGAGAAAATGGGCCATCCGGGCTGTGTGGGTGCCCTGTGGGTGAGTTCTGTCTTTTGGGAGCTGGCAGTGGTTTGGTGATCAACTGTTGGCTTTTCCAGATTTTACAAAATCAGGGGAAGGATTTTTGGTGACTCATGAATTTTTCTGTTCAATTTTACTTCTCCTAATAGGAAGTTAGCCTCTATTTATGTTCAGAGAATTAATCTAGATTTTATTGGTGACTATAAAAGAGATGACTGTAATATAAAACTTCTGTATGGTCCAAAATACCACAAACCAGATCAAATGATAAACCCTAGGGTGAGAAAAGATATTTCCAATGTATATGACAGAGAAAAGGGCTATTTTTCTTTTCTTTCTTTCTTTTTTCCGTCCTTTCCTTTCTCTTTTCTCCTTTCCTTGTTTCGCTCTGTCACCTAGGCTGGAGTGCAGTGGTGCAATCTTGGCTCACTGCAAGCTCCATCTCCCGGGTTCAAGTGATTCTCCTGCCTCAGCCTCCCGAGTAGCTGGGATTACAGACACGTGCTACCACCCCCGGCTAATTTTTGTATTTTTAGTAGAGACAGGGTTTCACCATGTTGGCCAGGCTGGCCTCGAACTCCTGACCTCAGGTGATCCGCTCGCATCGGCCTCCCAAATGTAATCTTAATGCTGGGATTACAGGTGTGAGCCACCACACACTGGCCTGTTTTTTTTCTTAATGCATAAAGAGCTTTTAAAACCAATTTGGGTAAAGAATTTGAACAGAGAAAGAAATATAAACATGAAAAGATGCCTGGTTCCACTTGCAATTAAAGATGTACAGCTGATGAAATATGTGATTATTAAACTGGCAAAAGGGACATTTGATAACGTACAGTGTTGGCAAGGATGTGGACGGGGGAGTGTAAACTGAGGCGATGTCTTTGGCAGTGTCGCTCAGAGTTAAAAATGTGTGTACTCTTTGACCTGTCAGTCCAATTTCTAGGAATTTCTCAACAGATCTGACAAATACAGTTGACCCTCAAACAACATGGGTCTGAACTACACCGGTCCATTTATGTGCAGATTTTTTTCAACCAAATGTGGATTAAAAAATTGAGTATTTGGCCGGGTGTGGTGGCTCACGCTTATAATCCCAGCACTTTGGGAGGCTGAGGAGGGTGGATCACTTGATGTTAGGAGTTCAAGACCAGCCTGGCCGACATGGCAAAACTCCGTCTCTACTAAAAGTACAAAAATTAGCCGGGCGTCGTGGCGGGTGCCTGTAATCCCTGCTACTTGGGAGGCTGAGGCAGGAGAATCACTTGAACCCAGGAGGCAGAGGTTGCAGTGAGCCGAGATCGCGCCATTGCACTCCAGCCTGGGCAACAGAGTGAGACTGTCCATCTCAAAAAAAAAAAAAAAAAAAGAAAAAGTATATGCCTGAATATCGTCTGGAAGTTACTTAACTGAACTGAGGGCCAGACTGGGATCTGGGGAGGGAGAAAGACTCACGTGAAATGTTTTATGTGCATATTTTGTTTTTATAGTTGGAGAAAACTATGAAACTTTGGTTAGACATTAAAAAAAAAAAAAGGCCGGGCCCAGTGGCTCACACCTGTAATCCCAGCACTTTGGGAGGCTGAGGCGGGCAGATCACGAGGTCAGGAGATCAAGACCATCCTGGCTAACAGGGTGAAACCTCATCTCTACTAAAAATATAAAAATTAGCCAGGCGTGGTGGCGGGCGGCTGTTATCCCAACACTTTGGGAGGCCGAGGCAGGCGGATCACAAGGTCAGGAGATCGAGACCATCCTGGCTAACAGGGGAAAACCCCATCTCTACTAAAAATACAAAAATTAGCCGGGCATCTGTAGTCCCAGCTACTCGGGAGGCTGAGGCAGGAGAATGGCGTGAACCCGGGAGGCGGAGCTTGCAGTGAGCTGAGATCGCACCACTGCACTCCAGCCTGGGTGACAGAGTGAGACTCTGTCTCAAAAAAAAAAAAAAAAAAAAGACTTGCATTAATAGAGAAACAGACTGTTCCTGGCTAGAAATACGAAATATTGTAAAGATGTCATTTCTTTAAAATTAATTGATAGATTTAATGCACACAGTTAAAAATCCCAAGTGGGGGCAGGGCATGATTTTTATTGTTAAGAAGCTTGAGTAGCGTATGGGAGACAGAAACATAATGTTCACAAAAATATGCCTTGAGCAGTTACAAAGCCATATATCAAGTGCAAAGCAATAAAATTGGATACATATGCACTGTGGGAACTTGGAGTCCTTTGAGAGGACTCACTATTGGCAGAGTGGAGTTAATCAGCAAAAAAAATACTTAGAAAAAAACTAAAAAAGATAAGCGAGAGCAGGAAGGAATCTTCCTTAAAGTGCAGAGTCTCCTGGAGCACGGAGACTGTCCTTCCCAAGCCTTCTCGCGGGGAGGGACTTCCTTCTTTCAGCTGCCTGTGAGATCCCTGTGTGAGAAGGTGTGTGAGCTGAGCCCACATCACTCGTTCCGCCGCCCAGGTGTGCTTCCATCTTCACTGTGGAAAAGTCACTTTGAACTCGCCGGTGGCTGCACATTAAGTAATCAAGGACAGATGGGACTGGGTTGGCCATTCCAAGGAGTGCAGTTACTTGAAGAATCTGGAGACAATACCAAGCACATTTGTTGGCATTAATTCATTGGAGCAATAATGCTGTATGTAGAAAGTGTGTTGTTTTTTTAAAAAACATCATCAGTTCTGAGCATTTGTAGCAAGTGAACTCTAACTTGGAACGGAGGATAAATTCTTTTAAAAAACAAATTAAAAAACCCTGCAGACAATATTATGCATTGAGAGCTTTAAAAAATATATATCCTACAGCATTTAGAAAACATTTTATCTGTCTATGCCACTTATAAAGATTAGAATTTTTTTTTTTTTTTTTTTAGATGGAGTTTTGCTCTTGTTGCCCAGGCTGTAGTGCAATGGCACGATCTCGGCTCACCACAACCTCCGCCCCCCGTGTTTAGGTGATTCTCCTGCCTCAGCCTCCTGAGTAGCTGGGATTACAAGTGCCTGCCACCACGCCTGGCTCATTTTTGTATTTTTAGTAGAGACAGGGTTTCGCCCTGTTGGCCAGGCTGATCTCCGTCTCCTGGCCTCAGGTGATCTGCCTGCCTCGGCCTCCCAAACTGCTGGGATTACAGGCATGGGCTGCCAGGCCCGGCCAAGATTAGAATTTGAGTCATACGTTGTTTGATTTAAAAGGTGTAGCACGTTGCTTCAGCCTAGAACTGGATGGAGCTTTTAGGAGATTTAAGATTGTTCTCTTGGCAAATAAACTGCCTTTATGTTAGAAGTATTTCATGATTCTTTCGTAAGATCCATAGCGGATAGATATAGATATTAAAGGGGATATCGCTCGCCGCCGTTTTTTAGACGTGTGTCCTCTGTCACACGCTGTTCCCCATTAGTCCACTTCAGAGGTATCACTCCCAGCAGTTGCTTAAGACCCATTTCCGGCCGGGCGCGGTGGCTCACGCCCATCATCCCAGCACTGCGGGAGGCCGAGGTGGGTGGATCATGGGGTCAGGAGATCCAGACCATCCTGGCTAACACGGTGAAACCCGTCTCTACTAAAAATACAAAAAATTAGCCGGGCGCAGTGGCTCACACCTGTAATCCCAGCACTTTGGGAGGCCGAGGCGGGCGGATCACGAGGTCAGGAGATCGAGACCATCCTGGCTAACACGGGGCGCGGTGGCTCACACCTGTAATCCCAGCACTTTGGGAGGCCGAGGCGGGCGGATCACGAGGTCAGGAGATCGAGACCATCCTGACTAACACGGAGAAACCCCATCTCTACTAAAAATACAAAAAATTAGCTGGGTGTCCTGGTGGGCGCCTGTAGTCCCAGCTACTCGGGAGGCTGAGGCAGGAGAATGGCATGAACCCGGGAGGCGGAGGTTGCAGTGAGCCAAGATAGCGCCACTGCACTCCAGCCTGGGCGACAGAGTGAGACTCCGTCTCAAAAAAAAAAAAAAAAAAGTTTCATTTCCTTTGGAACAGCTTATCAGCAGAAGTCACAAAGTGCTGTCTTTTGTGAACAGTCTCAAGTCAGAACAGGTTTTTGGTGGCTTGATTGTTTTTCTCAACTGTGCAGGTCTGTCCACATGTTACACTGAGACTTTATTCTGAGGGAACGCTATTCCTCTGTTTGGTACCACTGAAGAATAAATATAAAATCTCTCTGTTTCATGCCGAGCACTGGTTGTGTAATGTTTAAATTTGTAAGTGTTTGTAATTTCAGATTTTGCAATGTCTTATGAGATTAAAAGTGAAAAACAAAACCCAAGATGTTTCTTATTTAATCTTCATTATTCTGTCACTTAAAAGAAGATTTTGAGATGTGTTCTTCTCGTTTGACTAGGACAGACTGCTGGCAGGGAGTGTTTTTTTTTGTTTGTTTGTTTGTTTGTTTGTTTTGAGACAAAGTCTCACTCTGTCTCCCAGGCTGGAGTGCAGTGGCGTGATCTCGACTCACTGCAACCTCCGCCTCTCAGATTCAAGCAATTCTCCTGCCCCCCCAGTAGCTGAGGCTACAGACAAATGCCACTATACCTGGCTAATTTTTTTTGTATTTTTAGTAGAGACGGGGTTTCACCATGTTGGCCAGGCTGGTCTCGAACTCCTGACCTCGTGATCCGCCTGCCTCAGCCTCCCAAAGTGCTGGGATTACAGGCGTGAGCCACCGTGCCTGGCTAATTTTTTGTATTTTTAGTAGAGACGGGGTTTCACCATGTTGGCCAGGCTGGTCTTGAGCTCCTGGCCTCAAGTGATCCGCCCACCTCGGCCTCCCAAAGTGCTGGGATTACAGGCGTGAGCCACCGCACCCGGCTGGGAGTGTGTTATTAAAAGTGCTAGTTGTGGTTTTCAGTGTCTAAAACATGAGGCAAAGGTTTCATGGATCCTTCACCTAATGGCAGCTGTAGTTTTGAATTTTTGGCCTGAAGACAGTTGTTGGTGCTCATGGGATAGAAGGAGCTTTGTGATAATCCTGAAGTGCTTTCCGGGGGGCCTTTGGTACATTTTTGGGATCCACTGCTGTGGACTATTTAGTTTAACCATAATGGCTTCGGTCCAAAAAAGTAGAACATGGGTTTTTTGTTTGTTTTGTTTCCTTTGAGACAGAGTCTCGTTCTGTTGTCCAGGCTGGAGTGCAACAGCACAATCTCAGTTCACTGCAACCTCCACCTCCCAGGTTCAAGGGATTCCCTTGTCTCAGCCTCCCAAGTAGCTGGGATTACAGGCTTCCACCAACATGCCCGGCTAATTTTTGTATTTTTAGTAGAGACGAGGTTTCACCATGTTGGCCAGGCTGGTCTTGAACTCTTGACCTCGTGATCCGCCTGCCTTAGCCTCCCAAAGTGCTGAGATTACAGGCGTGAGCCACTGTGCCCGGCTAGAACATGAGTTTTTGAAGTAACCCGATTAGAGACTAGAGGAGAAAAATCAGGGGTTCTTCCTTTATGGCGCACCCCTACTGTGAGCTGTCTCTGGGGAACACTCAGTTAAGAAAGGAAAAGTTACTATGATTATGTTCTGTTTCAGAATGTTGGGACCCTTTTTTTCTTGGAGGCTTTAGGTCCTAAAGCAGGAATGCCTTTGAACAGGACCACAGGTGTGTCTAGAGAGGGAGACTTGGGGGTACTCTGAGAGCTCCCAGGTTCAGGGACGGAGCGCTGCTGAGCCCGTTACATGAGTCGGCAGCGAGCCTGGGCCACCGAGTGTCCACTTTGGCAGTTCAAGCATGAGGCCAGCAAAGATAGATGCAACTGGTTTCGAGAGGACAGAATCCACCTCCCTCGTTTTCTGCCATCCATTATATTTTGTGGCCATTTATGAAAGTTGCAGTGTCTGAAGACATGCCTGTGTCAACTTGAGAATCCTACAGATCCGACATCTGAAAAAAGGACCAATCCGTGGGTAAATCACCCGCTAAACATTACCGTATTCCAGGCCGGGCCCACCAAACATTACCGTATTCCAGGCCGGGCCCACCAAGCATTACCGTATTCCAGGCCGGGCCCACCAAACATTACCGTATTCCAGGCCGGGCCCACCAAACATTACCGTATGCCAGGCCGGGCCCACCAAACATTACCGTATTACAGACCAGGCGCAGTGTTTTCATGCCTATAATGTCAGCACTTTGGGAGGCCAAGGCGGGAGGATCACCTGAGGTCAGGAGTTCAAGACCAGCCTGGCCAACATGGTGAAACCCCATCTCTACTAAAAATACAAAAATTAGCCTGGCATGGTGGTGGGCACCTGTAATCCCAGCTACTCGGGAGGCTGCGGCAGGACAATCACTTGAACCTGGGAGGTGGAGCTTGCAGTGAGCTGAGGTCACTCCAGTGCACTCCAGCTCGAGTGACCAAGTGAGACTCTGTTAAAAAAAAAAAAAGTATTGAGACATCACTTCTCTTCGTAATCCTGTAATATTGCAAGAAGCAATCACCTAAATTCACAGAAAATTCACTAACCCTTGTAAAGAGCCAGAGGCTGCAGGAAAGGGAACAAGATGGGTTGGGTCGGGCAAGGAGGGATGTTTTTCTCCATCTTTGTTTACAAGTCTAACTAATTCTCTTGGAGATAACCCTCCCCTCGCCCCCCCAAGAAAAGATCACTTGGAAATTGGGCTAGGATTTTTCTTGTAAAGTGAGTTTACAGCTTCTGACATGGTAACTGTACTAGGGGACTGTTGATGTGTGTTTCTCACTGTTTTTGTGCCTCTGGGAAGGAAGGACAGGTGTGTGCAAAATGTTTATAGACCAAAGAAAAGATGCTCCTGCTGTTTGAGGATGATCTAGTCTCTTAAAGTAACTGGAATAGCAATAGTTGGCATTTGCATAGTACTATACAGAAGAGTTCCCAGCTGGGCACGGTGGCTCACACCTGTAATCCCAGCCTGACTTTGGGAGGCTGAGGCGGGCGGATCACCAGAGGTCAGGAGTTCGAGACCAGACTGGCCACCATAATGAAACCCCATTTCCACTAAAAAAAAAAAAGTTAGCCGGGTGTGGTGGTGGGCGCCTGTAGTCCCAGGTACTCAGGAGGCTGAGGCAGGAGAATCACTTGAACCCGGGAGGTGGAGCTTGCAGTGAGCCGAGATCGTGCCACTGCACTCCAGCCTGGGCAACAGAGTGAGACTCTGTCTCAAAAAACCCAAAAACCAAAAAAGCCCCAAAACACTTCCTTCTGCATTATAATACATGAGCTCGAGACAGCCCTGTAAGGAACTTGTGTTGGCGTTTTTACACCTTTGTTTGAGTTTTATGACGATCAAGCTCAAGAAGGTTAAGTGACTTGCCCAGAGCTGTTTAACTAGGAAATGGGCAGGTGCAAGCTACAAACATTTTTCTTTAAAAAAAAAACTTTAAAAAACATAGTATTTATTTATTAATTCCAGGCTAGTCATTCAAAAATACGCAGTGTAGAAGTAAGTAGAACCCTGGACGTTTCTTAGCTGTACGGTGCCACCTCTCAGAGCTGTGTGGTCCAGGGGCTGCCACCAGCTTCTCATGGCTGCGAAACAGGCACCTGAGAACCAGGTAAGTCTACATGGAGATGCTCTGAAGATACAAAGTGCACCAGGCCCCCGAGACCCAGATGTGATGAAAGGAATGTAATATGTCCTATTACTATTCATTTATATTGATTACATGTCAAAATGATCATGTTTCAGATGTATTGGGTTAAAATGTATTAAGATTAAATTCACCTGTACCTTTTTACCTTTTTTTTTTTTTTTTTTTTGAGACAAGGTCTCACTCTGTAGTCCAGGCTGGAGTACAATGGCATGATCGTAGCTCACTGCGACCTCCGGACCTCCGCCTCCCGGGCTCAAGCGATCCTCCCACCCCAGCCTCCTGAGTGGCTGGGACCACAGGCACATGCCACCATGCCCAGCTAATTTTTAAATTTTTTGTAGAGATAGGGTCTCGCTTTGTTGCCCATGCTGGTCTCAAACTCCTGGGCTCAAGCAGTCCTCCCGCCTCAGCCTCTCAAAGTGCTGGGATTATAAGTGTGAGCCACCACGCCCAGCCCTTTTTACCTTTTACTGTTAAGAAACTTAAGATGATACATGTGGCTCACGTTATATTTCTATTGAACAGCACTGGCATAGAACTATTTTCTGTGGTTTGCAATAGCATGATTTCTGTCTTGTATCAGTAACATGTCTCGTATTTTACTACATTCTAGCCTATAAGAGCAACCTATAAAGCAGCAAGTTGCTTTAAACCTCCCTTTCTTACACATTCTTTATTTCACTTTTTTTATTTTTAACCGACAGGATCTCGTTCTGTCACCTGGACTGGTGTGCGGTGGTGCATTCTTAGCTCACTGCAGCCTCTTAGCTCCTGGGTTCAAGGGATCTTCCCACCTCCTGAATAGCTGGAACTATGTGTGTGCATTACCATGCCCGGCATATATATATATATATATTTACATTTACAGACAGGGTCTTGCTGTGTCACCCAGCTGGTCTCGAACTCTTGGGCTCAAGCAATCTGCCTGCTTCAGCCTTCTAAAATGCTGGGCTTACAGGTGTGAGCCACCGCACCTGGCCTATTTTAGAATTTTAATATAATTCCTGTGATTTTAATGACATAGCCTTCCAGGTAAGTCTTGATTCATTGGCAGAGTGTATGTTTGGGGACTGTGTGTTAGATCCATAGTTGTGGGTGTGGGAGTGTGAATGTGGCACCCACACTTGTGTGTGAAGAGGAGCGGAAGACGGGAAACAGACCTTCCGGGGGCTTTGCCAAACCCTTCATGTCCCCCCGCCATACAGATTCTGCTTCTCTAAGGGTAAGGAGTAAAGATGTGTATTCTTCTCTTACCCACAAAAAATACTGTCACGGGCCAGGCGCGGTGGCTCACGCCTGTAATCCCAGCACTTTGGGAGGCCAAGGTGGGCGGATCACCTGAGGTCAAGAGTTCGAGACCAGCCTGGCCAAGATGGTGAAACCCCATCTCTACTAAAAATACAAAACTTAGCTGGATGTGGTTGCGTGCGCCTGTAATCCCAGCTACTCAGGAGGCTGAGGCAGGAGAATTGCTTGAACCCGGGAGGCAGAGGTTGCAGTGAGCCGAGATGGCGCCATTGCACCCCAGCCCGGGCAACAGAGCGAGGCTCTGTCTCAAAAACAAACAAATAAACGAAAAAATACTGCCATGTGGGTGAGTTCCTGTTACTGATGGGAATGTGTTGGGTCAGAGCGGGTGAAAAAGGCTGAAAATACCACATCAGAGAGAGACTTTACAGCCCTCGGAAAGGAGCCCGCTGGGAAAGGCTCTTCTTTTATAAGCTTTTTCCGATGTGTGCGTCCTTTCCTTTTGTCCTTAGTGGCCACGGGGCACCATAAAACTCGGGCCAGTCGGTCGGATGGAAGCTGGACGACGTCCGACGTCTGGGCAGCCCGCGGGTCCCACTCTTCACAGCAAGCCCCGCTTACAACCTGGGAGTTTTAGAAGTCCGGCTCGGCCAGCTCTGCCCCAGGCTTTGCTGGGGCTGCAGAGTAACTCTTAGGGCAGTCGATGCGGTGAGGCATGTACAGACAGAGTTTGGCCTTATTCAGTCTAGTTATTAAAATTCTTGGCAGGAATTCTACATGAATCACCTCCAAAAAAATTTACATTAAAGTTAATGCTACAAGTCTGACTTCAGCCCACAAAACTCAGAAAACTTGGTTCTATGTCTACAAATGCAGGCTTAACTCCTCTTTGTCCACAGACTGGTGACTTTTTGCCACAAACAAAGGAGCATGAATTTTCTTAGGAATCTGTCCGTAGGGGGTGAGGTTGACTTTGGAGGGGGACATCCCAGGGGGAATTTGGTCTACCCTGAATGAAGGCAGGCGTCAGGCCCTTTGGCTGTGGTAATAATAGGTTGTATGACTTCCGGCAGGCTCCTTAGCCTCTCTGAACCTCGTTGTTCTATCTCGAAAATGGGGATAATAATACCTCAAAGGGGTGTCGTGGGTACTAAGTGAGCCGATGTGTATAGGACTTGTAGCAGAGGCTGGGTGTGCTGGCTCACGCCTGGAATCCCAGCACTTTGGGAGGCTGAGGCAGGAGGATCACTTGAGCCTAGGAGTTTGAGGCCAGCCTGTGCAACAAGGCAAAACACTGTCTTTACAAAAAATTTTAAAATTAGCTGGGCATGGTGGCACACGCCTGTAGTCCCAGCTACTCAGGAGGCAGATGTGGGAGAATCTGCTTGAGCCTGGGAGGCAGAGGTTGCAGTGAGCTGAGATCATACCACTGCACTCCACCCTGGGTGACAGAGCGAGACCCTGTCTCAAAAAAAGAAAAAGCGTAGATCAAAAAACAAAGACTGGGCATGGTGGCGGGCGCCTGTAATCCCAGCTACTCGGGAGGCTGAGGCAGGAGAATCGCTTGAACACAGGAAGAGGAGGTTGCAGTGAGCCGAGACGGCACCACTGCACTCCAGCCTGGGCGACCGAGTGAGACTCTGCCTCAAAAACAAAACAAAAAAACAAAAAAACTTGTAGCAGAATTGAAGAGGTGAGCACCTCATAACTGTTAGCTGCTTTTATTATTGTTATTATTACAGTTATACGTTGTGTTCAAATATTGTGGGTACCAGGGTGGTCGATGAAATGATGGGAGGGGAGGCCGGGTGCAGTGGGTCAGCCTGTAATCCCAGCTCTTTGGGAGGCTGAGGCGGGTAGATCACCTGAGTTCGGGAGTTCGAGACCACCCTGGCCAACATGGAGAAAGCCCATCTCTACTAAAAATATAAAAAAATTAGCCAGGGGTGATGGTGCATCCCAGCTACTTGGGAAGCTGAGGCAGGAGAATCGCTTGAACCTGGGAGGCAGAGGTTGCAGTGAGCTGAGATCGCGCCATTGCTCTCCAGCCTGGGCGACAAGAGCAAAAGTTGGTCTTAAAAAAAAAAAAAAAAAAAAAAAGAATGATAGGAGGGGGCCATTGTGTTAAAATAGTGTGGGTACCAGGGTGGTGGATGGAATGATGGGAGGGGCTGATGGTGGGAGGGGCTAGTGACGGGAGGGGATGGTGACCGGAGGGGAGGATGGTGGGAGAGGACGATGGTGGGAGGGGATGATGGTGGGAGGGGATGATGATGGGAGGGGACGATGGTGGGAGGGGACGATGGTGGGAGGGGACGATGGTGGGAGGGGAGGATGATGATGGGAGGGGATGATGGTGGGAGGAGCTGTAGTGGTGCTTGTTCCTTGTGACTCTTCCCTCTTTTCCTCACGTCTCCTTCTTAAACAGGTTTGGAGAGAAGAAAACAAGTCCTGGAAAGCCAGTGGCATTGCCACTGAGTGACAGTTGCCTTTAGAAAGCTTTCTCTGCTCATCCTTTGGGGGAGGGAGCAGGGCAGGACGGCCCAGTGAGGCAGCATCTTGTGCCATCTTTTTCTCTTCACCGCATTCTCCCTAATAAATCTGTTTCTGCCTCGATGTAGACGTCCCAAGGACCTTCACCGTGATTTTCAGGTTCAGAAAGACATTCTCGTGCCTTCTGCTTGAAGTATCAACCTCACAGATCTCAGAGGTTGACACGGGAAGTTAAAAAGTTTTTTCTGTTACCTGAACGGTTTCTAAGAACGCCAGAGCGAGTGTTGGCTTATGTCTGGAACGGACTGTGGACATGGGTCCGTCGTGCGAGTGGGAGCAGTGAATAATGAAATTGGTGAGAGATGCCCTGATAGCAGCAACACTTCCCTGGTAGCAGGTTCAGTCCTGACTCACCAGCTGGGACAAACATCCGAGGGTATTTTTGGGAGATGACCCTGGAGGGCTGGAACCCTGGACCGTGTCGCTGTCCAGCTCACAGGCAGATGGCTCTGCATGAGACCATGTTTAAACAGCAAGCTGAGGCCGGGTGCAGTGGCTCACACCTGCAATCCCAGCACTTTGGGAGGCCGAGGCAGGTGGATCATCTAAGGTCAGGAGTTCGAGACCAGCCTGGCCAACATGGCGAAACCCCATCTCTACTAAAAATATAAAAATTAGCTGGGCATGGTGGTGGGTGCCTGTAATCCCAACTACTCAGGAGGCTGAGGCAGGAGAATCACTTAAACCCAGTAGGCAGAGGTTATAGTGAGCTGAGATTGCGCCACTGCACTGCAGCTTGGGTGACAGAGCGAGACCCCATCTCCAAAAAACAAAACAAAACAAAACAAACAGCAAGCTAAGGGGGAGACTTTCAGGCTGAGTGTTTATGGGACAAAATGCAATCGATTTAGATTTAGATTTAGTTAATGTGCTTTGTTTGAATTCATTGCTCTGGTTTTCACGGGGGAGGTGTCCTTGAATCCCATGACTGTTGGAGGTAGATCCCGTGCTTTTCATTTTAGTAACGAGGAAAGAGAGGTCAGGGCAGCTGAAGCATTTGAGTCACTTGGGATCTGGGCAGAGCCGGGAGTTGGACCAGGTCTGCTGTTTCCCAGGCGAAGGTTCTTCCCCAGAATAAACTGCAGAGAGGAAAGGAGCTAGCGTTGATTAAGTGTCTGCCTTTGTGCCAGATACTGTTACTCTGTTTCATGTGGCGATCATCTCCCCTGACAGATCCCTGCATGTTGCGGAGGGTGACGTCAAGGCTCAGAGGGGTTTACCGGATACAAATGATAATGCAGATCTATCTGGCCAGGCGCCGTGGCTCATGCCTGTAATCCCAGCACTTTGGGAGGCTGAGGCGGGCAGATCACCTAAGGTCAGGAGTTCAAGACCAGCCTGGCCAACATGGTGAAACCCCATCTCTACTAAAAATACAAAAATAGCCGGGCGTGGTGGCGGACGCCTGCAATCCCAGCTACTTGGGACTTGAGCCTGGGAGGTGGAGGTTGCAATGAGCCAAGATCGTGCCATTGCACTCCAGGCTGGGCAAAAAGAGCTAAACTCCATCAAAAAAAAAAGAAAAAATGCAGATTTATCTTTTCATAAAGTTCACACTTTTCTCTCGAAACTCCCAGAAGATGCTTCCCGCCCTGCAGATTGGGCCATTTTTAACGTCTCTGCAGAATAATCCTGAGCTTTTAAATGTTAGAAAACTTTCTTTCCATGAAGAGAAAAAAAGGTACTTATTTTTGGCCGTCTTCTCTGTAGACATTAGCTTTTGAGTGGTTTTTGGCTTTCGAATAAAGTGCTAAAGTTTAGGGCCAGTCCCAGTGGTAAGAATTTGAAAAACTAGTGTCATTCATGTTTCTTCTCCTTGAACCGGCAGATTCATTTTGCTTGTAAATAAACTCACCACCCTCGCTTCTCACCCAGGGAGGATCCTGATGCTATGGTTTGCCAACCGCCTCCTGGGAGGAAAGAGATTTCCTCCTGACGTTTGTACCTGCCTCGTGCCTCTCTGTTCCTGCAAGAGCTGGGCATCTGGTGGGGAAGAGAGTGGGTTCTGAAGCCAGATGGTCAGCTCCAGGTTCCTGGCATCGTTGCCTTGGGCAGGTCACCATTTCCAGGCCTCCATTTCTCCATCTATAAAATGCTCTCTCTCTTCATAAGCTTTTTGGCTATATCTTCAGAAAAGTTTGTGTTTTTCTTCATTTTTTCGTTTTGAGATGGAGTTTCGCTCTTGTTGCCCAGGCTGGAGTGCAATGGTGCGATCGATCTTGGCTCACCACAACCTCTGCCCCCTGGGTTCAAGCAATTCTCCTGCCTCAGCCTCCGGAGTAGCTGGGATTACAGGCATGTGCCACCACACCCCGCTAATTTTGTATTTTTAGTAGAAACGGGGTTTCTCCATGTTGGTCAGGTTGGTCTCAAACTCCTGACCTCAGGTGATCCGCCCGCCTCGGCCTCCCAACGTGCTGGGATTACGGCCATGAGCCACCGTGCCAGGCCCTCAGAAGAGTTTTAGTGTTAAACTGTATAGCTTGAGGATATCATTTACTTTAACAAAAGCCCTTTGATTTCCTTTGTGAAAATAATTAATTTAGAAACAGGGTCTTGCTCTGTCACTCAGGCTGGGGTGCAACGACATGATCATAGCTCATTGCAGCCTCGAACTCCTGGGCTCAGGCGATCCTCCTGCCTCATTCTCCCAGTAGCTGAGACTACAGGTGTGCACCACCCCCCACCCCCCCACCCCCAGCTTGTAAAATTTATCAACTGGGCAAGACCCTCCCTTCAGGGAGCTTTTTTTATTGTCTCCCAGGAAAAGAAACCCTGTACCTAAATCTCCGTAACAGAGAGGAGACAGAGGAGGAAAGTGCGGAATCTGTGGTTTTGTTTTTAAGGCTCAGTGCTAATTCCTGAAGATATAATCATGAGTGAATCAGTCTTTGCCCTCAAGGAGCTAAGTCTCCTTGCAGGAGAGAGAAGCAAGCTGTGTCTTCTTCGCAGCTCTTACTACTATCTGCCATTTTCTTGTTTATTGTTGCTTATTGATCGTCCTCACGAGAATATGAGCCCAGGAGAGCAGATATCCAGGTGTCTCTCTCAGGGTCTTATTTTTTGTACCCAGCACGTCAATATTTGTTGAATTAATGGATGGATAGATGGAGTATTAAGCAAAGTAAGGAGACAGTTACAATACTATTAATATAAAAGGTGCTGTAAGAAAAGCATGCACAGGCCGGGCACCGTGACTCATGCCTGTAATCCCAGCACTTTGGGAGGCCGAGGCGGGCGGATCACCTGAGGTCAGGAGTTCAAGACGAGCCTGACCAACATGATGAAACCCCATCTCTACTAAAAATACAAAAATTAGCTCGGCTTGGTGGTGGGTGCCTGTAATCCCAGCTACTCAGGAGGCTGAGGCAGGAGAATCACTTGAACCCAGGAGGCAGAGGTTGCAGTGAGCCAAGATCATGCCATTGCACTCCAGGCTGGGCGACAGAACAAGACTCTGTCTCAAAAAAAAAAAAAAAAAAAAAAGGCATGCACAGAGGCAGAATCCCAGCCCTGTCCTTCTTTGCGGGGAGGAGATAGGAAGAAATGACTCTTAGAGTATTTTGTTTTGTTTTGTTTTTGTTTTTTTGAGACAGGGTCTATTTTGTCACCCAGGCTGGAGTGCAGTGGTGCCATCATGGCTCACTGCAGCCTCGACCTCCCGGGTTCAAGCAATCCTCCCACCTCAGCTTGGAACCACAGGCGTGCACTACCGCCCTGGCTAATTTTTGTATTTTTTGTAAAGATGAAATTTCTCCATCTTACCCAGCCTGGTCTTGAACTCCTGGCCTCAAGTGATCCTCCCACCTTGGCCTCCCAAGGTGCTGGAATTAGAGGTGTGAGACATTGCGCCTGGCCTCAGAGTAGTTTCTCAGAGGAAGTGGCGTCTGGACGAGCTCCTGATGGCAGAGCAGGAGTTAGTAGGTAAAGATGGGATCAAAGGTGTTCCAGGCAGGGTGCTGGGATTAGAGGTGTGAGACATTGCGCCTGGCCTCAGAGTAGTTTCTCAGAGGAGGTGGCGTCTGGACGAGCTCCTGATGGCAGAGCAGGAGTTAGTAGGTAAAGATGGGATCAAAGGTGTTCCAGGCAGGGAATCTGAAGAGGGCTGTGTCCCAGGAGAGCAGAATGCATGGAACTAGGACAGTGGTTCTCAACTGGGGCAGTTTTTCCCCCAGGGATGTTTGTCCAGCCTTGGGGGGATGGTAGGGATCAGGAGTGCTGCTGGACATCCTGGAATGCACGGACCAGCCCTCGACCACAAAGAAACCATCCAGCCACCTAGTGCTGAGGTTGGGAAACCCTGAGCCCCGCTGGACACAGGAACAAAGATGAATGGTTGTGGGGAAGAAAGGCACAGCAGTAGGTGGGTAGTTACTTGAAAATTAAGTATTGCTTGACCGGCTCAATCCATGGAGAACTTTGAAGTGCACGATATCAAGTCATCCTTAAATAATCTGAACTGGTTGGGGGCAGGGGTTCACACCTGTTATCCCAGCACTTTGGGAGGCCGAGGTGGGCGGATCACCTAGGTCAGGAGTTTGAGACCAGCCTCGCCAACATGGTGAAACCCCATCTCTACTAAGAAAAAAAATAGAAAAAGTAGCCATGTGTGGTGGCAGGCACCTGTAGTCCCAGCTACTCGGGAGGCTGAAGCAGGAGACTTGCTTGAACCTGGGAGGTGGAGGTCACAGTGAGCCGAGATCGTGCCACTGCATTCCAGCCTGGGCAGCAGAGCAAGACTCCA
>NW_026652294.1:32336696-32341739 GCF_009828535.3 Hylobates moloch | reverse complement strand
AAAAAAAAAAAAAAAAAAAAAAAAAAGACAAAAAAAAAATGCTGGACCGAGAATTCATTTAACACAGTTGACAGCACAGTGAGGAAATCTTTGTGGATTGCCCTAGGACGGGGCATTGTGAAGCTAATGGGCAGTACTGTCTGTAATTTCTCAATTTCCTTTCAATAATAGCAGAACATGCCGGACGTCAGTGAGGCTGCCTGGTATTTTCCTTCCCTTATTCAATTTACATGATTGCCTTTTGACATCTGACTGATGTGATAAGGAGGCACCCCACCCTAGAACGTGCTTTCAAGAAGAAATTGAGTTTTCTGTTAATCACGAGATCCATCTTGCTAACTGATGGCCCTATAAACAGTGTGGGGCAGCCCACGGTAGCTTTATTTCAGTGACGCTGGGAAAAAGCCATGCATCTCTGCTGTCATTTTGATTCCCACGCAGCTGCCTTTCCCATCTGGGTCGCTGGAGGGTGGGAACAGCCCTTACCTCTGCCTCTCTTTCCCAGGACAGAGGATTCGCCTCCCCACCAGCCTGGCTCGGACTTGCCTGGGACCTGCCAGGAGCTGAACGTAGTTTTCTTTCTCCCACGGGAAATAATTTTCTTGGGCACGGCAGCCGTGGGTTGCCAGTCCCTGGCTGTCATGAAAGCTCACGCGTGTGTGACAGTGGCGCTATTGTTAGGCACACCGGAGTTTCCATTACAGAGTCCGTGGATCTGCCACAGGGACTTTCCTAGGAGAGGCGTCATTGCAACATGCCTAGGAGGGCACTGGCTTGGGAAAAAAAGAATATTGTGTGTGATACGCAGGAACTGAGAAATAGGGTGAGTTTGTTGAGTGGCCAGAGGCGGGTGGTCAGGACTGTGTGGTCCATTTTAGCATCTTCGAGATCTGCAGGGGTTCAAGTGTCTATTGTAGAGAATTTAGGGAAGCTTTGAAGTCGAGAAGGTTCTATTACCAGAAACAACTCTTCGTAAAAACAAATGTCATCTGTCAATTCCACAAAAACTTCCCTGGGCTGGGGTTAGTAAGAGGAGAAGTGGGAGAACTGGATAGTTTAATAAATGTTTATGTTTTAGTTTAAAGCGAAGTTGAAACACAAAGACAATAGTTAAAAACGTCTGGTAAGTTTGTACGGTGTGCGAGGCAACATGTTCTGTGCTGTATATGCATGAGCCAGCTTAATCCTCCCACGAACATGGAGAGGTATGGGAATAGTTCTGCTTCTTTTTTTTATTTTTGTGTTTTAGACACAGGGTCTGCTGTGTTGCCCAGGCTGGAGTGCTGTGGCATGATCATAGCTCACTGTAACCTCAAAGTCCTGTGCTCAAATAATCCACCTCAGCCTCCCAAGTAATTAGGACTACGGGCACACGCCACCATGCCTTGCTTATTTAATTTTTTTTTTTTTTTGAGACGGAGTTTTGCTTTTGTTACCCAGGCAGGAGTGCAATGGCACAATCTCGGCTCACTGCAACCTTCGCCTCCTGGGTTCAAGTGATTCTCCCGCCTCAGCCTCCCAAGTAGCTGGGATTACAGGCATGCGCCACCATGCCCGGCTAATTCTTTATATTTTTAGTAGGGACAGGGTTTCTCCATGTTGGTCAGGCTGGTCTTGAACTTCCAACCTCATGTGATCCGCCTGCCTCAACCTCCCAAAGTACTGGGATTACAGGCATGAGCTACCGTGCCCAGCCTATTTAATTTTTTTGTTGAGATAGTCTTGCTCTGTTGCCCAGGCTGGTCTTGAACTCTTGGCCTCAAACAATCCTCCCCACCTCAGCCTCCCAAAGCATTGGGATTACAGGTATGAGCCACTGCCCCCAGCCCAACATTTTGTAAAGCCCATTTTCCTAAAAGATTCACCTTGGAAGATATTACATTGTTGAGAAGAATTAATGATGTTGGGAAAGATTCGTTTTTTTTTTGTTTTTTTTTTTTCTTGAGACAGAGTCTCGCTCTGTCGCCCAGGCTGGAGTGCAGTGATGCGATCTTGGCTCACTGCAAGCTCTGCCTCCCAGGTTCACGCCATTCTCCTGCCTCAGCCTCCCTAGTAGCTGAGACTACAGGTGCCCGCCACCACGCCCGGCTAATTTTTTTTTTTTTTTTGTATTTTTAGTAGAGACGGGGTTTCACCATGTTAGCCAGGATGGTCTCGATCTCCTGACCTCGTGATCCGCCTGCCTCGGCCTCCCAAAGTGCTGGGATTACAGGCGTGAGCCACCGCGCCCGGCCACATTAGGTCTTTTTAAACCGGAAAGTATTATTGTAGCAGCTTTAGAAGGTTGCTGAATTCTGTTTCTCCCCGTACCTAGCTTTGTCATGGCAGCAGTCCCCATGGTGGTTTATGTTTGATCATGTCTCATTTTCTCTCATTTTTTTGCTTCTTTGGGTACCCTCTTTTCTTCCTCTCTCCATTAGAGAAGATGAACTGTCAAAGGAAGGGGTGGGCCGGGCGTGGTGGCTCACGCCTGTCATCCCAGCACTTTGGGAGACTGAGGCAGGCAGATCACTTGAGGTCAGGAGTTCGATACCAGCCTGACCAACATGGTGAAACCCCGTTTCTACTAAAAATACAAAAATTAGCCAGGCGTGGTGGCAGGTACCTGTAATCCCTGCTACTCAGGAGGCTGAGGCAGGAGAATCACTTGAACCCAGGAGGTGGAGGTTGCAGTGAGCCAAGATGGTGCCACTGCACTCCAGCCTGGGCGAGAGAGCGAGATTCAGTTTCAAAACAAACAAACAAAAAAACAAAATCGGAAGGGGTGAAAGGAAGGGATGAGAGAGAAAGGCAATCAGGGAGAGCCAGGATTCCAGGGAAATCCTGAAGGCGGCCAGCGGGGACCTAGATGTGCCCACGTTTCAGCCGTGCAAATGGCTGAAGCTGACTGGATTTAAAGTTGACACAGTCACATCTCATTTATGCATTCAGATGGAAGGGGGTATTTTAGCAGCCAGTTTAGCAAAGCTGGGGACCATCTTCTTGGGGCACCTCTGTCATGTCTCCACCTGTCCCTGCAGACACCAGCGGCAGAGCTGCAGAGGCTGCCTCCGGCAGGACCCCCAGGTTCCGGGCATTGAGATGCTTCCTCTGACTTCAGGGTGTTGAGATGCTTCCTCTGACTTCTGGGGGTTGAGATGCTTCTTCTGACTTCAGGGTGTTGAGATGCTTCTTCTGACTTTAGGGTGTTGAGATGCTTCCTCTGACTTCAGGGTGTTGAGATGCTTCCTCTGGCTTCAGGGTGTTGAGATGCTTCCTCTGACTTCTGGGGGTTGAGATGCTTCCTCTGACTTCAGGCTGTTGAGATGCTTCCTCTGACTTCTGGGGGTTGAGATGCTTCCTCTGGCTTCAGGGTGTTGAGATGCTTCCTCTGGCTCCAGGTGTTCAGATGCTTCCTCTGACTTCAGGGGGGGTTGAGATGCTTCCTCTGACTTCAGGCTGTTGAGATGCTTCTTCTGACTTCAGGGTGTTGAGATGCTTCCTCTGGCTTCAGGGTGTTGAGATGCTTCCTCTGGCTTCAGGGTGTTGAGATGCTTCCTCTGACTTCATGGGGGGTTGAGATGCTTCCTCTGACTTCAGGGTGTTGAGATGCTTCCTCTGACTTCAGGCTGTTGAGATGCTTCCTCTGACTTCTGGGGGTTGAGATGCTTCCTCTGGCTTCAGGGGGGGTTGAGATGCTTCCTCTGACTTCTGGGGGTTGAGATGCTTCCTCTGGCTTCTGGGGGTTGAGATGCTTCCTCTGGCTTTTTTGAAGGCCAAGGCTTCTTTCCATTTCTTATCTCAGGCTACTGAGCGATGGAAATAATTTTTGAAAAAGGGAAAACCAAGGAAGGCATTCTCACCAGACTGAATATAGCAACCAAGGTGCCGTCTTTGAAGCTGGGACTGGAGGATTAGGCCTCTCTCTCCAGCCTCTGCCTGGGGTTTCCTGAGACTGGGCTCCATGCTTTCTCCCCTAAAAAGATTATCCCCCAGAGGAGTGTCCACAACCCACGCACACTCAGAAAGCTCACCTTTTCCAGCCTCCATCCAGGAACGTGGCCTGATACAGCTGCACTGATTGACTCGTGAAAGTAACGAGAGCATTGCCCTGCTGGGGACTTGGCCTGCGTAGGTGTGTTCTCCCAGCCAAGTGGAACAGCTTTGCCCTTTAGGGACACAGGCAAATGTCTGGAGACTTTAAATTTTTAATTGATAGACTTTGTTTCATAGAACAGTTTTAGGTTTTCAGAAAAACTGAGCAGAAAGTACAGAGAGTTCACAGGTACCCCTCCCTCGCCCTCCAGGTATTCCTGCTGTCATTAGCATCTTGCATTTGTGCGCTACATTTGTTAAAACTGAGGGGCTGGTATGGATACATTGTTACTAACTGAAGTTCACAGCTTACCGTAGGGTTTATTGTTTGTGTTGGACACTGTTGGTTTTGACGAATGCATAATGAATGACATGCATCCACCAGGATGGGATCAGACAGAATCGTTTCACTGCTCTCAGAGTCTCCTGGGCTTCTGGCACCATTTTCGATTGTTACTAAGTGGGCATCACTGGCATTTCCTGGGACACCGATGAACATTCTACAGTGTGCGGAACAGCGCCCCCCCCACCCCCATCCCGCCCCTTCCCAGCAAAGTGTCAGCAGTGCTGAGACTGTGAGACCTGCTATACAGACACTGACATGCCAGGTGCGTTTGTGAGTGTTTTGTGGGTGGGGATGAGCTTGCGAGGCTGCAGTGCTGGAAACCTGGTGTTTGGATGAGGGGTGGCCTGGCTATGCAGGGGCAGAAGAGAGGCACCAGGTGGATTTGGAGAGTCCTGAGAAGAGGGTCAACTGTAAGTGAGAGGTAGCATTCCAGCCATAATCCCTACACACATTCCTGTAACCCTCACCTTAAATTCAAACCCTGAGGTCTGAGTCCAATTAAAATGCCCTAAGTTCTAATTGTTGGGCTGTACATGGTGGGGTTAGCTTAGTTCCCTGTTGGGCTGTGCATGGTGGGGTTAGCTTAGTTCCCTGTTGGGTTGTGCATGGTGGGGTTAGCTTAG
>NW_026652294.1:32295859-32316696 GCF_009828535.3 Hylobates moloch | reverse complement strand
CCAGGCTCAAGCAATCCTCCCACCTCAGCCTCTCAAGTAGCTGGGACTACAGGCACGTGTCACCACACCTGGCTAATTATTTGTATTTTTTTTTTTTTTTTGTAGAGACAGGGTCTCAGTATATTGTCCAGGCTGGTCTTGAACTCCTGGACTCAAGCAATCCTCCCTCCTTGGCCTCCCAAAGTGCTAGGATTACAGGCCTGAGCCACTGAACTCAGCCAGGATTTTTCATTCAACCTGGCCCTTCCCATCCTGTGATGCTCCCTTAGGCCTTCTCACTCTGATCACGTAATAACGGTGAGACGATTCAGGCTCATGAATCATCCACGTCCCACGGTGCCTTCAAGGTGCTTTCCCCGTTAGTAACACTCACAGAATGAGAATCTTGCTGGATGAACTTTCTCTTCTCTAATCCACTGCCTCCATTCCTGGGCTGAAGAACTGGAATCAGAAAGTGTCTGGGGGCCAAATGGAGACTGGAATAACCCCAGGAGAGGCTTGGTGTGGGGTTTCTTGGCGCTGTTGACGTTCTGAGCCAGGTACTTCTTTGCTGTGGGAGGAGCTGTCCTGCGCATGGGAGAATGTGGACAGCATCCTGGCTTCTACCTACTGTGTCAGTAACACTCCACACCCCAGTGTGACAGCCAAGAACGTCCCCAGGCATTGCTAAATGGTCCGTGGGAAGCACAACCACTCCCCCGGTTGAAAACTACTGGCTTAAGGCAAGCACCAAGCGCCTGGCACCATCCCTTCCTTCCTAAACACGAGAGCTCCCGCACGCCACCTTTCACTCTGGGCAGCGGGTCGGCGGCTCTCAACCGAGATCAGAGGCGAAGAACTGGTTTCCAGAGAGGCTTGGAGGAGAATTGGCAGGACACAGCTGTTAACTGTCCGTGGAACACGAAAGAGTAGAGGAAGTGAAAAAGAGCGTCAAGATTTTACGACTGACCACGTCCCCCTTCCCTCCTCACTCATTTCTCCGGGGAACTTACAGAACTGGGCCCTGTAATGAGGAGTCTTTCCCTAGTGGGGAGGGCTCCCTGAGTGATTTCATCAAAACCTACATATGCCAACGATTCTTACAGTATCTTTCTAAAGTATTAAGTCTAAATGCTGCAGAAATAATACTTAGAGTTTAAAGTATGTGGATGTGAACAGGGACACAGGAGCTTTTGCCAAAATGGCCCTGTTTGCAGCTCAGGAAGTGTAGAGATCTTCCTTTTTCCACCTCGTCATCTGTGTAGGTCCCTACCCCTGTTGGTCGGAGCAGAGATGTGTCAGGCAGCCCCCCGGAACCCCAAGTCGCTTGTGGGAGCTCCTGGATCAGACAGCATGAGCTGGTGCCTGGTGAGTCAGAAGCTGGATCACTCTCGGGTTGATGTCAGCAGCCTGTTCTGGTCGGCCCTCTTAAGCCGTTCTGGCCTTTCGTTCTGGCCTTTGATGTAACCCAGGGTGTGTAAGGGCTGCCCGCCCTTTACAGAGAAACAGATCTGTGCTGGGAAGTTAACAAACAGGAGGCAGGATATGAGATGAGAGAGAAGGAACTGTCTGGTCAGTGGGGTTCACCCAAGTCTAGAGGTTTGTCTTTGTGGAGGGTGGGACTTAATATAAGGCAAGAGGCTCGGGTAGAATCTGCCCCAGCCACCACCTGGCGTCTGCAGTGATAGAAAGCCTGGGAGACCTTCCACCTGGGGCCCTGGGAAGCTCCACCACTCGGCCTCCGTGTTTTCCGAACCTTTCTCTGGCTGCAGGTATTTCCGAGGTTTCCTTTTTGTGCATCTGGACATTTTCCTTTCTCAGCTCATCTACTCATCCTACAAACACAGGCGGGATGGTGGGCCCGGCCCGGGGTCGGTGCTGGCACTGAGGTGATCACGATGTAGAGAAGGTAGTCTCGGCCGGGCGCGGTGGCTCACGCCTGTAATCCCAGCAGTTTGGGAGGCCGAGGCGGGCGGATCATGAGGTCAGGAGATCGAGACCATCCTGGCTAACATGGTGAAACCCCGACTCTACTAAAAATACAAAAAAATTAGCTGGGCGTGGTGGTGGGTGCCTGTTGTCCCAGCTACTCAGGAGGCTGAGGCAGGAGAATGGCGTGAACCCGGGAGGCGGAGGTTGCAGTGAGCTGAGATGGCGCCACTGCACTCCAGCCTGGGCGACAGAGCGAGACTGTCTCACAAAAAAAAAGAAAAAAAAAAAAAGAGAAGGTAGTTTCTGTGCCTGGGGAGAGCAAAGGTGTTAAGTCTGCGGGTGAGAGCCGAGGTGGAGCTCCCTCACCCTGCTGGTTGGATGAGAGTTCCAGGGACAGACGGTCGGAGTTTCCCAGTGATTCTCATCAAGTCTCATCAAGGAGCTGGAGTCAGATAAACATTGCTGGGAAAGACGGATCGGATAGAGGGAATCCCACGGTGAAGGCTGGAGGAGAGGGGAATTCTGGGAGAGGACGGATCGGATAGAGGGAATCCCACGTGTGAAGGCTGGAGGAGAGGGGAATTCTGGGAGAGGACGGATCGGATGGGGGGAATCCCACGTGTGAAGGCTGGAGGAGAGGTGAATTCCAGGGAATGGTTCCCAGGGAAGCCGCCTCAAGAATGGAGGGAGGGAGTTGACTGGAGCTCTTGCCAGTGTCCAGCCAGGAGATGATGCATGGGACGCCGCACAAGCTCTGCTGGAGCACAACACACGTCCCTGCTGTGTCCCCGGAATAGGTCATGCTCCTTTCACTCTGAAGGTCATTAGTAACAAGGCAGAACAACCACACAGGACCGCCACTTACATCTGAACAGCTTCTGCACACTCTTTGCAAGGTAATTGCCTGCTAAGACATTTGTTAAGAATTTTTTTTTTTTTTTTTTTTGAGATGGAGTCTCATTCTGTCGGCTCACTGCAGCCTCCACCTCCTGAGTTCAAGCAATTCTCATGCCTCAGCCTCCCAAGTAGCTGCGATTACAGGCTCCCGCCACCACACCTGGCTAATTTTTGTATTTTTAGTAGAGATGGGGTCTTGCCATGTTGGCCAGGCTGGTCTTGAACTCCTGACCTCAGGTGTTCCACCTGCCTTGGCCTCCCAAAGTGCTGGGATTACAGGGAAGAGCCACCGCGCCTGGCCTGTTTAGATTTTTCAATCCTCCACGTGTTAAACTGTCTGTTTTTCTCTTATTAACCACAAGTTTGGGATTCTTCAGAGGGCCAAACTATTGTTCTCCCAGGCTTTGAGAAAAAACTTTTCGTGTCATTTATCTACATAGTTTTGCTGAACTTCTCCTTCAACAACAGGAGAGCATATTTTCGTAGCTGGGCAAGCCCTACTCTGAGCAAGGGACTGGCAAGAATTCCCTGGAGAACCCTGAGAACTTGCTGACCAAGCTGGAGGATTCCCCGGAGAACCCCGAGAACTTGCTGACCAAGCTGGAGGATTCCCCGGAGAACCCCGAGAACTTGCTGACCAAGCTGGCATCAGTTTTCTTTCCTGGGAACTGTTTCCACTCACATGTTCTGACCCCAGCGTGTGGCTGGCACCAGCTGAGGGTTTGCAGTATTTGAACGTTGGCCTTGCCCTGACCCATGCTCACATCATTTGTTTCACTAAGAATATGTATTTTCAGATCGCAAACCAGATTAGTTCACATCTAGCAGTTTAATTGCTGATTCAGTTAAAAAGTCCTTGCTTGACAGGGTCTGGGCTGAAACTGAACAATGTCAGAGGCTGCCAGGACTTTTTCTTTCTTTATAAAAGCAGAACTCCACGCACGTACTTAAAACAGCTACATGGTACTGAAGGATGTTACTGAGGTACGACTCCTCAGCTATCCTCTCTCAAGTTTCATTTATCTATTTACTGAGACAGGGTCTCTGTCACCCAGGCTGGAGGGCAATGACGGGATCTCAGCTCACTGCATGCTCCGCCTCCTGGGTACAAGGGTTCTCCTGTCTCAGCCTCCTGAGTACCTGAGACTACAGGCGCCCGCCACCAACTTTTGTATTTTTTGTAGAGACGGCTTTTGTTGCCCAGGCTGATCTTGAACTCCTCAGTGCAGGTGATCCTCCTGCCTCAGCCTCTCAAAGTGCTGGGATTACAGGCGTGAGCCACTGCGCCCAGCCTTAAGTTTCTTATGTACATCCTTCTGAAATATCTTCTGTGCATTTACACATGTATGTGACGGATATTGTCTGTCCTATTTACAAAAGAAACGTCTGATTTAAAAAAAAAATCTAATATCTTGCCAGTCTTTTCCTGTCGGCACACGCCAATCTGCTTTAATTGTTGCAATAACAGCATTGTATTCTATTGAATATATAGAGCGTAATTTACTTGCCCACTGCCTGATAAATGGTATTTCACTCCTTCCTTCTCCTTTTGCTGTTGCAAATAATACTATGATAAACATTGTTGCACATACTTTTTTTTTTTTTTTTTTGAGATAGAGTCTTGCTCTGTCGCTCAGGCTGGAGTGCAATGGCACGATCTTGGCTCACTGCAACCTCCACCTCTTGGGTTCAAGCGATTCTCCTGCCTCAGCCTCCCAAGTAGCTGGGATTACAGGCATGTGCTACCATGCCCAGCTAATTTTGTATTTTTAGTAGAGACAGGATTTCTCCATGTTGGTCAGGCTGGTCTCAATCTCCTGACCTCAAGTGATCTGCCCGCCTCAGCCTCCCAAAGTGCTGGGATTACAGGTGTGAGCCACAGCGCCTAGCAGCATTGTTGCACATCTGTCTTTGCACACTTCACACATGCATATCTGTGAATTGGAATTGCTAAGCCAAAGAATAACAGACATTATTAACTTCTGTAGACATTGCCAAGGTCCTTCTTGGAGGGGAGAGAGTGTCATTGCTTTATAGAAAATGTGTAACTTGGCCGGGTGCGGCGGTTCACGCCTGTAATCCCAGCACTTTGGGAGGCCGAGGCGGGTGGATCACCTGAGGCCAGGAGTTCGAGACAAGCCTGACCAACATGGAGAAACTCTGTCTCTACTAAAAATACAAAATTAGCCGGGCGTGGTGGTGCATGCCTGTAATCCCAGCTACGCAGGAGGCTGAGGCAGGAGAATCACTTGAATCCAGGAGGCAGAGGTTGCGGTGAGCCAAGATTGTGCCATTGCACTCCAGCCTGGGTGACAGAGCGAGACTCTGTCTCAAAAAAGAAAAAAAAAAAAAGTGTAACTCCAGCTTTTGACAGCCAGCCTGTAATACCAATAGTTTCCCTTGCCCAGAAAACATTGCTCCCTAATACAGAGGGTACCACCCAAGGCGCTTCCACTGAAGGAGCACAGGGAGGGGAGATGGACGATACCGAGCGGGAAAGATGACTTCCGGGAGCTGTGCGTTTCTCCTCTGTTCAATCCGTGTGGACGAGATGACCTGTGTAGTCCCATCTCCTAATTTTACATAAAACCAGGCGTGGGTCTAGGTCCAAGATCCAGGAGCCTGACTGCCAGGACAGCTTAAGCAGGAGGTAAATTCCAGAATCTGCCCTTTAGTTTCTGGATTCTTTATCTTTTCATCCGTGTTGAATGAGAGAGAAGGGTTCGGGGCATCTGGCCCTTCCCTGGGCAGCAGACTGAGGGAACATCGCCTAGGTCGCCTCCGTTTTCAGGAGATTTGTAGCAGCTTCCTTAACTTTACCCTCCTCTGCCCCTTTAATGCCAAACACATTCCTTAGAGGTCCGTTAATTAGAGGAGCCTCCGAGTGGGCAATGGGGCCCTGATGGTTTCTGTTATAATCAGGTAGGAAGGGATCTCAGGGTGGAAGTCTGGTCAAAAGCCTTCTGAAATGTTAGACCAGAGAATTATCTGGAGAGGGAAGAAATGCAGGGCAAGTTCCTGCAAAGCCTCACACTCATGTTGGTCTCACCGATGTTTATCAGGGAGAAACAGCCTATACTCCCGAGGCAGCTGTTAGAATGCGCAGAGCCCACTTCGTTCCTCGATTCTGTTTCTTTCCATGCAATCCGCCCTCCTGAACTAATACCATTGAGGCTGGTGTCTTGTCCCACGGGACATGGAACTAGGGAACGCAGATGGATCTAAGCTGGCACTCCCCTACATTTTGGCAAATTTGAGAATCAACAATCTGAAGAACCATGGTTTTGATTCCCTGAGAAGGAAATGGATTAAGACTTACTCTCCCCACTCCGAACTTTTTATCTTGGGAAATTTCAGACCTACAGAAAAGTTGAAGACAAGTACCATGAATGCCTATCCTGTGCCCTTCACCGGAACCGAGCAACAGTAACTGTGTCCCTTCACCGGAACCGATCGACGGTAACCGTGTCCCTTCACCGGAACTATTGGCCGTGTCCCTTCACCGAACCGGTCGGCCCGGTAACAAGTAATCCCTTCACGGAACCGATCGGCGGTGGCGTGTCCTTCACACGGAACCGATCGACGGTAAACATGTCCCTTCACCAGAACTGAGCAATGGTAAACATGCTTCCTCGCTCAGTTCCCAGGCATTGCCACTGCTGATCTGGGGAGCACACTGTATGAGCCTGACATAAACCTCACAGAGCTCTGTGTGAACAGTGGGTGTTTTTCCCTGAAGGACAGTTGATCCTTGAATGACGTGGGTCTGAATTGCACGGGTCCATTTGCATGTGGACTTTTTTCAACCAAATGTGAATCAAAAACACAGTGTGAGCCAGGTGCAGAGGCTCACGCCTGTAATCCCAGCACTTTGGGAGGCTGAGGCAGGAGGATTGCATCAGCCCAGGAGTTCAAGACCAGCGTGGGCAGCATAGAGAGACCCCCATCTCTACAAATAATATTAAAAATTAGCTGGGCATGGAAGCATGCACCTGTGGTTCCAGCTACTCGGGAAGCTGAGTCAGGAGGATCTCTTGAGCCAGGGAGATCGAGGCGACAGTGAGATGTGATGGTACCACTGCTCTCCAGCCTGGGGGACAGAGTGGGACCCTGTCTCAAAACAAAACGCAGCCGGGCGTGGTGGCTCACGCCTGTAATCCCAGCACTTTGGGAGGCCGAGGCGGGCGGATCATGAGGTCAGGAGATCGAGACCATCCTAGCTCACACGGTGAAACCTCATCTCTACTAAAAATACAAAAAATTAGCCAGGCGTGATGGCAGGCACCTGTAGTCCCAGCTACTGAGGAGGCTGAGGCAGGAGAATCGCTTGAACCCAGGAGCTGGAGGTTGTCATGAGCTGAGACCACACCACTGCACTCCAGCCTGGGTGACAGAGCGAGACTCCGTCTCAAAAAAACAAAGAGAACAGAGCAGTATTCACAGGATGTGAAACCCATGTATGCAGAGGCTGGTTTTTCCTACACTCAGGCTCTGCTGGGCCGACTGTGGGACTTCAGGATACGCGGATTTTGGAATACGTGGGGGTCCCAGAACCAATCCCCCGAGTATATTGTGGGATATTTGAAAAGAGAGTATATTTATCATGATATTTCATTCCTAAACCTTCATTATCTCCTAAAAACAAGGGTGTTCCCTTCATAGCAGTAATACCCTTATCATACCCAAGAAATGAAGCATTGCTACGTGAAGAGCATAGGTCTATTGTCTTGCAGAATTTTCCAGAGTCTGAATTTGTCAAATGGTTCCCTCATGATTACATCCAGGCCAAACATTTCTGGCAGGAATGCTGCAGAGCTCCTGTTGCATCTCACCAGGAGCCACATCGTAGTTCCGTCCTGTTATTGATGATGCTGAGGTTAAACATTTGGTTGTGATAGTGTCTGCCGGATCACTCTACTTTGTAAAGGTAGTTTCTCCTTTGTAACTAACGAGCGGTAAGTGGTGTGATCCTTTAGGACCGTGGGAATGTTCTCGTCCCAGTAACTTGTTACCCAGTGGCTTAACATCCACTGATATGTGATGATTCTTTCATGAATCTGTTTTATTTGTTTTGAGACACAGGGTCTCGCCGCATCACCCAGGCTGGGTTGCAGTGGCAGAATCATAGCTCACTGCAGCCTCTAACTCCTGGATTCAAGCGATCCTCCCTCCTCAGCCTCCTAAGTAGCTGGGACTACAGGCATGTGCCACCACACCCAGCTAAGTTTTATTTTTATTTTTATGTTTTTGAGATGGGGTCTTACTGTGTTGCCGAAGCTGATCCTGAATTCCTGGTCTCAAGGGAGCCTCCCACCCTGGCCTCCCAAAGCTCTGGGATTACAGGGGTGAGCCACTATGCCTGGCCTCCTGAATCTGTTTCTACATTGATTATCGCAGAATCCTGGGCTTTAAATTGTCGCTCCGTCTACATTTATTACCTCACATTCCTTTATGAAGAGCCCCTCATTGGCTGAGCACGGTGGCTCACACCTGTAATCCCAGCACTTTGGGAGGCTGAGGCTGGTGGATCGCTTGAGCTCAGGAGTTCGAGACCAGCCTGGGAAACATGGTGAAACCCCGTCTCCACCAAAAATACAAAAAATTAGCCAAGTATGGTGGTTCATGCCTGTAATCCCAGCTACTTGGGAGGCTGAGGTGAGAGGATTGCTTGAGCCCAGGAGACAGAGGTTGCAGTGAGCTGAGATCGTGCCACTGCACTCCAGCCTGAGCGACAGAGCAAGACTCTGTCTCAATTTAAAACAAACAAACAAAAAAGCCCTCATGTTCTCCCACTCCATTGTTTAGTATCATTTCAGACTCATGGATTAAAGAAAAAAAAATCTATTGCTGTAGCTTATTAATTTCACTATTTTTTACTGTATCCCAAATTTGGTAAGTGGGAGTCTTTTCAAGATGGCTCTTGAGTCTTTTCACATGTTCCCAGCATCCCGTAAGCATTTGCTTGCTTTTCTGGCACTCAGTGAGATGTTCAGGCTCAGCTTGGCCTCTCCCTCCCCTAGTCTCGGAAACACCTCTTCCTCTGAGAAACCCTCCTTCACTTTGGTGGAGGGATGGTCCTTAGAAACCAACATCTGGGCATGAAGTGTGTTCCTTGCTGGGCCCCTCACTGCCTCCAGGCACCTTCAATAGAAACAGCAAAGAACAGTCAGGCGCGTTGGCTCACGCCTGTAATCCCAGCACTGTGGGAGGCCGAGGTGGGCGGATCACCTGAGTTCAGGAGTTCAAGACCAGCCTGGCCAACATGGTGAAACCCCATCTCTACTAAAAATACAAAAATTAGCCGAGCATAGAGGCACTTGTTTGTAACCCCAGCTACTCAGGAGGCCGAGCCACACAAATCCTTGAACCCAGGAGGTGGAGGTTGCAGTGAGCTGAGATGGTGCCACTGCATTCCAGTGTAGGCGACGGTGTCTCAAAAAAAAAAGAAAGAGCTGAGAAATTTAAATGTGTTTTAAAATCTTGAGTTGATACTGATACGTTGCACTCAGAACCTGCCGCCCAGGGCCCTTCCTTACTTCCCTAGTCTGTATCTGTGTTCCTCTCGTCCTACCGTGATTACCTTGTTTACAGATTTGCACCATCCATAATCGTGGCCAGCAGTAATCCTAACAAGTCAAGTTCAAACTTTCTTTTCAGTTCTCTTTGTCCTTAGATCACATCCAAGTAAGGAGGAGTAGTCAGCTAGATCCAAAAGTCACTTAAATTATTTGCCTTTTTGTCTAGATAGGTAATAGTTATTATTAGAGTTAGGGTCACATGTTTCTGTTCATATTAAACTTTAGGACTTGCTGTTTGCTCCTACTTTTTACTTGATTTTATTCTTTTAGTAAGTAAAATGTTTACGGGGTTCAAAAGTCAAAACTATATAGGCCAGGCACGGTGGCTCATGCCTGTAATCCCAGTACTTTGGGAGGCCAAGGTGGATGATCACCTGAGGTCAGGAGTTCGAGACCAGCCTGGCCAAGATGGCGAAACCCTGTCTCTATGGAAAATACAAAAATTAGCCGGGCGTGGTGGCACACGCCTGTAATCCCAGCTACTCGGGAGGCTAAGGCAGGAGAATCGCTTGAACCCAGGAGGCAGAGGTTGCAGTGAGCTGAGATCAGCTCACTGCGTGCCAGCCTAGGCAACAGAGCAAGACTCTGTCTTAAATAATAATAATAATAAATTTTTCTAAAGTTAGAAGTATATAAAATAATATACAAAGAGAAGGCTCACTTTCACTGCCAGAGGTGAGCATTTTCCTTAGTTTCTGACTCACCCTTTCTAACTTCCTTACTGCAAAAGTAACCCACACCTCTCTGTCTTGGGCCCTTTTCTTGATGCTTACACAGGAAGGGTCTGAGATTCTGCTTCTCAGGATCAGCTATGACCAGAGGAAACACGTTAGAGCAGATTGGAGTTCCTGCTCTTCCCTCACTCTGTTAATTTGCTGGGTTTTGCCTGTTGTTTAGTCATCTGTGAAAAGGCAGAGTACCCCGTGGAGGATAGCGAAGGGGTGTCTGGAATGGCCTGAGGGCCAGGCCTTTCAGAGAGAAGGAGGCAGCCTGAGTTTGGTTTGGGTGGTCCCTTGAATCGCGTTTGACGGGAGTGGAGTGGAGCTGACTGTGGTGTCCCCGGAGCAGATCTGGGATCCGTGAACCAGATCGTGGCTGAGCAGATCAGTTGCTTCTCTGGCAGGCCCGTCCGTGCAGCTGCTGTTTTGTATTTGAGTAGTTTGTGTTTCCCTTTCCTTTTCATGCGAGATTATCTGGTCCTAATCCCCTCCGTCCTGCATAAGGGTTGCTGGGAACCATTTTTTTTTCTTTTGAATAAACATCTTGGGGAAGTTAACTTTTTACATTTGTTGTTGTTCTTTACTTGACATTAAGGAGCTTTTATAAGCAATTAAAACTAGGAGAAAACCCAAACCAAAAATTTCCCCTAAACTCCCCGTGACCTCAGTCGGAACTGCTGTAGTATTTCTGGTCTTAACTCCTTTGGTGAATTTAGAGAGTGACTCTTTATTCCACTTCCAAACAACTGCTTTGAACCATTGGTCAACGTGGATAAACACATCTCAGGGGAGGGGGTCCGTGAAATATGGTTGTGAGGTCAGACTGAGAAGGACTCATTTTCAGACTAGAGCTGGACGGGAAACTGGGTCTGAAAGCATCTCCTGGAATGACTTGCTCCGTTTGAGTGGCAAGTTTTTTTGGTAAAGATACTCTCCCAGACAGTGGAGGTGCCGTGGCCTTTGAGCCAGATCCTTGCAATAGTAAATCATGTTGTCGGTTCCTCCTTGGTGGATGGGATCCATTTTTATCATGCCAGAGAGCCTGCAAAGTAGAGTCCAGAAACCCAGAAAACTGGCCTCTGCCTGCCCTTGGCTAGCTATGGGATAGAAAGAGAAGCCTGGGGGCAACCGAGCAAATTAACAGTGAGGGAAGAACAGGAACTCCAGTCTGTTCTATCAAGTTTCCTCTGGTCATAGCTGATCCTGAGAACCAGAATCTCAGACCCTTCCTGTGTAAGCCATAGGGCTGTTTTCTTTTTTTTTTCTTTTTTTTTTCGAGACAGAGTTTTGCTCTGTCACCCAGGCTGGACTGCAGTGGCGCAATCTCAGCTCACCGCAAGCTCCGCCTCCCGAGTTCACACCAATTCTGCTGTCTCAGCCTCCCCAGCAGCTGGGACTACAGGTGCACGCCACCACGCCCAACTAATTTTTTTGTATTTTTAGTAGAGACGGGGTTTCACCGTGTTAGCCAGGATGGTCTCGATCTCCTGACCTCGTGATCCACCCGCCTTGGCCTCCCAAAGTGCTGGGATTACAGATGTGAGCCACCGCGCCTGGCCCATAGGGCTGTTTTCTATAGCTCAGCCGTCCAGTATCACCTTTGTGGTTCTTTCATGTCAGAATACCAGCTATGTTACCATTTACTTAAATTTTTCTTTAAATATACTCATTTTTAAAATTTAGATTTAGGCTGAATGTGGTGGCTCATGCCTGTAATCCCAGCACTTTGGGAGGCCAAGGTGGGTGGATCCCTGGAACTCAGGAGTTCAAGACCAGCCTGGGCAACATGGCAAAACCTCATCTCTATGGAAAAAATACAAAAATTAGCTGCAACATGGTGAAACCTTGTCTCTACAAAAAATACAAAAGTTAGCCAGGTGTGGTGGTGCACACCTGTGACCCCACTACTCGGGAGGCTGGGGTGGGAGGATCACTTGAGTCTGGGAGGTCGAGGCTGCAGTGAGCCGAGATCGCGCCACTGCATTCCAGCCTGGGGCGACAGAGCGAGACCCCCTCTCAAAGAAAAAAAAAAAAAAAGGATTTATATCTTTGGTTAAAAAGGAAGATGAGCAGGTGTTAGAGAAATGTTAGTAATTTATTGACATCAAACCAAGACTCCTCTCTTAAAGTAATTGGAAGGACCGAAAGAAAACTACAAAAGGAATAAACTTCTCACTCTTCTATTCAGTGTTATTTAGTGAGGGATGCTCATGCCACCTAGAGGAGGCCTCTACCGGGTATGGATGAGGAATTCCACTTAGAAGATCCTTGCCCCTGCCCTATTTTGATGGCCCTGGTGATATCTGGGGTGGTGGTGACCACTGAGAAAGAGAGCTACAGCTTTTATGCTCAGCTTTTTAGAATATTCTTGAAAACTAGAGGTTTCACAGTAGTTTTAGGTATGTCTAAAAAAAATCCTTAACTTCAGCTTTAGAATAGTTGGTGTTTAGGCGGGGTGTGGTGTCTCACACCTGTAATCCCAGCACTTTGGGAGCCCAGGCGGGCAGATCATCTGAGGTCAGGAGTTCGAGACCAGACTGGCCAACATGGCAAAACCCCATCTCTACTAAAAATACAAAAATTATCTGGGTGTGGTGGTGGTGGGCGCCTGTAGTCCCAGCTACTCGGGAGGCTGAGGCAGGAGAATTGCTTGAGCCTAGGAGGCGGAGGTTGCATTGAGCTGAGATTGCGCCACTGCACTCCAGCCTGGGCGACAGAGCGAGACTCCATCTCAAAAAAAGAAAAGAAAAAGAAAAGGCCCAAGACAGACCACGTCCACCATGCGAGGATGCAGCAAGAAGGTGCCATCTGTGAGGATCGTGCCCTCACCAGACACTGAGTCCACTGGTGCCTTGACTTTGGACTTCTGCCCACCACAACTGTGAGAAAGAAACTTTTGTGTTCCTAAGCCACACAGTCTGCACTGTCCTATTACAGCAGCTTGAATGGATTCAGACACAAATGAATTGGTACTGAGAAGTGGGGGTGCTGCTGTAATTGATACCTGAAGTGCTGGGAGTAGCTTTGGAACTGGGTGACGTGTAGAAGTCAGAAGAGTTTTGAGGTTCATGATCGAAAAGGCCTCCGTTGCCCTGAACAGAATGTGAAAGGCAGTTCTGGGGAGGGCTCAGAAAGAAAAGAGGAGCGCTGTAGAGAAAGCCTCAGCTGTCTCGGAGAAAACCTAGGCAGTTGTGAACAGGATATTGGTAGAAATGTGAACAGTAGGCTGGGCGTGGCTGGCGGCTCACTCCTGTAGTCCCAGCACTTTGGGAGGCTGAGGTGGGAGGATCACCTAGCCTGACCAAACATGGAGAGACCTTCTTACTAAAATAGGAAATTTTAGTGGGTGGTGGTGGGTGCCTGTACTCCAGTATCGGAGGGGGAAAAAGGCAAGTGCTTAGCAAGACCAGTGGAGCCCTACTTCATCCACAGACTCCCGTTGGAAAGCATGCCCTGCAGTGCCTTAAGACGCATCTCCTAGCAGAAGACACCCAGCCGGAGTCCCAGAGGGAAAGACCTCCGTGAGCAAGGTTTCCCGTGGTTTGTTTTGTGTCTGCAGAGGCTTTGACTTTAGAATGTCCATCTCCTCTTACTCAGGGTTTTAGGCTTTTTCTGTCCTCGGCCATGATGCAAAATAATTTTGGCAAATGCAAGGAGAGATTGGACCCTTTTTTTTTTTTTTTTTTTTAGAGACAGAGTCTCACTTTGTTGCCAGGCTGGAGTGCAGTGGTGTGACCTCGGCTCACTGCAACCTCCGCCTCCTGGGTTCAAGTGATTCTCCTGCCTCAGCTTCCCGAGTAGCTAGGATTACAGGCATGCGCCACCATGCCTGGCTAATTTTTTTTTTTTTTTTTTTTTTTTTGAGACGGAGTCTCGCTCTATCGCCCAGGCTGGAGTGCAGTGGCGCAATCTCGGCTCACTGCAAGCTCCGCCTCCCGGGTTCACGCCATTCTCCTGCCTCAGCCTCTCCAAGTAGCTGGGACTACAGGCGCCCGCCACCACGCCCGGCTAATTTTTTGTATTTTTAGTAGAGACGGGGTTTCACCGTGGTCTCGATCTCCTGACCTCGTGATCTGCCCGCCTCGGCCTCCCAAAGTGCTGGGATTACAAGCGTGAGCCACCGCGCCCGGCCGTGCCTGGCTAATTTTTATATTTTTAGTAGAGACGGGGTTTCACCATGTTGGCCAGGATGGTCTTGATCTCTTGACCTTGTGATCTGCCCGTCTAGGCCTCCCAAAGTGCTGGGACTACAGGTGTGAGCCACGGCGCCCGGCCTAGATTGGACCCTCTTATCTTCATCTCCCCCAGGGCCGGCTGTGGAGGTGCCTGTCTCATGACGGGAATCATCGTCTGCTGGGTTTGATTGAGTTCCCTGGCACACTGGATAGGGTTTGTTGTAACACACACATTTCTCCTGCCAAGGTACACAGAGTCCTCAGACTCAGAGGCTTGTTTTATGATTTTTTCCCCTAAACTTAATTTATTATACACATCCCATGGCAGAGCTAAACTTTGTGGGTATTCGGCTGCCAGAACTGGTGGATCAGATGGGACCTTGCCTGTACTTGCTGGAGAATGGGAGGGCTGCCTCCTTCTGCGGTGTATTTTCAGAGAGAGAGAGTTCTGCTAATTCAGACAAAACTTTTCAACAAACCTATGCATGAATAGAACTTAAGAGATAAATCTGGGGGAAATTTTACCCACATTTTGATCCCGGGGAGCAGTCAGGTTTTTACTGGCCATAGAGAAGGTATCTTGGATTGGGTGGAAAACATTTCCTTCCCTCTGCTTGTAACCCTGAGCACAGCTGTCCTGGAGCCCCTTGGGCGCTGTCAGACCCGGGGGATTCAAAGGCTGCCTCTCTTCTTATTCTTTGTTGGTATGTGAGAATTCTTTATGTATTTATCTGAGATAATGTCTTGCTCTGTTGCTCAAGCTGGAATGCAGTGGCGTGATCAGAGCTCACTGCAGCCTCAAAAACTCCTGGGCTCAAGTGATCCTCCCTTCTCAGCCTCCCAGTTATCTGGGACTACCGGTTTGTTTCACCACACGCAGCTAACGTTTTACTTTCTGTAGAGATGGGGTCTTGCTATGTTGCCCAAGCTGGTCTCAAACTCTTGTGCTCAATTGACCCTCCCGCCTTGGCCTCCCAAAGCGCTTGTAGTTACAGGTGTGACCTCTGCGCTCAGCTTCTAGATGAAAAATTTTAAACTCTTTTTTTTTTTTTAGACGGAGTCTCACTCTGTCGCCCAGGCTGGAGTGCAGAGGTGTGATCTTGGCTCACTGCAACCTCTGCCTCCTGGGTTCAAGCAATTCTCCTGCCTCAGTCTCCCGAGTAGCTGGAACTACAGGTGTGTGCCACCACGCCCGGCTAATTTTTGTATGCCCCCGGATGGCAGAAGAGCTGGGACTAAGCCCGCAGGGATTGCTGCTTGGCCAAGAGCCTTCTAGAGGCTGCGTGGCCTTGGCCGGCGTGCAGGGAGAAGCCAGGGCCACAGGATTCTTGCTCCCTTTTCTCACCACTGCCTCCATTGGCACAGGACCTAAGGGATTAGGGTGGCAGGGCCGTTCCTGAGACTCTCGCCACTGCCCCCGTTGGCACACGACCTAAGAGATTAGGGTGGCAGGGCTGTTCCTGAGACTGGCGCCCCTAATTGAGCTACAGCGTGCTTTTTCCACTCTCCATTTCAAGTCTCTGGTTAGATCAGGAGAAAGTCTCACTGTGGCGCCATCTTTAAACCACTGGAAAACTTGCTAATCTCCATTCCTTAGAGAGAGCCGACCTCAGCTTTCCGCAGGCAACGCGAGTCAGATCACTTGTAATAATGGCTTGTTCTTTGTTCTTTTCATTTTGACTCTTAGCCTCTATTTATGGCGAGTGATGCTGGTTCTCCACTTACGATAGCAACATAAAATTTCCTTTCAAAATAGTTTTTTTTTAAAGGAGTCTATTCAAAGCAAAATAAGTAAATAAGCATCTGAGTGAGGAGGGCACAAATTGTAAATGATATATGTGGACGCCTGAGCTTGGAAACTGGGTGCTGGGAGCAGCCATCTGGATTTCACATCTGGCTTCATCTTCATAGCAAGCCTATGAGGCGAGCACGAGGGTTTCTCCCAGTGTGCAGGGGAAGTAGCTTCTCAGAGAGGTGAAGGGATGTTCCCAGCCTGGCTGACTTTGCCACCCTGCTCTTTCCACCTGCCCTTTCTTGTGGCCGGGTGACACAGTCACCTCAGATTCATTCTGTAGCCCTTCAGCCCCTCTGCTTCCCGCCCCCACCCATGCCTTCTAAGCACCTTCTCTCCCATCTGCAGCCCAAGGCTGCCCCCCGGGAGCAGGCAGGCTTGGGTTGCTCGTCTTCATTTCAGCCGGGGAACTTTGGGTGGAGCCGGAGCCAAGTGGAAAGCGGAGCTCAGGCTTGCTGGACCCCGGCCTCCCCACCGCATCCCCCAGCTTTTGGACACAGACCTTTCTCTGGGTGGTCTGGAGACCAGGTTGAAACTTGTTGATGTTTAGCAGTTCGGTTCTGCTAAAAGTTGACAGGATTATCATGCTCTTTAAAGCAGTCAGCCTGTCCCAGGAAGCCGTGCTCCTGATGGAGAAGCCGTTTGTGTGTGGTTTCTGTTCCGAAGGCCTCAGCAGTTTTAAGTTTCCTAAGCAAGTGATTAGTGGCATCGTCCGGGTCTGATTCACTGGGACGTTTCTGTTCTGGAGGAGAAGGTCAAGTTTTGTTGCAACCTCAGAAACTCCACCCTCTGCCCGTCTTGGTTCTGTGGCACTGGCGGCGTCTGGAACCAGCGCACGGGAAGGTACCCACACACCTGGCAGGGATTGTCCGCCGACAGCAGCCCCCTCATTGAACTGCCTTTGAAAACTAAAGTTGGGGGAGATGTACTATGCCTGCTTCTGAATATCACGTGTGTGATTCTACCTCGGGAGTGTGCTCTAAGGGACGTGTGGCCATTCGTCTTGTCTGCAGAAGAAACCTCCCACCTTCGTCCCTCCTGACACAGCTCCCGGGCCCCCCTCGCCGCCCCCCTGCAGAGAGCGAGTGAGCAAAACCGGGTGCCCCCCAGCCCCCCTGGAGACAGTGAGCTCGCAAAACCTTCCCGGAGGAACTACTGTGGGAACTCACAGAATGGCATTTCTTGGCAAGTTTGTGAGTTTGCTCACGGCCACCTTCCTTGGACCCACAGGTCGGAGCAGTGGACTGACTTTTCTGGTGTCCGCACTCATGTGAAACGTTTGTGTATCTTAGGCTCCCACTTAAGAAATGGGCTGCTGGCTGCAGGGAGCAGGAGGTCCGGGAAACTCATTTGCTCCCTTGTCTGAAGCCGTCATCTTGCTCCTTCCTCTGCACACCTCCTGGGAACAGGAGCTGGTGTCTCCTCCCCAGGCCCTGGGGCGCATGGGGAAGACGGAAGAATGATCCCTGAGAAAGGGATTTGAAAGGGCTGAGAGCGTCCGTCAGGTGATTTTGCTTTTCTGTTTCTGGTGTTCTAAGCAGTGAGGATTTAGTGACGTGCTCGGACTCCACACACACAGACCCACGTGCCTTAGTTAGGAGTTGTTTACGAGGAGCAGAAATGGACTCTAGCTGCCTTACGTGGACTGGGTTAGACCCTCCGAACACGGTTGTTCATCTCAGGGGCCTCCGGATGCAGGAACGGCACCTAGCTGGGATGCAGAGGGACCAGCCTGGGGTTTCAGGAGCAGGTCGCTCTCGGGCTCCTTGGGGCCTCTGCAGCTTCTCTCGTTCACTCCTCTCTGATCTCTGGTGTCTTTCCTGCCCCTCCTTATCTGTCCTCCTCTCCGTCAGCTCATTTCTCTCTGCTGTCCCTGGCCCAGCAGGGCGACCCCTGCCTGCCCTTGACGTGAGTTTATGGTTCTCACCTCCACTGTCAGCTCTTCAGCACTCCTCTACCTGCTCTGCATCCTGCCACGTTTAGGAAATGATGATTGCTTGTCTGTGGAGATAAAGGGACGAGGTACCTGGCCGCCAGAGGACAAGGACGTGGAGGGAGGGAAGAGGGAGTCCAGCGGCCCCTGAGGCTGAGAGGGTCAGTGCGGTGCCCTCCTGGAGCCTGCTCCTAGCACACTGGTCAGGAAGCTCCCGTCTTTTTTTTTTTCTTTGTCTGTCGCCCAGGATGGAGTGCAATGGCGCAATCTCAGCCCACTGCAACCTCTGCCTCCCAGGTTCAAGCGATTCTCCTGCCTCAGCCTCATGAGTAGCTGGGATTACAGGCGCCCACCACGCCTGGCTAATTTTTGTATTTTTAGTAAAGATGAGATTTCACCCTGTTGGCCAGGCTGGTCTTAACCCCTGACCTCAGGTGACCCACCTGTCTCAGCCTCCCAAAGTGCTGGGATTACAGGCATGAGCCACCACGCCCAGCTGGGAAGCTCCGGTCTTAGTGAATCTGTCTTTGTATCCACTTTCTGAATTCCCAGGAGAGAGCGTGATTGGTCTTAGATCAAGCGTGCACACCCACCACGATTGCCTGCCGTGGAACAAAGGGTGTGGGTGGGGTGGGGACCACCATCCCAGGGGAGGGTCTAGAGAGGAAGCCTGAGCCTGTTACATACCAGACAGGTTTCTCGAAGGCGAAGACCTTTGTCTTGATCTGACCCCATACCGTCTGGCACAAATGCCTGGTAGGTTTGAGATGCTCAATAAATGTTTATTGATGAAAAATGACCAGGCACATGTGTGGTGTGGAGCCGACGTCCTACTGAGTGGTGGACAGGCACTTGGCCTATCCAGAAAAACCTCCGTCATCTCCACCACCCCCGGCGATCCGTCCTCAGACCACACTTCAGCCTCTCTGTCTGATGCATCTAACATCTAGGGCCATTCCTGCTGCTGTCTGCTTTCTTGTTAGCTTCTGAAGCCTCGAACAGAGAAGGTAACCAGGGAGGCAAGCTGCCTGTGTCTCTCAGTAGGAGGCATTTGGACCCAGTCGTGTGGTGGCCCCTTTGAGTTCGCTGTTTGGAAGTAAAGTGACACGCACGAATACTGCATTGTAAAAATGGCTTTCCGGCCAGAGCCTGGACTTCTGTGTTTTGATGGGAACGCCCATCTAAATTTCCTGCTTTGTTTTTTCTTAATGGCCAGGCATGAACCTGGCAAATGCTACTATTTTTTAAATCATGCTCGTGTTAAGCCATAGCAGTACCTTTTAGAGACAAGAAATCAGCCGGGCGCGGTGACTCACGTCTGTAATCCCAACACTTTGGGAGGCCGAGGCGGGCAGATCACCTGAGGTCAGGAGTTCGAGACCAGCCTGGCCAACATGATGAAACCCCGTCTCTACTAAAAATACAAAAAAATTAGCCGGGCATGGTGTTGGGTGCCTATAATCCCAGCTACTCAGGAGGCTGAGGCAGGAGAATTGCTTGAAGCCAGGAGGCAGAGGTTGCAGTGAGCCAAGATCGCACCATTGCACTCCAGCCTGGGCGACACGGCAGGACTCCGTCTCAAAAAAAAAAAAAAAAAAAAGGAAATCAATGTTCAGTAATTGGAAATGAATCTTCAGGGGTTGACGTCCTCCTGAGGGCGTCAGGGGCCACAGAGAACCTCCGCTTAATTCATAGTGTTTCATCTTCAATCCTTCACTCGCCCCATTTTGTAACAACTTTATGTAGCAGAAAGAGAGATGGGAATTGATGTTGGTCTGGAAGAAGAGGGGAACGTGATACTTTGTTCTGTATTTACTCCTATATTTATTTCTATATTGGGCTTGTAGCTGTTTTTTCTTATTCTACATCAATCACTTGGATGCATAAATTCAAAGACATATGTTTGCGGGTCTCACACATCTGTCTTGAATTTCATCTTTTCCACCCTGTCTTCTACTTTCCAAACAATTTACCTCCCCCTCTCTCTCTCCCTGCTGTTACTTATTTCATTGTGCAACGGAACCCTTTCATTTCAGGAGCTGGTTGGGGGAAAGAATGCAAGCCACAGTCCGTTTCTATATAAAGGCATCTTGGTACCAGGTGGTCACAGTTTCTTAGTGTCGGACACGATTCCTTTTGCTGTGGACGCGGCTGGTCGGTGGCAGTGGGGCTGAGGCTGTTTGCAGAGCTGTGGACGTGCCTGGCTTGCTGGATTCCCAGTGAGGTGATGTTACCGCTGTGGACCAGTCCGGGCCAATTTAGAGCGAGGCTTCACGTGTGCCAGGCTCCCTGCAGAACAGTCCCGTCTGACTTTTTTCTTTGATCTCTTTTTCCAGGCTGGGAGTTTCTCACATCATTGCGAATATTTCCTCTCCCCTCCTTGTCATTTGGCCCGGGGCTCAGTGGGGACTTCCTGAAGCAGGAAAGTGATCAACGAGGGGTTTATAACTGGGCAGTGGAAAGTTCTGCTGAGAAACAGAGCTTTCCACGCAGCCGAGAAGGGGAAAAAAAAGCCCTTGTGAAATAACAATCAAATAGGAAATTGAGAAGGGAGCTATGCTGAGTGCTAGTGGCTCCACGGGGGGACAGGTATGGACGGTGCCGAGATGACAAACATCTCCGTGGTTCTCACCAACCACACTTCCTGCTCTTCCGTTCATTTTGAAGAGCGGACACGGAAAAGCTCACCCTGCTGACTTGTAATTTATAATAGCATTTGGGGCGGTAGGCGCTACGCAGTCACGTTCCTCATCTACCAGAAGCTGCAGAAAGTTTCGAGACGATTTGACTATGTGGGATATGATGAGGTTTCTCTTCAAATAATATGATCAA
>NW_026652294.1:32265185-32270859 GCF_009828535.3 Hylobates moloch | reverse complement strand
TTGGCGGGGAAGTTTGAGAGCACCCAGTCACCTGCCCGTGTGGTGTTCACCCCAGTGGCAGTGAGCAAACAGAGGAGGCTTCACCCCGATGGCAGTGAGCAAACAGAGGGGGCTTCACCCTGATGGCAGTGAGCAAACAGAGGAGGCTTCACCCCGACGGCAGTGAGCGAACAGAGGAGGCCGCCCACACTCGGCTTCCAGCCCTGGGCTTTGCATTGACATTTTGTCAGCTTTATTCCTCTTAGACCCTGGACCTCTGACCGTGTGCACAGACAACCTCAAGAATCTGCCAGTAGACTGAAGCGTATTTTACGCGGCACCGAGAGCGGAGGGTTGGGGCTGGCCCTGGGCATTGCTTCCCTGGTGCTGTGTGGGCTGAACGTAACGACGACTGTGATATTTCAAGTGCAGGGACCTGGTGAAGGGCTGAGGGACCTGGTGAAGGGCTGAGGGGGCAGATTCTAACTCTGTGGCTTCTGTTGGAAAACCCGTCTCTCCTCCCTTGGTGGGAAGGGGCCATGGAGAGCGGCTGCTGTTGCCTCCTGCCAGGGTGGCGAGGCTCTCGTGAAAACCTTCCCTTCCTTCCTTAACCACCTGGTGGTCTGATTGTGTTCTGAAGATGTGGAATCCATCTTCATCTTTGTGATTTCTAGAGACGTGGAAAGGTAGTACTCTCCAGGATGTGTGTGGTCCTCCATCAGCCTCCGCCTCAGAGTCCCCTGCGCTGCTGCAGACTGTGGGGGCCAGTGGGACCATCACCCCCCTCCTCACAGTCCCCCGCACTGTCGCAGACCCCGAGGGCCAGTGGGACCATCAACCCCCTCCTCAGAGTCCCCCGCACTGTCACAGACCCAGGGGCCAGTGGGACCATCACCCCTCTCCTCGGAGTCCCCCACACTGTCGCAGACCCCGGGGGCCAGTGGGACCATCACCCCCCTCCTCGGAGTCCCCCACACTGTTGTAGACCCCGGGGGCCAGTGGGACCATCACCCCCCTCCTCAGAGTCCCCCGCACTGTCGCAGACCCCGAGGGGCAGTGGGATTGTAGTTAACGTGCCCCTTTGCCCAGCAGCCCTGCGTGGCATCCATTATCCTTTTCTGTGTGCTTGAACGCTTGCCCGTTCATCCAGCCTCCAGGCCTAAGGGGCTCAAAAGAACTCTGCAATGAATCTGGTTTGGACTTAACCACCTTCTTTTGCTTTTCTTCATACAGCTCAAACTTTGGAACAAATACCGAATTTCCAACATTCCATCGCTAATATTCCTCGATGCCACCACTGGGAAGGTTGTGTGCAGGAACGGGCTGCTGGTGATCCGAGACGACCCGGAAGGTAAAACCTCAGCACGTGTATATGGTCCTTTTATTACCCAGCCCCTCCTTCTCCACGCTCCTACCCTAATCTCTGTCCCACCGGTAGAGAGAGTACTCGTGAAATAGATATACGTGGGTTTACGTGGCTAGAGAATGTCGTCTTGGTGAAATCATAGTATTCCCTAGGACATGGTTTTAAGATTTTCACAGGGATCAGAATGTCCCTCCTAGGGTTTACGTGGCTGGAGAATGTCGTCTTGGTGAAATCATAGTATTCCCTAGGACATGGTTTTAAGATTCTCACAGGGATCAGAATGTCCCTCCTAGGGGCTTTAATTCATGGGCCAAAAGAGATGGACTCTGCCATAAGAAGCTCCGTTTGGGGGGCCGCGGAGGCTGTGGGAAAGTGGAGAACTCAGACCCCTGCCTCTAGTTCTGCGTCCGTGGCGGCTGCCGCCTTCACAGTTAGAGGCAGGCTGAGTGGGGTTTTTCCTCTTTAAAATATGACACAGCGAAGTCCCAGCCCCCGCGTCGCTCTCCTGGCCTTGGCGGTGAGTGCACCTCGTTGCTTGGAGCTGCCCCTCCCTGCAGGCCTTGGTCTTGCTGGCCACGCGTGGGCCGTGCTCCTCCAGTCGCCGCCTCCAGGGCCGTCCGTGTGGCGTCTTTCCCTCTGGCAGTGAGAACAGGCTGTGAGATCTCCTCCCCTCACTTCATCCATCCAGTGAGAAGATTCAACCCTGCTCACACATTTTCCCAGTAAAAATGCCACCTACTTCAAAGAATTGCCCTTAGTAAAAAGCATGGCGTGGTGGAACCAAGCGTGAAGCTTTTCCTTTTTTTTTTTTTCTTGAGACAGTATCTCCCTCTCTCCCAGGCCGAGTGCTGTGGCGTGATCACGGTTCACTGCAGCTCGACCTCCTGAGCTCAGCTCATCCTCCCGTGTAGCTGGGACTCCCGGCGTGCACCGCGACACCCAGCTAATTTTTTATTATTTGTAGAGACCGGGTCTCCCTAGGCTGCCCAGGCTGGTCCCAAAACTTGAGCTCAAGCAGTCCGCCCACCTCGGCCTCCCGAAGTGCTGGGATCGTGGGGCTGAGCCGTGGAGCCTGGCCCCTGTGCGGATCCCGAGCCCGACCTCCAGAGCATTGTGGATCCCTCTTGTTTCCGGGAAGGCCCGACCACCTGCCTTTTCAACCAGCCTGTGCTCCTCCTTCCCAGCCCCCAGCCCCCAGGCGACTTTGAGGCTGTGGGTCCATGGACCACCCTGTGATAAAACATGGTTCAGTTGAGCGGGAAGCATATTACCAACTCCCCTCCCCGGAGCTTGGGTGTCATCAGAACATCGGCCATCTGGGCTGGGTGGGTTTTACTCTTTTCTTTTATAAGGGCTTAAATTCTCACTTGGCTCCCTGAGCCCATCAAGAGCGATGGAATCAGAATCCCTGGGCGTGGGGCTCAGGAGCATGGTATTTTAAAACTCCCCAGCCGATTCCAAGTACAGTCAGAGCTGACAGCCACTGGGATGTGACGGCTGGGATGTGAATCCACAATCCCGGGTATCAGGTTGATTCCCAAGGCCCTGAGGCAATGATTCCCAAACCGAGCCCCTCATCAGAGTTACCTGGGGAGCCTGTTTTGTTTTGCATATACATCTGTGCGTTGCCCCTGGGTCTCCAGCCTCAGGATGTGACCTGGGCATTCGTACTTTTCAACAGCCCCAGGAAGACAGACCTTGTGACCATCCAGGTTTGGGAACCGTTGCTTGGAGGGCAGGGTATGGTTCTACTTTGATTCCTGTATTAGCCGCAGATGCTGTGGGTGTGTCCACAAGTTTGATGATTACGTTGTCACGCCTGCCGCTCTGAGGTCCCCTGGGTCCCAGGCCATCAAGAAGAGTCTTAACCCTCTTTTACCATCTGTTTTCTGTTTCAGGTCTGGAGTTCCCCTGGGGACCGAAACCCTTCAGGGAAGTCATTGCAGGGCCCTTGCTTAGAAACAACGGGCAGTCACTGGAGAGCAGCAGCCTGGAGGGGTCTCACGTGGGCGTCTATTTCTCTGCACATTGGGTGAGTGTTTGGACCCCCTTTGGCTCAGACAGAAGGAAGCAGTGATGTTCCCATCAGGCCCAGCTGTGGTTGGCTTCTGGGGGTGAGATACCCAGGCAGGAATTTCCCGGCCTTCTGGCGTTCTGTGCCTGAGGCCTGGTTGAATAGTGCTTATGATTATGAATGAAAAAAGCAGCAAGAAATGACTTCTTTGACTGATCTATAATGATAGTCCTCTTTTTTTTTTTTTCTGAGACAGAGTCTCACTCTGTTATCCAGGCTAGAATGCAGTGGTGCGATCTCAGTTCACTGCAACCTCTGCCTCCTGGGTTCAAGTGATTCTCCTGCCTCAGCCTCCCGAGTAGCTGGGATTACAGGTGCCCGCCACCACACCTGACTAATTTTTGTATTTTTAATAGAGACAGCGTTTTGCCATGTTGGCCAGGCTGGTCTCAAACTCCTGACCTCAGGTGATCTGCCCGCCTCGGCCTCCCAAAGTGCTGGGATTACAAGCATGAACCATCGAACCATCGTGCCTGGCCCTCTTTTTTTTTTTTTTTTTTTTTGAGACAGAGTCTTGCTCTGTTGCCCAGGCTGGAGTGCAGTGGCACGATCTCAACTCACTGCACCCTCTGTCTCTCAGGTTCAAGTGATTCTTCGGCCTCAGCCTTTGAAGTAGCTGGGGCTACAGGCACACACTACCAAACCCGGCTAATTTTTGTATTTTTAGTAGAGATGGGGTTTCTCCATGTTGGTCAGGCTGGTCTTGAACTCCTGAGCTCAGGTGATGCACCCACCTTGGCCTCCCAAAGTGCTGGGGTTACAGGCGTGAGCCACTGCGCCCGGCCTGGATATTTCTCTTAATCCATGCGATGAGTTCACGCTACCTGCTCTCACACTGCCTAGGGTCAATGCGGGTGCTTGTGCCAGATGCCCACCATTGAGAGAGGCAAGTTTATGTTTGCCTCATTCAGGAGACTAGGTCTTGCTGTGTTGCCCAGGCTGGCCTCAAACTTCTGGGCTCAAGCGATCTTCCGGCCTCAGCCTGCCGGGTAGCCACGTCACCCATCTCATTTCCACCCCTTTCATGAACGGGATTTTGCTGTCCCAATCCTGCTTGAGTCCTGCTAACCCGGCCTCGGATGGTGAGTGGCTGGGAGGTGGAGAAGCGGCGTTACGCAGCGGGTCTTGCTGTCCTGTGTTTCAGTGTCCGCCCTGCCGCAGCCTCACCCGGGTCCTGGTGGAATCCTACCGGAAGATCAAGGAGGCAGGCCAGAACTTCGAGATCATCTTTGTTAGTGCAGACAGGTCAGTCATGCCGTGAAGTGCTGGGCCCCTTTTCTGTAGGTAGCTGACATCCGTTTCTTTTCTTTTTTTTCTTCTGAGACAGAGTCTTGCTCTTGTTGCCCAGGCTGGAGTGCAGTGGTGTGATCTCAGCTCACTGCAACCTCCACCTCCTGAGTTCAAGTGATTCTCCTGCCTCAGCCTCCAGAGTAGCTGGAATTACAGGTGCGCGCCACCATGCCCGGCTAATTTTTGTATTTTTAGTAGATATGGGGTTTCACCATGTTGGCCAGGCTGGTCTCAAACTCCTGACCTCATGAGGCGCCCACCTTGGCCTTCCAGAGTGCTGGGATTACAGGCGCGAGCCACCGCACCCGGCCACATTTATGCCTTTAATTGTCTGAAGGGGAGCTGAGGAAAACCTCTTCTTGCTGTAAATGCTGGGGGCTGTCCCAGTTCAGGCCTGGATTGTTTGAGATTAGGACGTATTTTCTGATTTGCTCAGCTTTTTAGATTGTGGTGAAGAGACAGGGAAGGGGGAGGAAGGGGGAGGATGGAAAAGAGCCAGAGACGAATGTAATCAGACACCTGTCTTGGATGGCTGCTTTTTGTTTTTTGGTTTTTTTTTTTTGAGACGGAGTCTCGCTCTGTCGCCCAGGCTGGAGTGCAGTGGTGCCATCTTGGCTCACTGCAAGCTCCACCTCCTGGGTTCATGCCATTCTCCTGCCTCAGCCTCCTGAGTAGCTGGGACTACAGATGCCCACCACCATGCCCAGCTAATTTTTTTGTATTTTTAGTAGAGACGGGGTTTCACCATGTTAGCCAGGATGGTCTCGATCTCCTGACCTCATGATCCGCCCACCTTGGACTCCCAAAGTGCTGGGATTACAGGCGTGAGCCACTGCACCTGGCTACAGTCACTTTTTTAAAGTTTTAAGCATCAACTTTATTGAGGCATAATGTATATATTATAAAATGCATGCATTTAAGGTACACAGTTCAGCTGACCAATGTACGTACCACGTAACCACCAT
>NW_026652294.1:32263142-32265175 GCF_009828535.3 Hylobates moloch | reverse complement strand
CTGACTAATGTACGTACCACATAACCACCATCCTCACAGACAAGACATGGAACATTTTCATCACTCTGTAGGTTCCTTGGGTTCGTCTCCACCCATAAACCCAGCCCCAGGGAACCCCTGATCCGCTCCTGCCGCTTGAGTAGATGTGCCTTTCCTAGGGTTTTTTTCATGTGGAATCATAGGCATATGGTTGGTTTAAATTTGTGGTCCTGTATAAGTCACTGTTCCGTGCACACATTAGAACTCCCACGGGGATGCAGTGGCTGTGCACATCTAAGCTCTGAGGCAAGAAAGACCTGTCTATGCTGAGAAATGGGAAGTTGGACCTGAGTTAGAGACGTTGCCCGGATGGAAGCTGCTGAAGTGGGCTGGCGTCTTAGCCGGCACCCACCTGCTGTGTGGAGGCTTTTGCTTCTTGGTGGACACCAGCCTGGGTAGAACAGCACACTCCCATAGCCTGGTGCTGGGACCCGCCTGCTGTGTGCAGGCTTTTGCTTCTTGGTAGACACCAGCCTGGGTAGAATAAGACACTAGGCTTTTGCTTCTTGGTAGACACCAGCCTGGGTAGAATAAGACACTCCCATAGCCTGGTGCCTGAGGAGCACAGTGGTTAGAAACCCCGGCTTCCGCAGAGTCCCTGGGCAGAACTCGGCAGAGGTAGGAGGGTTCAGCGTTGGTGCAGTGGGGATATTGAGCCTTGCTCGCCGCGTGTGTCTCTCTGTAGGTCGGAGGAGTCCTTCAAACAGTACTTCAGTGAGATGCCCTGGCTCGCCATCCCCTACACTGACGAGGCCCGGCGGTCGCGCCTCAACCGGCTGTACGGAATCCAAGGTAGGCGCTCCAGGCCCCGGCTCCGTGCAGCTCCTGGAAACCTGTTCACCTGAGCTCACTGCGTCTTTGGTTTTCCTTTAAGAAGAAGAGCATCATTATTTCCATGAATATTCATGTTCCTCTCATGTTTCTCAGCAGTGTAGAATTTTCATGGTGTGAATTCTAAACCATTTAAAAAAAATAAGTATTGTCAGGCCGGGCACGGCAGCTCACACTGTAACCCCAGCACTTTGGGAGGCTGAGGCAGGCGGATCACCTGAGGTCAGGGGTGAGACCATTTGGACAACATGGCGAAACCCCATCTCTACTAAAAATACAAAAATTAGCTGGGAGTGGTGGCGAGCACCTGTAGTACCAGCTACTCAGGAGGCTGAGGCAGGAGAATTGCTTGAACCCAGGAGGCAGAGGTTGCAGTGAGCTGAGATCGCACCATTGTACTCCAGCCTGGGCAACAGAGGGAGACTCCATCTCAAAAAATACTACTACTAAATACTGTCTTAGTAAGACAGCTACTTCTCACTGCCTGGCTTGGTGGATTTCTTTCCTTTTTTTTTTTTTAAGATGGAGTCTCGCTCTGTCGCCCAGGCTGGAGTGCAGTGGTGTGATCTCAGCTCACTACAACCTCCACCTCCCAGGTTCAAGCAGTTCTCCTGCCTCAGCCTCTCGAGTAGCTGGCATTATAGGAGCCCACCACCACGCCCAGCTAATTTTTGTATTTTTAGTAGAGGCAGGGTTTCACCATGTTGGCCAGGCTGGTCTCCACCTCCTGACCTCAGGTGATCCACCTGCCTCAGGCTCCCAAAGTGCCGGGATTACAGGTGTGAGCCACCGCGCCCGGCTCCTTTCCTTAACTCTCTAAGCAGGGGAATGTTTGGGGGGAGCTGGGAGGAGGGAGGAACGGAAGGATCTGAGGAACAGATTCCAGGCATTGGTTGGTGTTTGTCATCCCGTCTCACCCCCACGGCCCTTCAGTTCTGATTTTCATCTGATGTTAATGCGCTAAATAGGCTGCTGTTAAAGAAAACGTAAGTAGACATAGATATCTCACTGTCATCCCACCCACATTCCTGCCTCAGCAGCACAACTGTTTTCACTTTTCTGAGTCCATTTTGGTTCCTGCCCACATGCATATGAACTCACACAGACTCGTATACACCACTCACACTGACTCGTAACGTACACCCCACTCACACTGACTCGTA
>NW_026652294.1:32212193-32263132 GCF_009828535.3 Hylobates moloch | reverse complement strand
TCACACTGACCCGTAACGTGCACCCCACTCACACTGACCCGTAACGTACACACCACTCACACCGACCCGTAACGTGCACCCCACTCACAGACTCGTAACGTACACACCACTCACACCGACCCGTAACGTGCACCCCACTCACAGACTCGTAACTTGCACACGGCACTGTGCGCTCGGCAGTTTTTACTAAACAGTGTGGCGCAAACATTTGCCACGTCGCTACAGTCTTCGTAAGGACCATTTTCATGATCACGTAATATTTTGCCTGCGAGTGCGTCCTCACCAGCTCTTGTTCTAGAACCTGCTTTTCCTTCCATTGCTCCTCCCAGCTCCCAGCAATCTTTGGGGAATTCCTCCTGGCTGCCTCAGATCATGTTGCCATCCAGATGCAGAGAAGGCTGGGTCACAGCCCTGCCCACTCCTCTCTGCCTCCCAGGGTCCTGGACCCCTTCAGCTTCCTTGCCCCATGCCCCACCTCCTTCAAAACTCCCTGTCTCGTTGGCAGTGGAAATGTCACCACACTAAACCGTGGGACAGTCTCGGCGCACCTGGCTTTGAGATGGTTTTAAATACTTGCAACTAGGCTCCTCCTCGGAGAAGAGAGTTTGGAGTTGACTCTTCCGTGTGTTTTGAGGGAGATGGTGAAAGGGGTCTGTAGGCTCCACTCATGTCACAGAGCAGGGGACTCGGGGCCGCGCCCTCTCTAGGAACTTAGAGTCCGTGTTCCAAGCCCAGGAGGGTAGCTTGGGATGGTGGAAGCAAAAGTGCGCCAACCCCACCTTGGCAGACATCACACTGTTGCCGGAACCCCCACCGCGGTCTTGACAATGTCTCTGCTTTCTGCTTCTCTAGCTAACTTCTTCCAGCCCATCACGGAGGACTCTCTCGATCTCACTAGAGCAAGCTCCCAGTTTTCCACACGTCTGCCTTCTCACGAGCCAAATAATCAGTTTAGGGATGATTAAAAGAATATAATGGCCGGGTGCGGTGGCTCACACCTGTAATCCCAGCAGTTTGGGAGGCCAAGGTGGGCGGATCACTTGAGGTCAGGAGTTTGAGACCAGCTTGGCCAGCATGGCAAAACCCCGTCTCTATCAAAAAATAAAAAAATTAGCCAGTTGTGGTGGCGGGTGCCTGTAATCCCAGCTACTGGGGAGGCTGAAGCAAGATAATCTCTTGAACCCAGGAGGTGGAGGTTGCAGGGAGCCGAGGTTGCACCATTGCACTCCAGCCTGGGCAGCAGAGTGAGACTCTGTCTCAAAAAAAAAAAATATGCTGATTTATAATAATAGCCAATACTTATAGAATACTTACAATATCAATATACCAGGTACTCTGCTAAAAAGTATTTTACACTGGCTGGGCACAGTGGTTCCCGCCTGTTATTCCAGCACTTAGGGAGGCTGAGGTGGGTGGATCACCTGAGGCCAGAAGTTCAAGACCAGCCTGGACAATATGGTGAAACCCCATCTCTAGTAAAAATAGAAAAAACTAGCCAGGCGTGGTGGTGGGCGCCTGTAATCCCAGCTACTTGGGAAGCTGAGGCGGGAGAATCACTTGAACCCGGGAGGTGGAGGTTGCAGTGAGCTGAGGTTGTGCCGTTACGCTCCTGCCTGGGGGCAAGAACAAGACTCCATCTCAAAAACAAAACAAAACAAACCCATTTTATATTAACATCTTGTCTGTTCCTCACGATGAGCAAGTAAGATAGGAAATCGTCATTCTCTCCACTGGGCAGCTGTGGAAATGAGACTCTGAAAGTCAAGTGAGGCCAGATACGGTGGCTCGTGCCTATAATTCCAACACTGGGAGGCTGAGGCAGGCGGATTACTTGAGCCCAGGAGTTTGAGACCATCCTGGGCAACATGGTGAGACCACATCTCTACAAAAAAAAAAAAATTAAAAATTAGCCAGGCGTCGTGGCGCACGCCCGTAGTCCCAGCTACTCGGGAGGTGGACGTTGCAGTGAGCCAAGATCACGCCACTGCATTCCAGCCTGGGCAATAGAGTGAGACTCTGTCTCAAAAAACGACACCAAAACAAAAAACAAAAAAAGACAGGGAATTGACTTGCCTGGATCTTTCTTGGAATCCCAACTGTACTTTCCCCCAGGCGTCCCAGCCACCCATGCAGGGAAACAAGTTCAGGCAAAGCAGCGATGAGCTGTTCCCTTTTCATTCCCTCCAGAGACTCCCTGTGGGTATGGGAGTCGTTGGCATGATGGCATTGAGTAGAAGTTTGCCATTCCCTGTAAATTTCCCGTTACAGTTTTCACCCTGTTTTCTCGTTGGAAGTCTGTATTTCGGACTGGGCGTGGTGGCTCACACCTGTAATCCCAGCACTTTGGGGGGCCGAGGTGGGCGGATCATCTGAGGTCGGGAGTTTGAGACCATCCTGGCCAACATGATGAAACCCCGTTTCTACTAAAAATTAGGTGGGTGTGGTGGTGCGTGCCTGTAATCCCAGCTACTTGGGAGGCTGAGGCAGGAGAATCGCTTGAACCCGGGAGGTGGAGCTTGCAGTGAGCCGAGATTGCGCCACTGGACTCCAGCCTGGGTGACAGAGGGAGACTCCGTCTAAAAAAAAAACAAAAACAAAAAAAGTGTGTGTTTCAGAGAACCTGCTTCAAGGGCTGGGGGAACAGGAAGTGGGTGAAGGGGGAGAAAGGGAAGTGGTGACTGCGGTCTCAGACTTCTCCCCCAGGAGCAGAGGGAGGTGGGTGGTGCAGAAAGCTGCAGGTACAGGACTTCCCCCGCCCTGGTTAAGACAGTCCCCATCACAGGTGCTGTGAGGACCCCAGAAGCGTCCATGGCCTGGCAGAAGGGCAGCAGCTTCTGCAACAGGCGGATCAGGGTTCCTGTTCCCATTGTAACCAGTGCCTGCTGGGTGACCTGGGGGAGGCACCCTGACCATCTGTAACGGGGATCCCGGTACTGCCCGCCCCATCTGTGATGAGGATTAGCCAGTGCCATCTGTGCCGTGCCTAGCACAGGGCAGACGGCCGCAGAAGCCAGTTCCCTGTTTCCCACCCCTGGTTCATCTTTGGACGGATGTGCACTCGTCAGGGCTGTAAGCCAAGCTCATCAGGACCAGCTGAGGGGAGGCAGCTTGGCACAGCAGACATGGATGCTTTGCCCCGTGCAGGGGCCAAACACAAGTGAGTTCCTTGGGCCCAAGTTGGTTTCTGCTTATGCAGACAGTCACATGGCCCAACACGGCCCGTCCCTGCACACCTCGTCTTACGAGGAGCCGTTCCTCGGGGGAAGCCGCTGAGTGCTCCTCGGTAGCCAGGTGGGGGCTCTGTGTCCTTGCCCTGCTGTCCTGGGCCCCGCAGGCACAGACTCAAAAGAGGCTGCAGCCACAGTCACGAAAAAGGCCCCTTGGAGGAGGCCCTCGGAGAGCCCCAGGCGCTGAGCCAGGAAATGGGCAGCTTCGCCTTCAGGTTGGCTTCTCCTCCCTCCCCGTCCCCCATGCCTGCTTCTCTTCCACAGACCCACTCGGCATCCCACACTGGGGCCCACGCAGGCCGGCCGCAGGGTTCTGGTTTACCCCAGTGCTCATAATCGCCCAATTTCAGAAACAGCCAACTCTGAGGAAGGACCTTGCCGGGGGGTTTTGAGAAGCGTGTGTGGTGATGTGGAGGCTCCTGTGCAGCCAGCTGTCCCTGTGGTGGCCCCCGGCCCTGCTTCCCTTTGGGCTGCTGCCTCGAGACCAGCCCCCGAGCCTCATGGATGGACACAGCGAGCATGGACCCCGGCCTCAGGGGATAAAATGTAGCCCTGAGGACGTGGCTGGAAATGCCTGGGTTTCTTGTGTGGCAGCACACACAGCTCCTCAGGGGCGCTGTCCATGCTGAGCACATCCGAAAATCCCCAGGGAGAGCTGGCTGCGTGTGTGTGTGCGCGCGTGTGTGTGCGTGTGTGTGTGTGCATGCATGCGTGTGTGTGTGTGTGCATGCATGCGTGTGTGCGTGTGTGTGTGCGCGTGTGTGTGCGTGTGTGTGTGCGCGCGCGTGTGTGTGCGTGTGTGTGTGTGTGTGTGATGTCGGAGTGGCTGTTCTCAAGAGCCCGTTCTCTCTGGACCCACTCCCTGACACATCAGCCACTTTGTCTCGTAGGTGTGAACATAATTGATTCGTTGATTCCTCTCGAAGGCAGGCACGCCCGCTGTGCTGGTGGCCACAGCAGGGTACGAAACACGAGGGCCGTATGTCTGGTACGTCGGCATCCCCCCTAGGGGGAAGGAGAATGTCAGCGGAGCACATTACTGACTGAATCCTTGGGAATCTATAAATATTAAATTGCTCTGGCTTTCACATAAAATTCAGGCTCTGGGCAGCCCAGGAGGAGAGGCGTCTGGAGCGTGCGGGGTGTGAGAGGAGCGGCTGCCAATGGAGAGACAGAGGTTCCCGAAGGGTGGGCCGTGGGTGGGGGCGCGTAGCCCTGGCTGGAGGAGAGGCTGCAGGGGGTGGGGTAAAAAGAACAGAGACACGGAAAACCCACATGCACCTTGACCACGGTGGGGCTTTCTCTGAGTTTTCATCGAAGGCTTTTTGGTTGGGGTTGCGTAGTTTGTGGTTTGCAGGCAAGCTTTCTGTTACTTTTCTTCCCCAGCCCTGGGGAGGAGGGGAGCTGGGGTGCAGACGGTGGGGGCTGCAGCCCTGGGGAGCGGGGAGCTGGGGTGCAGACGGTGGGGGCTGCAGCCCTGGGGAGGAGGGGAGCCGGGGTGCAGACGGTGGGGGCTGCAGCCCTGGGGAGCGGGGAGCTGGGGTGCAGACGGTGGGGGCTGCAGCCCTGGGGAGGCGGGGAGCTGGGGTGCAGACGGCAGGGGCTGCAGTCAGCTGTCCTCCTCTTCAAGTCTCCTGTGCAGCCAGCCTCAGGTTCCTCCCTGCACTGGCCCTGCGCTCACCGTGGCCGGGCGAGGACCCGTCTTGCATCGGTGGCCACAGCAAGTCCGCCATGTGGTCACTGCACTGCCTGTTCCGTGTTTGACCCCCTGCAGCTGGGGAGGGTCTTCTGTGTCTTTGGAATCCCTTTAGGAGGCCAGCAGTGAGCGATTGCTCCGATGCGCCACGACCCTGTGCTAAGTTCTTATTTATTTATTTATTTAGAGACAGAATCTTGCTCTGTTGTCCAGGCTGGAGTGCAGTGGTGCAATCCTGGCTCACTGCAACCTCCACCTCCCGAGTTCGAGCGATTCTCCTGCCTCAGACTCCTGAGTAGCTGGGATTACAGGCACCTGCCATCACACCCAGCTAGTTTTTGTATTTTTAGTAGAGACAGGGTTTCACCATGTTAGCCAGGATGGTCTTGAACTCCTGACCTCAAGTGATCCGTCCACCTCAGCCTCCCAAACTGTAAGTTGTTTAACCGCGTGAACTCACTGATCTGTCCGTAGCGGAATAAGGTAGGAATGACAACACATCAGGTTGCAGCTGAGGATCCTGAGGCGCTGAAAGGCGAAGGTGACAGGTTACAGGCTGACCCGAGGGCGTTCCATGGCTCCCCCTGGCCAGGCCTGGATTCTCCCCAGGCTCTGTGACTTTAGGCCTGGCCTCTTCATTGTGAGCCTGTACCGGGTCCTCGGTGGGCTCCACCACGGTGGGGGGGACCCCAGGCTGGACCCCGCGAGCCTCCCACCAGGCAGGGCCTGCATCTCCCAGGCCAGCGGCCAAGCGCCCCCTCTTCCCTGCAGGCATCCCCACGCTCATCGTGCTGGACCCGCAGGGCGAGGTGATCACGCGGCAGGGGCGGGTGGAGGTGCTGAACGACGAGGACTGCCGGGAGTTCCCCTGGCACCCCAAGCCCGTGCTGGAACTCTCCGACTCCAACGCCGCGCAGCTCAACGAGGGCCCCTGCCTCGTCCTTTTTGTAGGTATGAAGCTTATGGGGTTGGAGGGTGGCGGCTGGGGGGCGGGACAGGAGGGGCATCTCTTGGGAGAAGCCTGTCTCTGCCTCTTCTCTCTGTCACCAGCGGTGCAAGCCTGGGCCTTTGTCTCTCCCAGAAGCCTTGCTTTTGACCCGAATGATTTATTCATGGCTGGCCCCTGTGGGAGCTGCAGCTGCACTTTCCCTCCTAGCTGCTCCCCAGCTGCCGGCTGGGCAGAATAGGTCAGGCCGGGAGGATGCCCTCGGGCCCCCCATGCGCAGACCCATTGTTGGAAAGGGCGGGTGGCACACACAGCAGCTGCGGGTGCTGGGCCCCTCTGGCCGAGGCTCAGCAAGGCTGCTTCTGCGGATCCTCTGTGCTCTGAAGAGCTGCTCCAGCCCAGTGGCTGCCCTAGCTCCTTTGTCCTCGTCTGCACCTCCCCGTCTCCCAACTCACCCAGTCTGAGCTCTGCGGGTCACTCCCCAGCCGGGCCAGGGGGACACAGGCGCATCCACGCCAGGCTCCCTGCAGTCTGATGGGATGACCCTGGTTCCTTTTGCAAAACCTGGCCCTCTGCCTTGGACTTGTGGCTCCCCTCCAACAACTCAAAATCACTGTACGAGGCCCGGCACGGTGGCTCACGCCTGTAATCCCAGCACTTTGGGAGGCCGAGGCGGGTGGATCACCTGAGGTCAGGAGTTCGAGACCAGGCAGACCAACATGGTGAAGCCCCATCTCTACTAAAAATACAAAAAAATTAGCCGAGTGCAGTGGCTCACGCCTGTAATCCCAGCTACTCGGGAGGCTGAGGCATGAGAATCGCTTGAACCCGGGAGGCGGAGGTTGTAGTGAGCCCAGATGGCACCACTGCACTCCAGCCTGGGTGACAGAGCGAGACTGTCTAAAAAAAAAAAAAAAAAAAAAAAAAATCCGCTGACCAGACCACAGTCCTCACCCCCTCCCGCTCACCACCAGTTCTTCTGCCATTTTCACTAGGAAGTCAGAGGTCGGAGGTTGTGGCTTCTCATTCTGTGGCTGAGAAAAACAGTAGCAGGCGCCTCAGGTCCTGGCTTAGGGGAAGCTCAGCCTCCCAGGCGGGTTTGTGAGGAATTCAGTGGGAAGACTGTCTACCTGGGGCAGCAGAGCTGCTCAGTGAGGTGGGTTCCTCCTGGGGAGCCTGGTGCAGGAGAGCACTGTGAGCTTTGCTGCTGGGACGCATGTGCACACACACCCACGCATGCAGGAAGCAAGACCTGTATCCAAGTGAAATTCATTTCCATTCAGGGGCTGCTCAGGCAGGCGTTTCTGCAGCTCCAGGCCCCCTCGGCGGGTGCTGCTCTATTTGACAAGCCAGTGTTTCTCCCCATCTTTTTCTCCCTCCAACCCCAATCACAGATTCTGAGGATGACGGAGAGTCCGAGGCGGCCAAGCAGCTGATTCAGCCAATAGCTGAGAAAATCATTGCCAAGTACAAAGCCAAGGAGGAAGAGGCACCGCTTCTGTTCTTCGTAGCCGGGGAGGTGAGTGTGGAGGAGAGGCTCGGCCCCCAGGGCTGGCTCAGCTGGGACTCCTGGCACAGGAGTGATCCCGGCCCCAGGGCCGCCTGAAAGGACCCCAGGGTCAGGGCTGCCTGTGCTTCTGAGAGAGCCCACAGACAAACGTGGCAAGGAAAGGTAGCCATTCGCCATGGAAAACCGTTCCCTCCCCTGCTGCTTCCTCTTCCCGTCCTGGCTCGGCAGCCTCAGGTCAGCAGGGAGCTGTCCCCGGGCTGCTTCCCGCCTGAGCGGCTATAAAGTGTGACCCATACCTCCTCCCTCTGTGCTGGGTCACAACCGGGCCCTTGAGTCTTTACAAAATGCTGGGTTCGTGCCCCTGCGCTGGCTGCAGTGGGCCGATCCCTCAGAGGGATCCTGGCCGGGGCTGCCACTTGTACCTGCGGTCACCCAGCCGGCCCGGTGAGTGCTGAGGTTGGAAATTGCTGCCGCTCCCCGTGTTTCACCCGGGCTGTCCCTTTGAGGTCTCCAGCAGGGCTGGAGCAGGCAGGAGACTCTTCACAAGGTGGGAAAGTGGGGCTCTCAGCAGAGCGCCCTCCTGCATGTGCCCAGTTATCCGGGGCCTGGAACCCTGCACCCTGCACCCTTCAGACGGGCGTCTCCGTGACTCAGCCCAGGTGCAGGCCCTCGTTCTTGAGCTCCTCCAGCCCGGGAGCCTCCTCCACGCCTGCGCCGCCACCTCCCCACCCCACCCCACCAACCGACAGACACTTGTGGAGGCCACCCCTGCCCCCTGCCCTCTGTCCACCCATCTGTCCCTCCAGTTGGTCAGAGCCCTGTGCTGCTTTCATGCTGTGTTTGGATCCCAGGAGAGGCACGGAGGGGGCAGGCGGCAGCCAGACACCCTGTGCCACCCATTCATCACCTCTTCAGCCCCTGGCCCTGCCCAGCACCTGGGTCCTTCCCAGGTGGCTCCAGTCACCTGCTCAGCCCGGGGGTGGAGGGGAACAAAGAGGCTCAGAGGCCCTGCCTTGGGGCAACACCAGCCACTGCACACCAAGCCCAGCCCCAGGGAGGCTGCGCCGCATGCAGTAACTCTGACCCCTGCAGAATGGCTCTGAGAAAAGATGGCTGCAGCACAGCAGGGGCCGGGCACGGGTGGGGGCGGCCTTGAGAGGTGTCATGTCTGGAAGGAGCATTTACAGGTTTTCTGTACGCCAGGCACGGAGCCACATCTTTCACCTGGGCTGTCTCCTTCACTCTCTGGCTGGGAACACAGTTGCTGTCCTGTTTCACAGGGGAGGGAGGCAAGGTTCAGAGTGGACGAGGGGCTGCTCCGAGGCAGTTTGCTGGCTCCCGTCTGGCTGGGTTGGGCTTTGTGTCTCCAAAAAATATACAAAAATTAGCCAGGCATGGTGCTGCATGGCTGGAGTCCCAGCTACTCAGGAGGCTGAGGTGGGAGGATCGCTTGAGCCCAGGGGGTGGAGGCTGCAGTGAGCTATGATTGCGCCACTGCACTCCAGCTGGGGCGACAGAAAGAGACTCTATCTCCAAAAAAAAAAAAAAGCAGCTCCCTTCCAAATCCTTCCTCCTTGTCTTTGGATTTCTGTGTTTGCCTTGGTATCTGCATGAGGCTGTGTCTGCTATTAGGGAAATTCGCCAGGACAGCTGCTGGGAATGTAGGATAAAGTGCCAGCTTCCTTCTCAGATAAGTAGTAAGGCAGTGTAAGCTTCCACAGTGCTTAAGTAGCCCTGTCTTCTGCACTGGCTGGCTGTGCAGCTCCTGTCCTGCCTGAAACCACAGGGGTGGGAGCTGGCACACAGTGAGCTGTCTCCATTTAAAAACATTCCAGAGTTGAAGTCCAGATTGGCCTCAGATAACCCACAATGGGGCTGCAAATCATTGACAGTTGGTTACAAAAATAAACAACCGGAGGCTATGACAGTTCTAGACTGGCGCGGTGGCTCACGCCTGTAATCCCAGCACTTTGGGAGGCCAAAGTGGGCGGATCACCTGAGGTCAGGAGTTCGAGACCAGCCTGGCCAACATGGTGAAACCCTGTCTCTACTAAAAATGTAAAAAATTAGCCGGGCGTGGTGGGTGCCTGTAGTCCCAGCTACTCGGGAGGCTGAGGCAGGAGAATCGCTTAAACCCAGGAGGTGGAGGTTGCAGTGAGCCGAGATCGTGCCATTGCACTCCAGCCTGGGTGACAGAGCGAGACTTCATCTCAAAAAAAAAAAAAAAAAAAAAGGACATTTCTAAAATGCTGAGGACATATTAAAATGGTGTTTATGCTAATACATAAATAATTAAATACAGATGACTGACTTAGTGGTTTGCAGGGCGGATGCAAAGAGAGAATTTTACAAAGCAGCCCCTTCCTCCAAAAGGCAGGGCAGAGTTCCCTCCTTCCCATGCTGGGAGCCCCCTGCTTGGGGAACGCCTGCTCTTCATGGCGCGGGAGCTACCGCACCTGGGGAGACTGGGCCCAGGGGACTCTCCCCCTCCTTAATTTAAAACTTCTTGGTTTTCTCTCCCTCATGACGACTCCAGGATGACATGACTGACTCCCTGAGAGATTACACCAACCTGCCTGAGGCTGCCCCTTTGCTCACCATCCTGGACATGTCAGCCCGGGCCAAGTACGTGATGGACGTGGAGGAGATCACCCCCGCCATTGTGGAGGCCTTTGTGAATGACTTCCTAGCAGAGAAGCTCAAACCGGAGCCCATCTAGCGTGGCTCCGGCCTCCTGAGACGTTATTTAAAACTCAGCCTTCTCCTCCTCCTCCCCCTCCTTCCTTCCGCCCTTGGACTTAGCCAGCGTGCCCTGAATCACACCACCCAAGTGTCCAACCTCTCTGTGGTGCCTTGTTTCTGCATTAAACTCCTCAGCCAGCACCCTGGGGTGTGGAATCAGCAGCGGCAGGATCCATCGTGTTTGGAGACTCTGTTTGGGAGCATGGGATGGCCGGGGACCCGGCCAGAGCGGGGCTGCATCGCTCTCGCAAAGTCACTAGCTTTTGGTGAAGGATCTGCCAGGGTGTCCGGGGCAGAGTGAGCGTGGAGGGCCAGTGGGTCCCGCTCGGGCTCTGACTCTGGTGTCGGCACACACAGAGCCCCGGACAGCCAGAGGGGAACCGAGGGTGACACCTGTGTGGAGGCTGAGCTGGGAAAGGCCGGGGCCTCAGTGGGCCTCAGCTTAGAGCTGCGGGTGAGGACATCCTTTCCTAAGCGACACAGTCCTTCTCGGTCTGAGAGAAAAGCAGCCCACCCATGTGTTCGCAGGCAGGGGATCTCCAAATGCAAAAGGAAGCTTGTAGAGGTTTTTTGGGTGAGAAAAAAATGTAGATAAGGTAATGGTTCATATAGTAACGGCTTATTTTTATGGAGCTCCCGCCTCCTGATGAGATCTCCTCATTCCTTTCTTTTCTTCCTTGACCTTGAAGTCTCTGCCTGCTCATACAAACAGCTCCCGCTATCTTGAAATTCTGTTAAGGAATCCTTCTCTTTGGACATCTTCCCAAGAAACTTAGCCCTGAGTCCTAGGAGGAGCACCTCTGAACCAGCACAGACCTCTGACTCCACCCAGCTCTGTGCCCAAGGCCCCTGATCTCTGCTGAGGTGCCCACGCCCACGTTCGATCACCCCTGTCATTCCCTTTTATTTTCTTTTTTTTTTGAGATGGAGTCTCGCTCTGTCACCCAGGCTGGAGTGCAGTGGCGCCATCTTGGCTCACTTCAACCTCCGCCCCCAAGGTTCAAGTGATTCTCCTGCCTCAGCCTCCCGAGTAGCTGGGATTACAGGCGAGCACCACCGCACCTGGCTAATTTTTGTATTTTTAGTAGAGGTGGGGTTTCATCATGTTGGCCAGGCTGGTCTTGAACTCCTGACCTCAGGTGATCCACCCACCTCGGCCTCCCAAAGTGCTGGGATTACAGGCATGAGCCACCGTGCCCGGCCCCTTTTTCTTTTCAAAGCAGAACTACAAAGATGAGAAATTACCAGAAGCCTCGCCTTTTCCTAAGCACCAGCAGAAGGAGCTGTGCCCCGGGATGGGGTGAGGGTGGAGGGCGCGTCAGCCACGAGTGGGCCTTGTGTCACCTTGTATCAGCCCAGGTAGGTTGTGGGCCTCTTATTTGCGCTGACCTGACGCCCGAAAGAGAAACAAACAAGTGTTCTCAGGATTGGGGATGAACGGCTTCGGCCAAGCGTTTTAGCCTCGCTCACTCAGGTGTCAGGGATTTTAAACCACCCTGGGCCTTACCCTTGGCCCCAGTCAGCACTCTGCCAACCAAGACCATTGATTTGGAAAATCCAGTCCCAACCCGCTAATGAGCTGTTGACACTGTTGTTCCTTGCTGAATTGGATTGTTGACTTGTAGTTCAGAGGCGTACAACTAGTTGGCGATTAGACTTGTTATGTGATGTTACCAGCCTGAAATGTGATCACCCAGTAGGAAATAAAGCAGGCATCTCTGGACCTTATCCACCACTGGGCCTTTGCTGTCCTTAATAACAAAAGTCTTTTTTGCTTGTGGTCCTGTGCCCTATCGGGGTGGGCAGTGGAGGATACCTAGTAGCTGGGAGCTGTGTCCCAGGAGTTTTGAGACCCCCAGGATGTAGCATCTGTCACCTCTTGGTTTCCGGTAGCCAGGAAGCTCATTTGGACGACAGTGGCAGAGGCAGATCCCTCCCGGAGCCCTGGCCACCGTCTCTCCTGGTTTGACTTGGCCCTGGATGGAGGGTGAATCCTTGTTGTGGACATTCTTGCCCATTTCCTCCCTCCAGGGGAGCCGAGTCCTCTGAAGCCTGAGAAAGCTGGTTGGGAAAACAGGAGGAATCACGCACGGGTCTCCTTGTGAAGAATGGGGCAAGTGTGGGAGCCCCTTAAACCCAGCTCGTCCCAGGGCTCAGGGTTTCTCTGGGAACGCTGCCAGAGTCTCCCTTAGGGGTCGGGGTGGGTGGGATGAATGTGGCTGACCTGGATGTGGGAGATGGCAGGATTTCCGTCCATGCATCACGATGGCCTCGGAGGAAAGGTGGGTTCTCTTAGCAGCTGCTTACCTTTGAGGCAGAAGGAACAAAGTCCAGCAAGGGGGTTTCCCTGTCATTGCAGCTGGATTCTCGACACCAGATTTCCCCTTTTAGAGTGGATCTGTAGCTCCCTGAAGATCCGCGGATCCGTAGCTCCCTGAAGATCCGTGGATCCGTAGCTCCCTGAAGATCCGTGGATCCGTAGCTCCCTGAAGATCGTGGATCCGTAGCTCCCTGAAGATCTGTAGGGAAGGTTTACTCCAAAGGTTCAGGTTTATACAGTGACTACTTTGCGGGAAACCGTTAGGGAAGAATCGCTTCTGAGTGTCAGGGATCGATCATGAGAGATGGTAAAGGTCACGGATTCAGGCGACGTGGGTGGCGGGATAATCCCCACCGAGCAGCTCCACCTTCAGATTCTTGTTGCTAATTGGAAGCAGGTTCAGCACCAGCTGTGGCATATTCAAGGGCTTCCTCCGGCAGCCAGGAAAAGCAGGCCCTGCAGGTGGAGGCTGGGGGCGGCTGTGAAAACGCCACCCTGGGGTTCCCAGATTTGTGTGTACCACGGTGACTTCCAGATCCCGTCCACCCATCCTCACAACAGCGATGAGGGTTTGTTTTTTGTTTTTTTTTTTGAGACGGAGTCTCGCTCTGTCGCCCCAGCTAGAGTGCAGTGGCACGATCCTAGCTCACGGGTTCAAGCGATTCTTCTGCCTCAGTCTCCCAAGTAGCTGAGATTACAGGCGACACCTCCACGCCTGGCTAATTTTTCTATTTTTAGTAGAGACGGGGTTTCACCATGTTGGCCAGGCTTGAACTCCTGACCTCAGGTGATCTGCCTGCCTTGGCCTCCCAAAGTGCTGGGATTACAGGAGTGAGCCACCGCACCCAGCCTGTTTTTTTTTTCTTAATCTGTCTCCCCAGCATCAAAAATCTGTTTAAGAAAAAGGGTATGTTTTCCACATTGAATTCCTAGTTGGAAAAATAAAAATAAAAAAAGAGAAAAGGGCATGTTTGGGACCGGCATGTACAGCAGATGAAAACCAGCTGCTTTTCCAGAGCGAGGTAACTTCTTGCTCTTGCATTTCGCCCCTTGGTACGTCCTTGAAATCAACGGCCATCACTTACCAGAACGCAGGCAACGAGTACTGTGTTGGCATCGGCCAAGCTTCAAATAGTGAATTTTCAGCCAGACTTTGTTTTTTCCTGTTGCCTAATTAAAGACACTGAAAAGCTGTTCTCCCCTCCTGCTGCCTTGTTCTAGGAGGACTGAATTCAGCAACAATACAGACGGAGCCGGATGTGGCCCAGGAGCAGATCCGGGGGACCTAACACGGTGTTGCACCATGCAGCTTAGGGAGGAAACGCAGGGTCTGAGAGGACACGTGTAGGAACCCTGCACACTGGGAAGCGTAGTAGTGGGAGGGCCCTGAGCGAGGGCACACGCTGTTGACGGTGCCATTGCCCCGGGCAGGCCCATGTGTTGTGCACGTTGTGGGTGGCTGTGCACACAGGCCTGGAGGTTCAGGAGTAGCACTGAGCAGGGGACCGTGAGCTCAAAGGATCTTTCCAGTTTGCCCCGAAGCAGCTGAATGAGAGAAGTGGGCACTTGGCTACACCCCTCACTGCTGCCGCCAACAGACGAGAGCACACGCCCTGCTTCCGCCAGGCTGCGGCTGCTCAAGGCAAAATGCTTTGGGAACAAATCGCCGTTGACCATTAGCTTCATTAGTCCTGGGAAGACAACACGAGGGCGTTCTAGGTACACCTTGAATGTGAGCGCGTGAACACAGGTAAGTATGCTTACTGCCATCTTTCAAGGCGTGTGTCTCACCCCCTTGGTGCTTTGGGACACTTCCCAAGCCCGAGAATGTGTTAGGAGGTTTGGGTGGGACTGTTGGGTTTCTGTTAGTTAAATAATACACAACTCGTGACAGCCTCTGTCTCCAGGTCTGTAGGCCAGTGTGCAATCCAGAGGCAGAGACGGCCTCCAGTCTGGATTCCGGGTGCTTATGCCTCACACACCTGAGGAAGTCACCCACACGTGCTAGAACGAAGATACAGTAGGAGACGTGATCTCAGGGCCAAAAAATCCATCTCTCTTGAATGTCAGAGGACGTGGAAGTCCTACTCGGCAGGCAAGCAGTCAGTACACCCCGCCCTCGGCATCTCAGAGGAGCAGGGAAGGGAGGCTGAAGCCAGAGCTTGCTGCAGCCATCGGCTCCTCCCTCCCCAACCTTGTTTCCTGTTCCCTTCCTGCATTTTTTTTTTTTTTTTTTTTTTTTTTGAGACAAGGGTTTCACTTTTGTCACCCAGGCTGGAGTGTAGTGGCACGATTTGGCTCACTGCAACCTCCGCCTCCCATGTTCAAGCGAGTCTCCTGTCTCAGCCTCCCTAGTAGCTGGGACTACAGGTGCCCGCCACCACGCCAGGCTAATTTTTGTATTTTTAGTAGAGACGGGGTTTCACCATGTTAGCCAGGCTGATCTCGAACTCCTGACCTCGTGATTCGCCCGCCTTGGCCTCCCAAGGTGCTTGGATTACAGGCGTGAGCCACCACACGCACCCCCCTTCCTGCATTTTGAGGAAGCAGCAGCCTTGGTCATGGCCCGTAACAACTCAGACTTCAACTGAAAAAAGTGGCTCTTCCCTACACAACAGTCCAGGAAGCCGGATATTGGGTGTGTGGTGAGGAGAGAACTGATCCATCCATAAGCTATTCCGGATTCTCCGTCACTCAGCCGCGGAGCATCAACCAGGCTTCCTGAAGCTTCGGGAGGACCTGGCTTCAGCTGCTGTCTCAGCTGCTCGAATGTAACATGGTTCCGTAGTTCAGAGACTTCAGTCATCCTGAGCTCATCCACTAACTTGGCTCCTAGCTTATTACGTGTGTGCACTCACTGCACTGATGAAAACAGGAAACATGGCGGGCGCAGTGGCTCACGCCTGTCATCCCAGCACTTTCGAGGCTGAAGCAGGAGGATAGCTTGAGGCCGGGAGTTCAAGACTAGCCTAGGCAACATGGCAAAACCCCATCTAAAAAAAAAAAAAAAAAAAAAAAAACAGGAAACAGGAAACACAATCGTAGAATTTTTAAGGTGGCAGCGTGTTTTCTTAAAAACAGGTGAGCCTGTCAGGTCTGCTCCTGAGGGAGAGGTGGCCTGGTCAAGAGGGTGGCCCCAGGTCCTGCAGTGCAGCTGGTCATTTTCAGCGCAAAGCCCTGGAACCTTGGATGGGGTGTGTGTCTGAGGGCTGTGCGTGGTAGAATGGCAAAAGTGGGGCTAAGTGGGGCTACGTGTGGCCCGGTGTGGCTGGTGCGGACATCTGGGGTTGCTGTCAACCCCAGGGCAAGCGGCAGAAGGTCCCAGGTGAACGGTGGGTCCCCAGAGGTCTGTTTCTCCTCTGGACCTTAATGACCAGGTTCCCAGACAGGAGGCAGCGGCTGGGGCAAGGGGAGAGTGATTTCAGCGCTCTCTGCCCTGAAGCAGGAACCGAAGGGCCAGCCGGTGGGCGCCCAGCGTGAGCTCCAGGCACATCTGGACACCTGTGCTTTGCCCAGAGTTGCTTTTCTCAGAGGCTGCAGTCACGGGAAAGTTGTGCCAGTTTTTCCTGCTATTTCCCGTTTGTCCTCTTTTGCCTCTGTTTTTGTTCCCATGTCTTCTGTACTCCGGGTTCGTTCTTCTGAGGTGGTCTGGGACAATCTGGATGGGTCTCCGACTTTAACACCCTGGAGCACAGACAGCTTGCAAAATGCTCTCTGCTGGAGGCAGACTTCATCCTCTTTTCCTCCCTTTTCAACGATTTAAATCCAGGAAAAAATCGCAGCCCCGCCCTTCAGCACTGGGGTGGTTTTGGAGGCGTCGCCTGCCACCTCCTGGCAGACGCCACTGTGACAGCTACACCACCACACAAAGGCCCGGGAGCGTGGCCGACATCCTGACAATGTTTGTCTCTCGGCCAGTGTTTTTCTTGTCAAATATTGCTCGTTTTTTATTCCTGTTTACTGGGGAAATGGTGACAGAACAAATGTCGGCCTCAAAACTGAGAATTCAAGGTAGTGATTTTCCAAAATCACTCAGCAAATAACAACCATCTGCTCCCCTGTATTCACTGAAGAAAGGACAATTTGCCTCCCTCCTCACCCTCCCTCGTCCCTACTAAATTATACCCATGAATATATAAACTGAACTTAAGGCACCGCATATAAGCCACAGACTCTAAAGTAACGGGATGTAAATTTCTTTTCCCTCTTACACCCAGGATAAAATGGGCTTAGAATTACTTGTCAGTGTTGGCCGGGCGCGGTGGCTCAAGCCTGTAATCCCAGCACTTTGGGAGGCCGAGGTGGGGGGATCACGAGGTCAGGAGATTGAGACCATCCTGGCTAACATCATGAAACCCCGTCTCTACTAAAAATACAAAAAATTAGCCGGGCGTGGTGACGGGCACCTGTAGTCCCAGCTATTCGGGAGACTGAGGCAGGAGAATGGCGTGAACCCGGGAGGTAGAGCTTGCAGTGAGCCGAGATCACGCCACTGCACTCCAGCCTGGGCGACAGAGTGAGATTCCGTCTCAAAAAAAAAAAAAAAAATTACTTTCCAGTGTTTACATTGCTGTTTCTAAACAAGGACAAGGTAATACATGGTTTATTCTTTCACTGTTATTTTGTAACAACAGTCAGTGGGAGTATAACCCCGGGAACAAATCCCAGGAGATTGGTTTTAGGCTGGAAAGATATGAGCTTCCCTTTCATGACTCCTGCTTCTTGAGCACTGTCCTGAGGTGTCTGGGGAGATTGGAGTGGATGAATTTGCGTTCTCCAGGCTGCCTTTCCGCCTGTCCTCTCTGCACCAGCCTTTGGGAGCAGGGTTGTGGGGGCCACTTGCATCGCCCGTTCATGGAGCTCTGGGCAGGTCCAGACCACAGTGGGGCTCCAGAGCAGATGTTCAAATATTCAAATGTCCCTGCAAACACCCCTCCCCTGGAACATGCCAGAGCGATCCCAGCCTGCCCCTTGGCACGTGAATCGTGCTTGGTCATTCGGTTTTACTAGGAAGAGGAAGTTTGACTAGGAAGTTGGGGGAGTAGAAGAGAAAGAAGGGGTGGGGGCATGGTTTCTCCTGGGCACACCAGCAACACATTTGACCTCCCTGGAGTGAGCAGCTGAGGGGCTCCTAAAGAATCCAAACCATTACGGGAGCTGCTGGGCAGAAGGGTGTGGGGCAACACTTCTCGTGTTGTCTTCAACTCCAACTCTGTGTGGTCGCAAAAGCAGTGTTTGTTTGTTTGTTTGTTTTTTGAGACAGAGTCTCACTCTGCCGCCCAGGCTGGAGTGCAGTGGCGCGATCTCAGCTCACTGCAAGCTCCGCCTCCCAGGTTCACACCATCCTCCTGCCTCAGCCTCCTGAGTAGCTGGGACTACAGGCATCCACCGCCACGCCTGGCTAATTTTTTTGTATTTTTAGTAGCGATGGGGTTTCACCATGTTAGCCAGGATGGTCTCAATCTCCTGACCTCGTGATCCGCCCGCCTCGGCCTCCCAAAGCGCTGGGATTACAGGCTTGAGCCACCGCGCCTGGCCCGGCCAGCAGTGCTTAAGAGTCCCATACTCCACCCACCCACCCCATCCCCACAGTTCCTTATAGATACAGTGATGACCATCAGCACTTGCCCTGACACCCCTGGCTACATCCTGGTTTGGCCACTAGTAGGTAAAGATCCAGCTTGCCCTGGGCCCTGGAGGGGCTGAGAACAGAAGGGTCCTGCCGCTGTGTTGTGGGCGTTCATCCTCAGAACCTTGGCCTCTAAACATCAGGGGATGAGATGTAAGTAGGACTAACACAGGGAACCAGGAAACAGTGACATTTTCCTGACAAATGCAGGGTAAGGCTGCAGATTTTGAAATTCAGTTTTCTGCACAGACTTCCGTCTCTGCAAAGTCCTCAAAAAGGTATCTGCAGCGGTGCCAAGAAGGTCTGACACGGCCTGTTGAATTAAGCCGTTTCTATGGATACATAGACAGTGGCTCAGTGAAGGCCTGGACAATCTCAGAGACAGACCATCTCAGCCCAGAACAGAGCTGCTGGATGCCATGAGCTTAGCCTTCAGCTTCCTGGTATTCCCTTAGCCATGTCCTCGTCACCAGGCCAAACGTGACAGGTACTGTGACACACCAACCACACAAAACAACTTTTTAACGTAATCTGCTGCTCATAGTTTATTTTCCACCAACCAATGATCAGCTGTGAGTGACTTGGCTGTGACCCATAACTGGTGCTTGGCGATTACAAACACCCACCAGCTGGCGGAGCGGACACCTTCCTGCCCAGGATGATGCTTCAGGAACTTTCCGGGCACAAAGTGCTTCTTGGTGGACAATTTTTAAAAACACACAGAGCCACGTGGGTCACCTATTTGTGTTGTCACCAAGAGAAAAAAGATAGAACCTCGAAATCAGTGATGCGACGGGAAGAATTCAGACCTGTTCTTTCTGAGGAAGTTCTTATTTTTCCGGTAACCCTATGGCGGCATCACACCTTCCTCCTGAACATGGAAGCCACAGTCACTGACTCCACCAGCCTCCTACGAGTGTGCTGGCGTAGGAGGGGCTGGAGACGTCCTCAAGCAGAAGTCAATTCTGCGTCCTTCTCAGTGGTAACTTCTGTCCCTGCTCAACTGCTCCGCCCTCCCCCGCAGCTGTCTTTTCCCTTCGAAAAGCAGGATGCTTGCCGCCATGGCCGAGTTGAGGCTGTCCACACCAGGCACAACGGGGATCAGCAGCCTCTTGCCACCAGTGCTCTCGGCCAGCTGCAGGGACTCCAGGCTCACCCCGTAGGTCTCCCCGCCAATCACCACAGCTGCCGGCGCCACTGTCCAGTCCGAGCAGTAACTCTGAACCTCAACATCAGGCAGCCAGTCTTGACTGGCTCCAGTTTCTACATCTTCCTCTTCTTCATACTTGTGAAACTTGAGCACTTGCTGATCACACACCCAGCCATGGTCACTAGCTTTATTAGACATCTGAGCCTGGGCATAAAAGCCGCAGTTGTCAGCCACATAGACCCGGGTGTCAGGGGGCAGGTAACTGGGCACGGTTTCCCATTCCAGATTATTGATAATGGGCACCCGGAAATGTGCGCCCATACCCGCCCGGAGCACTTTGGGCTCCCAAGCATCCACACAGCCTAGAAAATAAAAAGACAGGATACGATCAAGATGTTACAAATTTTCCCAGACCGGGGGCTGTGGAGTAGGTCTGATTAATTTTGGATCAAGAGATAAAGCAGAAGTTCTTCTATGATAGCTTTCTTGAGAACTGGGACCTTCTGCCTCTCTGTGACAGCATCCAGCAAAGCGGCTATTAGAGGAGTCATTCCTGCTAGTGCTGAAAATATTTTATTCATCCCTTCAACATCTCCCATTCACATGTGCCAGACACTGCACAGAAGATGCAAAGAGAATTAAAGTCCCCAACCCCAAGGAACGCACAGTGTAGTGGGTGGTGGCACTGGGGTGGTATTTAAACAGATGACTACAGTATCAGTAACTGATGTAAAAGCAGCACCAACACAGTCACAGAAAACCCACAGACAAAGCAGGGCAATGAGGAAAACCATCTAAAAGACCACGACACTGAGAGAAAGGCCCAGGCAGAGGACAGAGCTAGGAGAGGAAGTGGAAGAGTGGCGCAGCCTAAGGACTGCAAGCAAGGTGAGCCGGCCAATCGGTGGTGGCGCTGTGGCGGCCCAGGAGGTGAGCGGGCCAATCAGCGGATGGCGGTGTGGTGCCACAGGTGAGCCAGCCAATCAGCGGGTGGGGGTGTGGTGGCACAGGTGAGCCGGCCCATCAGCGGATGGCGGTGTGGTGCCACAGGTGAGCCAGCCAATCAGCGGGTGGGCGTGTGGTGGCACAGGAGGTGAGCCGGCCAATCAGCGCTGGGGCTGTAGTGGCACAGGAGGTGGGAGGTGGGCAGGCCAACACTGAGGAGGCCGCCTATGCGAAGATGAGGAGTTTGGCATTTTATGAGAAGACAGTATCATGCCATTGAGGGATCTTACGCAAAGCAGCGACAGAATCAGATCTATAGTTTCATCAAGACCCATTGGGCTTCAACTTTCAGTCTGCACTGGAGCAGGGAAGGTCCTAGAGATGAGGAAATGAGGCAAGAGGCAACCTGGGCAGCAGGCTGCCACGCCTGGCCTTTCCCAGGGGCTGCTCCTCACCATGGGCAGGCTGGGAGAGCGGCCGAGCGTGGGGCCTCAGTGACTGCATCGCCTCCCACCCTCCCCGCACAACTTGTTAGCACAAGTCTTCTCCTGACGAGTTATTTTAAAAGTTCATTTGTCAAACCTCAGGACAGATGAACCAGGCAAACCAGATTTTAAATGGAGAATAAGACACAGAGGATGTAACAGCACCTGCACCCCCAACCACGGGCTTTCCCTCGCCCTGCGGGAAACCAGAGATAGGCCCAGATGTGTGGGAGGAGCGGCCGAGGCTGACCCCTCTGCCTGGAGGGGAGAAGGGAAAGGCGAGACTCCTTCCATCATCCTCATGTCCTGGATACTGGGCACCACACCAAGTATTTTCCACCTTCTTTCCCTATTTCTTACACCCCAGCCATCAGTATCAATGTGAAAACCACACTGCTTGGATTATTTAGATTTATTTCCAAATCCCACAACAGCTATCAGAGCACTAAATAATGGGGCGAGTAAGTGGGTACTGATCACGGAACCCCAGCATGTAGCTCTCACACTGGCACAGAAACGTATTCTAGCAAGGCGTGACTGAGGAAGAGTTGCGAGCAGCAATTTAGGCAAGTCTCAACAACGGGTGCCACTATTAGTTTACTTTTAATGGTGGCTGGGGTGTTTCTGATGAATGGTACTCTCTGTCCCCTCCACCCCCCAAGGTGTAATAGACATTTTAGGCGTGCTCCAACTGTGAGGCAAGTCTGTTTAGAGCCAAGCCTATTAATCCCTATTTCTGATGACAACGGACAGAAATGTAATGAGGCCAATTTGTGTGCGAGGCATGTGACGCACGCTGAGGCTAAGGGAATCTAAGGGAAACGGACCACAATGACATTAGGATTCAGAGCTGCTGACGTCATTCCTTTTATAGGATTCAGAACTGCTGATGTCATTCCTTTCACAGGATTCAGAAGTCAAGACTTAGGAATGGCTCATATACTCAGCAATTTGGGAACTCAAGATCATTACATAAAGAACCAGAAACCAGGTGTTAAAATTGGCATCTATTTCTTTTCCATAATTGATGTGAAGTTCTCCAACAGCCTAGCAGGTTTCATGATAATTTTAAAAGATAACAAACATGGCTGGGTATGGCGGCTAATGCCTATAATCTCAGCATTTTGCGAGGCCAAGGCAAGAGGATCCCTTGAGCTTAGGAGTTCGAGAACAGCCTGGGCAACACAGCAAGACCCTGTCTCTACAAAAAACGTAATTTTTAAAAAAGAGAATCAACATTTACTGAATTACTCGTGTGCCAGGTAAGGTGTGAAGTAACTTATGTGCATCGTCTCACTTAATCCTCACAATGACCAGGGAGATTCTGTTATTCCTCCCAGTTCACCAACGAGGAAGCTGACACTTCAGGGACTACTGCTCAGGGACCACAGCTAGTAAAGGCAGACCAAGATCCAAAGCCGTGTCTGCCTGCCCAGAGCCCTAGCTCACCTAACAATGGTGGACTTGGCTGGGCGTGGTTATTCATGCCTGTAATTCCAGCTACTGCTCAGGGACCACAGCTAGTGAAGGCAGACCCAAGACCCAACCCATGTCTGCCTGCCCAGAGCCCTAGCTCACCTAACAGTGGTTGACGGCCGGGCGCGGTGGTTCACGCTTGTAATCCCAGCACTTTGGGAGGCTGAGGCGGGTGGATCACGAGGTCAGGAGATCGAGACCACGGTGAAACCCCGTCTCTACTAAAAAATACAAAAAATTAGCAGGGCATGGTGGCGGGCGCCTGTAGTCCCAGCTATTCGGGAGGCTGAGGCAGGAGAATGGCGTGAACCCGGGAGGCGGAGCTTGCAGTGAGCTGAGATTGCGCCACTGCACTCCAGCCTGGGTGACAGAGTGAGACTCCGTCTCAAAACAAACAAACAAACAAAAAAAAACAGTGGTTGACTTGGCTGGGCGTAGTTGTTCATGCCTATAATTCCAGCACTTTGGGAGACTGAGGCAGGAGGACTGCTTGAGTCACAGCCAGTTCAACACCAGCCTGGGCAACATCGTGAGACCCCATCTCTTTAAAAAAAAAAAAAAAAAAGACCAGACCAACTAATGCACCTGGTTTTATTATTTTTTTTTTTTTGAGAGGGAGTCTCACTGTCTCCCAGGCTGGAGTGCAGTGATGAGCTCACTTGACATGTGATGAGCTTTGACATCCCAGGCTCCAGCAATGCTCCCACCTCAGCCTCCCAAGTTGCTGGGACTGAGTACAGGCACACCCCACCACACCCAGCTAATTGTAATTTTTTTTGTAGAGATGAGGTCTCACTATGTTGCCCAGGTTGGTCCTGAACTCCTGGGCTCAAGTGACCCTCCTGCCTTGGCCTCCCAAAGGGCTGGATTACGAGTGTGAGCCACCATGCCTGCCCTTTGATGCTCTTACCTTTGGTGAGTAACACTTTGCTGCAGCCTGCCCCAGCTGCAGATCTCAGAATTGTCCCCAGGTTCCCAGGGTCACGGAGATTGTCACAAATCAATAATAAAGGTAGTGAATGCTGAAGCTGAGTCTTTGGATATGTCATCTTAACATGGTCAGGTTTGGCAAAAATCCCTGAGGAAACAAAACAGATGGTTTACTTGCCTGGTGTGGGCGTGGGGAATAGTCTGACTTTTCATTCACTTATCAATCTTGATATGGTCTTAGTTACATAAAAATACACAAATATGGGCTAGGTGTAGTGGCTCATGCCTGTAATCCCAGCACTTCGGGAGGTCAAGGCGGGTGGATCACCTGAGGTCAGGAGTTCAAGACCAGCCTGGCCAACATGGCAAAACCTCGTCTCTACTAAAAATACAAAGATTAGCCAGCCGTAGTGGCGCATGCCTGTAGTCCCAGCTACTTGGGAGGCTGAGGCAGGAGAATTGCTTGAATCTGGGAGGTGGAGGTTGTGGTGAGCCAAGATCACGCCACTGCACTCCAGCCTGGGCGACACAGTGAGACTCCCTCTCAAAAAAAAAAAAAAAAAAAAAGATAAAGAAAAAAAAAACACGAATACATTTTGATTGGCAAAATTCAAACAACATAAAATTCTACCAGTACCACTCTCCTCCCCCTCAACTGTTCTGCTTTGGAGTGTATCCTTTTAGAACTTGTTCTATGCATCTGCCTATATATACGCACACCTGTCCATATATAAATGTGTTTCTTTTACATTCCGTGTCATACTCTGTATTATTCTGTAATCTACTTATTTTATGTAACAACATGTCTTTTTTTTTTTAATTTTTTTAAATTATTTTATTTTTTTTGAGATGGAGTCTTGCTCTGTCACCCAGGCTGCAGTGCAGTGGCGCAATCTCAGCTCACTGCAAGCTCCGCCTCCCGGGTTCACACCATTCTCCTGCTTCAGCCTCTCCGAGTAGCTGGGACTACAGGCGCCCACCACCATGCCCAGCTAACCTCCCAAAGTGCTGGGATTACAAGCGTGAGCCACCGCGCCCGGCCTTCTGCCCGGCTAATTTTTTTGTATTTTTAGTAGAGACGGGGTTTCACCGTGGTCTCGATCTCCTGACCTCGTGATCCGCCCGCCTCAGCCTCCCAAAGTGCTGGGATTACAAGCGTGAGCCACCACGCCCGGCGTAACAACATACCTTGAACTTACCATGTCAACATGTTTGAAGCTACTTTTTTCCTTTAACTGCTGTAGGCTATTTTTTTTTGAGACAAGAGTCTCACTCTCTTACTCTGTCGCCCAGGCTGGAGTACAATGGTGTAATGCTGGCTCACTGCAACCTCTGCCTCCCGGGTTTAAGCAATTCTCCTGCCTCTCAGCCTCCCAAGTGGCTGGGATTACAGGCACCCGCAACCACAGCCGGCTAATTTTTTGTATTTTTAACAGACAGGGTTTTGCCATGGTGGCCAGGCTGGTCTCGAACTCCTGACCTCAGGTGATCCACCCTCCTCGGCCTCCCAAAGTGCTGGGATTACAGTTGTGAGCCACCATGCCCAGCCTCTATTTTGTAGTATGAATGTACCGCAGTTCATTTAGCTCTTCCCCTATGGACTGTTATTTGAATTTTTCCGTTACAAATGCTGCTGCAATGGGTATCCCTGTAGGACTGTCTGTCCATGTGTCTAAAAATTTCTCTAGCATAAATACCTGTGAGTGAAATGGACAAATGATGTGTGTGCACTCTTAACGTTCACACAGGCTCTTTCAGTTTATTCACATCAGGAACTCATAAATACCTGTTTTCGGCTGGGCGCAGTGGCTCATGCCTATAATCCCACCACTTTGGGAGGCTGAGGTGGGCGGATCACAAGGTCAGGAGTTCGAGACCAGCCTGAACAACATGGTGAAACCCCATCTCTAATAAAAATACAAAAATTAGGCTGGGCACAGTAGCTCACGCCTGTAATCCCAGCACTTTGGGAGGCTGAGGTGGGCGGATCATGAGGTCAGGAGATCAAGACCATCCTGGCTAACACGGTGAAACCCCGTCTCTAGTAAAAATAACAAAAAAATTAGCCGGGCGTGGTGGCAGGCGCCTGTAGTCCCAGCTACTTGGGAGGCTGAGGCAGGAGAATGGTATGAACCCGCGAGGCGGAGCTTACAGTGAGCCGAGACCACGTCACTACACTCTGGCCTGGGCGACACAGCGAGACTTCGTCTCAAACAAACAAACAAAAAACAAAAATTAGCCAGGCATGGTGGCGCATGCCTGTAATCCCAGCTACTCAGGAGGCTGAGGCAAGAGAATTGCTTGAACCCAGGGGATGGAGGTTGCAGTGAGGCAAGATCACGCCATTGCATTCCAGCCTGGGCAACAGAAAGAGACTCTGTCTCAAAAACAAAAAACAAAACGAAACAAAACCTGTTTTCCAGCTCAAACCCTTCTCAACAGCGGGTCTATCATTTGTTTCCATTTGTCCCAATGTGACAGAAAAAACAGCACGCCATTATTGTAACTTGCCTTTTCTCTGATTACTAGAGAAGCTGAACACCTTACTGTTTGCGATCTTCTTCAGTGAATTCCTGTGCTCCCTTAACTGTCTTGTTTCTATAACCTGTGCCCATCTTCCTACCAGGTAGGCTTTTAAAAAATAGTTTGTAGGCTTAAATATTTAAAAAGCAATTATTAGCCTGCTATACTCTGATTTATCTGTCCTTTTATCACTCATTTTAAAATTCAAAGTACATTCGTAGGAAAAAGAATCTGAGTTTCAAAACTTGAACGCATCAAAGTAATGACTCCTTTCTCAAATACACTGGCTTGGAAGCACTGTCTTAGGGACATACTCTGCAAAACGAAGGGGCTATAGGTGCAGTGAACGCTTGAGTCACTTCTAAGGCCTCATGCTGGAGGTCCAGATGCCTGGGAGCTTTAGAATGGGTACAGCCACTTACTGGTGACCTCTCTGTCCTCAGCCTAATACAAAGGAGTAAAATGGGGTCTGGGACCATCTGGGAAAATGAAAACCCTAAGTGGCCTTCTTAGTGGAAAATTCTCTCCTTATTTAATAATCTCTACATTATAAAATTATATATACATTATATAATAATCTACATTATATAATCTCTACATTATTATAATAATCTCTAAAGTTGTTTTTTTTTTTTTTTTTGAGGCGGAGTCTCGCTCTGTCGCCCAGGCTGGAGTGCAGTGGCGCAATCTCAGCTCACTGCAAGCTCCGCCTCCCGGGTTCACGCCATTCTCCTGCCTCAGCCTCTCCGAGTAGCTGGGACTACAGGCGCCTGCCCGGCTAATTTTTTTGTATTTTTAGTAGAGACGGGGTTTCACCGTGGTCTCGATCTCCTGACCTCGTGATTCACCCGCCTCGGCCTCCCAAAGTGCTGGGATTACAAGCGTGAGCCACCGCGCCCGGCCTAATAATCTCTAAAGTTTTATGGAAAGAATTTATGGGAAAACAGAACTGGAAAAAGGCTAATAACAATATTAAAAATGGCTTTGAGTACATGAAACTGCTGTGGTATAGATGAAGTTATTCACATGGGTGTGTCACATATCCACAAGTTTCTTTTTGAATCACCATGTTTACTGGTAGAGGTGATAATGACCTCTTAGTAAACTTTTTTTTTAGGCCAAGTACTACCCTAAACTCCTTATGTATAATTATCAAATATTCAATCCCTTTGTAGTCTGCTCCCAAGGGACTGTACAGTTTTGAATCTTACTAGTATTTTGTCGTATATAATTCCTCCAATAAATGGACTACTGACTGAAGTCAGGAGATGAATGAAATAGTACTTGTATTGAAACATGATACAATCAAAGATTTAGGATTCTTTCTAAAAGATGGTGCACGTAAAAAGCCTACCCACCACTGAAGGCAATGGAAGGGTATTAGGCATCTGTGTGCTGTGAGAGAGCCTCCACTTCGGAGTCACAGATGGCCACAAGCCATTCAGTAGGGCTGGGGACCTTAGAAGTCCTTTACTTCTACTTGCATGTCTCTGGTGATGAGAACCCACTATACAGAGGCCCTACTTACGTCACTGGATTCTGGGGAATGTCTGTCTAAAGCTTGACAGGTGCTGCCAGTTCCTATCCATTTCTCCCTTATTCCTTGCCCTCAAATCTAAAATATAGTAACATAAGGATAAGCCAGGAAATGGTGAAAGCAGGTATAATGATGAAGTTCAAGATGGGCTGGCCACTGTGAGCACACCTGCCCCAAGTGACAAGCACAAGTTCAAGATGGGCTGGCCACTGTGAGCACACCTGCCCAAAGTGACAAGCACGGTAAAAATGAATGACACTTTCACTGAAGCATGGAGTGTGGATTAGAGGGCTGTAGCTAGTGAGAATATGGTTACTTAGCATGAGTAATTCTAGGTACTTGAGTAATCCTAGGTACTTGAGTAATCCACGTCCCCATCCTAGGATCTAAGAGCTCTGAGTGCAGAGGCACAGATCCCTGTGACTCACTGGGTTACAGAGACAAGAGATGGTTCCCCAGAATTTCCTCTCTCAACAGTTCAAGGATTCAGTTTTCATATCTTAAAACTCCAATGTCAAAAACGTACGAAAAACTTATCTTCTCATATTTAGACCAAAGACTTTGTAATTGCTAATCGACATCAGAGTTAAATAAGGTTAAGTTAGATTCAGTCAAATGAAGAAACAGACTAGAAGACAAGGTTCTCTGTTTATTGAGCTAAACAGGGCAGTAAATTGTGGCTTATACCTCACTTCTTAGATCTGCTTCTAGAATAAGGAGTTTATTGACAGTTATCACCACATTGGCAGAGGTTTTGCAAAAATGAAGGGCTAAATCTCTCAGTAAACAGTTTCTTAATTTTTAATCTGACATAAAAAGTTGAAGAAATAATCTAAAAAATATCAGGTTTGAGGAATCGTGTTTCTTCCTAGAGACCATAAAGAGCCACAACACAAATGATAGTGAAACACGGGTTTCAATTTCCATTGAAAATACTCTAAGATGCACAGGTTTGAGAATTATATTTTTCTAATTGTAACATTTTGAATTTCATTTCAATGAAATCTGCTGTCCTAAGACAAGTATGAGAAATTAATCCTAGGTCTCCACACCTTAAGATACACTGTGTAAGGCCGGGTGCGGTGGCTCACGCCTGTAATCCCAGCACTTTAGGAGGCTGAGGCAGGAGGATCACCTGAGGTCACAAGTTCGACATCAGCCTGGCCAACATGGTGAAACCCCATCTCTACTAAAAATACAAAAATTAGCCGGGCGTGGTGGCAGGCGCCTGTAATCCCAGCTACTGGGGAGGCTGAGGCAGGAGAATCCCTTGAACCTGAGAAGCAGAGGTTGCAGTGGGCCGAGATCGCGCCATTGCACTCCAGCCTGGGTGACAGAGCAAGACAAAAAAAAAAAAAGATACACTGGGTAATCACTAACCCATTATTCCTTGTGGCGTTACGAGGTCGGACCAATCCTTGATATCTTCAAATTTCACCTTAATGAGGCTGACACCTTTCAGCTTATTGACAGGCAGCTCCTTTAGGTATTCTAGACGACTAAAGAAGAACGTTTTTGGCACGGCTCCAGCCTTGAGAGCGTCTGTAATGAGCCTGCGACCTTCCAGCAGGATCTTCCCTTGTTTTTCCCGAAATGACCTGGACTTTACTATTGTCATTACACTGCTGTAGATGGAAATTAAAAAAAAAACAGGTAACTATCAACATCCTTGTTACTGAGACACGCTTAGTTGTAACAGAAATAAAGAGCTAAGGAGAGGGCCGGGCGCGGTGGCTCACGCCTGCAATCCCAGCACTTTGGGAGGCCGAGGCGGGCGTATCACTTGAGGTCAGGAGTTCCAGACCAGCCTGGCCAACATGGTGAAACGAAAACAACAACAAAGAGCTATGGAGAAACAGAAGCTAATTCCAAAAACGCTTATTCGGCCCTCTGTGCATAATACAAAAACCAGTGGGCTGTACTGGAAGAAGTCCTCCATTGGAAGGAGGTTAAGGTTCCGCTGTGAAACGGGAAGGGAAACGAGAACATTCGACAGGCTCAAGAACCACATCACCTCAGCCTCCTGTCCCCGGGATAAGCTTTATCGTAGCGAAGCCCAGACTCTTCCCAGGTGCTGGGAGCGCGGGATGCGGACTCCTCGAGCGGTAGTTCCTCTAGTTGCTCCTGGGCACTGGCCTCAGATGGTGCCTTGCGGGGCTGCTTCCCAGGAGCGCGCTTCTGTTCCACCACCTCTCCGGAAGGAAACACCACTTTCACTGGGCTCCGCCGCAGCGCCCGGACCCAGCGCCTCGCGTCAAGGTCCCAAGCCTGGACCACCTGCAGCAACGGTCGCACAACAAACCTCGCGGGTCTCACCAACGCCGCCATCTTCCCTGAGACCCGGGCTGCGTCACGAAAGCGCGCCGTCGGCGGCCAGTGACGTCACGGTCCTTGGCGCCCTTCGTGGACCGGGCTGTATCGTGCGCGTGACGGCTGCGTGCGGCGGGAATCATGGCTGCTCGCAGAGCTCTGCACTTCGTATTCAAAGTGGGCAACCGCTTCCAGACGGCGCGTTTCTATCGGGACGTCCTAGGAATGAAGGTGCAGGCCGGGGCCGACAGGGGCTGGCGCGCGAGGCTGGGACGGGCGCCCGAGCCGGTCCTGGCGGAGGGAGGGGAAAAATGAATGTGTCGTGAACCTCAGCCGGAGGGCAAAGGCCTTGGAGAGGGGCCTAACACGATTAGTCCCCGCGGTGTGCCCACGCACGTCCTTTCATTTAAGCCACTCGTAAATGTTTATTGAGCCCCGCCCTTGTGGAGCTTACTGTCTACCGGAAAAGACGGTAAATAAAATGTTATATAATGCTTTCCAGTTAATATTTGTCTTTTCCGGTTTGGAGCCTTTGATGTAGATAAAATCAACATATTAAGAGTTCTGCTTTTATCAAGGCTGGTCTGAGTAGTCCCTTTCGGATACTCAGTCTCTGAATATATGCTCCAGCTCTCAACCCATCTGCTTTTCAACAACACCCAGAAGCGGTCTCTCTCGGGTCCTGAGAAGCTGTTATTGCAGGAGTCAATTGGTTGGGGAACTGGGTTTTGGGGACCTCCTTTGATAAGCCAGGGAGGTAGGGATCACACCACTAAGAAAGACTTGAAAGGTGCAAGAGCGCGGTTTAGTGTAGAGACGGTGCAGTAGACGGGGATCTAAATTCGTCAGGTCATTTTAAAAATATCTGCTATTTTCAGGGTACTACATTGAGTTTTGGCAACAAAGGTGCAAATGACCCTGATATATATCCTCCGTTAGAGCTCATGGCCTGGGTTGGGGTGGGAGTTGGAACTGGATTTGTACGTAGATGGTAATGGAAGTCAGAATTTGATAGTGAAAAACCACCAAACTTTCGATAGCAGAAACCACAGAGCTGTCCCTTGTTAGTATTTCCTCCTTGATCAAAAGGTTGTTGCAAAGATTAAACACATGCGGGCGCGGTGGCTCACGCCTGTAATCCCAGCACTTTGGGAGGCCGAGGCGAGTGGATGACTGGAGGTCAGGAGTTGGACACCAGCCTGGCCAACATGGTGAAACCCCGTCTCTACTAAAAATACAAAAATTAGCCGGGCGTGGTGGCACACGCCTGTAATCCCAGCTACTCGGGAGGCTGAGGCAGGAGAATCGCTTGTACCTGGGAGGCGGAGGTTGCAGTGAGCCGAGATCGCGCCATTGTATTCCAGCCTGGGTGACAAAAGCAAAACTCCGTCTAAAAAAAAAAAAAAGAAAAGATTCAACACCTTATTATATGTATAGTATTTAACATACAGATAATAGTACATTATATAAGTGTTAGCCACTATTATAAAAATACAAAAGAAGGAGAGGTTTTCCAACCTGGGTGATGAGGAAATAATTCATGTAGACCTTGTATTGAGTTGACTTTTTTTTTTTTTTTTGTGAGGTGGAGTCTCGCTCTGTCGCCCAGGCTGGAGTGCAGTGGCGCGATCTCAACTCACTGCAAGCTCAGCCTCCTGGGTTCACACCATTCTCCTGCCTCAGCTTCCCGAGTAGCTGGGACCACAGGCGCGTACCACAACGCCCGGCTAATTTTTGTTAATATTTTTAGTAGAGACGGGGTTTCACCGTGTTAGCCAGGATTCCAGTTGACTTCTTTTTTTCTTTTTTTTTTTTGAGACGGAGTCTCGCTCTGGCGCCCAGGCTGGAGTGCAGTGCCGCGGTCTGGGCTCACTGCGAGCTCCGCCTCCCGGGTTCACGCCATTCTCCTGCCGCAGCCTCCCGAGTACCTGGGACAACAGGTGCCCGCCACCACACGCCCAACTAATTTTTTGTATTTTTAGTAGAGACGGGGTTTCACCATGTCAGCCAGGATGGTCTCGATCTCCTGACCTCGTGATCCGCCCACCTCGGCCTCCCAAAGTGCTGGGATTACAGGCATGAGCCACTGCGCCCGGCCCGAGTTGACTTCTAAAGATAGGATATCCACAGATTAGAGGAGGAGCTACACAGTAAAACTGAAGAGCCAGTGCGGAGATGGCACATGTTTGCGAAGCCACTGGTTTTATGTACCTTTATTTGAGGTTGCTTAGTTGAAGTTAAGGAGATGGGATATCAGGATGGACAGGTCAGCATTGCTTCTAATAGTATCTTGAATGCTATGCTAAAGATTTGGATTTTATGCTGCAGTAAGATGGGAGCTCACGTTCTTAAACAGGGCGGTGATGGGATCAGAGCCTTGTGCTTTAGGCATGTACTTTTTTGGTGATAATAAGGAAGGATATCCGTAAGGAATTTTTTTTTTTTTTTTTCTGGTTGAGACGGAGTCTTGCCCTGTCGCCCAGGCTGGAGTGCAGTGGCGCAATCTCAGCTCACTGCAAGCTCTGCCTCCTGGATTCACACCATTCTCCTGCCTCAGCCTCCCAAGTAGCTGGGACTACAGGCGCCCGCCACCACGCCCGGCTAATTTTTTGTATTTTTAGTAGAGATGGGGTTTTACTGTGTTAGCCAAGACGGTTTCGATCTCCTGACTTCATGATCCACCCGCCTTGGCCTCCCAAAGTGCTGGGATTATAGGCGTGACCCACCGCGCCTGGCCAATAAGGATGGTTTTTAATAGTCTGAGCGAAGTGTTGGGAACTTGAACTGGCAGGAGCCGTGGGAATCAAAAAGGAGGACTAAAGCTAACACATTGAGAGCCTGCTGTGTGCAGGGTTCTGTGAGATGCTTTAATAACATCCATTCCCATCACATGTTAGGAGACTGAGACTCAGATTCTAATTTGCTCAGAGTTACACAACTACTAAATGACAGAATTCCAAATCCGACTTTTTTTTTTTTTTTTTTGAGATTGAGTTTTGCTCTTGTCACCCAGGCTGGAGTGTAATGGCGCAATCTCAGCTCGTTGCAACCTCTGCCTCCCGTGTTCAAGCAATTCTCCTACCTCAGCCTCCTGAGTAGCTGGGATTACAAGCGCCCACCACTACACCCAGCTAATTTTGTATTTTTAGTAGAGATGGGGTTTCACTATGTTGGCCAGGCTGGTCTTGAACTCCCGACCTCAGGTAATCTGCCCACCTCAGCCTCCCAAAGTGCTGGGATTAGAGGCGTGAGCCACGGCATCCATCTTTTTTTTTTTTTTTTTTAAATTTTGAGATGGAGTTTTGCTCTTTTCAACCAGGCTGTAGTGCAGTGGCGCGATCTCGGCTCACTGCAACCTCCGTCTCATGGGTCCAAGTGATTCTCCTGCCTCAACCTCCTGAGTAGCTGGGATGACAGGCACATGCCACCACGCCTGGCTACTTTTTGTATTTTTAGTTGAGATGGGGTTTCACTATGTTTGCCAGGTTGATCTTGAACTCCTGACCTCAGGCAGTCCACCCGCCTTGATCTCCCAAAGTGCTGGTATTACAGGCGTGAGCCACCGCGCCCAGCCCAAATCAGACTTCTTTAATGCTGAAGGCCACACTTTTTCCCCCTGCGTAGCACTGCTTACCAATCTAAATAGATTTCACAACTGATTTGGTAACCTGACCCTTTTGTCAAGCTGTTCTTCCTTCCACTACTTCTATGCTGGGAAAAGTGTAAAGCTCATTTGCTTTTGTTCTTTTACAAGTAAAGCTTATAAATGATAATGTCTGTGTTTTGACATTTTAGTCTGTGCTAAAGACGCTGTGAGCAGTACTAGTAACACTTCACAATTTGTTCTAAATCTCACACCAGGTTCTGCGGCATGAGGAATTTGAAGAAGGCTGCAAAGCTGCCTGTAATGGGTATGATAGCTTGTTTCTTAAAATCTCCTTTAGGCTCTGACTACACCCGGATAACAGAAGACAGTTTCTCAAAGTGAGTATAAAGCAGTGGAATTAATTAAGGAGGCAGTAAGTTAGGGAGGCAACTTCAGGAACATCAGGAACACATACTCTGTTTCTCTGCACTGTCATGGTGAGTATAAAGGAGTGGAATTAATTAAGAACGCCATAAATTAGGGAGGCAACTTCAGGAACGTCGGGAACATACACTGTTTTCTCTGCACTCTCATACAGCACTTGTGGCACACAAAGCGATTCTCCAGCTCTCTAATACCAGCCGGCTGTCCTGTTATTTAATTGATTCTGACTCTACCTGGAGTTAATGTCAGATCCCGCAAGTTAAGGGCTCAGTCCCAGAAGGTTTCCGCCACGTCAGGTGCAGGTCACAGTCTGGATCTCCAGGATTTCCGATGACCAACAACAAGTCAGGGCTCCCGCTCCTGCTTCCTTGGGTTTGATAATCTGCTACAGTGGCTCATGGAACTAAGGGAAACGCTGGAAACATTTACTTACATTTCCTGGTTTATTATAAAGGGTATGAGTCAGAAATGGCTGGACAGAGGAGATACATAGGGCAGGGCATGGGGAGTGGGCAGCAGAGCTTCCATGCTCTTCCGGGCAGGCTCCAATCCAGCACCTCCATACGTTCAGCATCCCAGAAGCTCGTGAGTCTCATTGTTGAAGCCTAAGAGAGCCCAGTTTCCATCCCTTTCCTTCCCAGAGGCTGGTGGATGGGACTGAAAGTTCCAGTCCTCTAATCATTTGTCTTTCTGGTGACCAGCCCCATGCTGAGTCTATATAGAGGCCCCACTCTAAGTCACTTCATTAGCATAAACTCAGGTGTGACTGAAAGGGGCTCATTATGAATAACAAAAGATATTCCTGTCAGGAAATTCCAGAGGTTTTGGGAGCTCTGAGACAGGAACCAGGGACAATGACCAGATATGTTTCATATTATGCCACAAATGCAAATAAGTGCATGCTCTGGATGAAACAGCGGCTTTCCAGTATCTTTTTTTTTTTTTTTGAGACAGAATCTCACTCTGTCACCCAGGTGGGAGTGCAAGGTCATTATCCTGGTTCACTGCAACCTCTGTCTCCCGAGTTCAAGCAGTTCTCCTCCCTCAGCCTCCCTAGTACGTGAGACTATGGGCATGCCCCACCACGCCCAGCTAATTTTTGTATTATTAGTAGAGATGGGGTTTCATCATGTTGGCCAGGCTGGTCTCGAACTCCTGACTTCAGGTGATCCTCCCGCCTCGGCCTCCCAAAGTGCTGGGATTACAGGCCTGAGCCACCATGCCCGTCCATCTCTTAAGCTTAGTACCGTGACAAGTTGGAACAGTCCAAGGCCTATTAGGAATTTCATGCTTGTTGATTGATAGTCAAAGAAATAACAGGTCGGTTGGAGAACTGTCTTTAGGATTCTGTTCCTTGCTTTACAGAAAAGGTGAACAAATCTTTCCTTCAAGTAGATGCTGAATAGATAGTCTTTGGAGCTTGTAGTAGGGTCCCATGAGCACCGCCCACAGCTGCTTTCTGTACCATCTCAGTTCATCTCATCTTTAAGAGAACTTTTAGGACCAGACAGGACTGCTCATCTCTCTGTGCCCAGTAGTTCTCTGGGGGTGGCCTGAGGCTGATTTGTCTATGGTCACTGAGTTCATTTACTTTTATTTTCTAGGCCTTATGATGGGAAATGGAGTAAAACAATGGTGGGATTTGGGCCTGAGGATGATCATTTTGTTGCAGAACTGACTTACAATTATGGCATCGGAGACTACAAGCTTGGCAATGACTTTATGGTAAATGCCGTTCTTTTCTAGCAGATTTTTGGCTGGGGTAGGTGGCTGGTTGTAAATTTGAGTAGAGTGTTGAGGGTGTGTGTGAGTGAAGAGAGAACATTTGAGCAGAGACTCAAAAGAGGTCAGGGAGTTAGCCATGTGAATATCTGGGGGACAAGCATTCCAGGCAGAGAATATTCTGTGCAAGAGCCCTCAGGTAACATGTGGCGTGTTCAAGGAGGTGTAAGGAAGCCAGTGTGGCTGATATAGAGAACGAGAAGGGAACGTGGTAAGAGGGGGTCAGCAGTGCCATGGGGTGAGACCGTAGGGGGCCTCCTAGGCCACAAGTCCTCCGAGTGAAATGAGCCATTGGAGGACTTTGCGTAAAGGGAAAGCAAGGCTGGCTGCCGTCTGGGGGTGGACTATAGGATGCGTTTTGGAAAGTTTACTTTGGCTGCAGAGTGGATAATTTACAAGACTGGAGGCAGAGAGGCCATTATAATAATCCAAGCTAGAAACAAGGCTAGTCTTCTCAGAAAGCATACGTGTACATTTCTAGGCACTTTGATTAAATGTAAGGAAACCTTGATAGTTTGCTTATTTTTGTTGTGTTTGTTTGTTTGTTAAAAAAGCAAGAACAGGTCACCTTAAATAGGTAGCTAGCTGGCAGACCCAGGTAACATCAAGATTTCTCTGGCTAGATCTTTAGAATTAGAAGAGGTTATCTTTGGTGTTAAATGAATCAGACTTCACTGGCATTTCAATTTCTGTCCTATTATTCATGAAGGTCTGAATGTTTGTGGGATAAAACATTGAAAACTTTTTAAATCACTAGAAGAAAATGTTGGATGCCAGTTTAATCTTAGGTGATTTTACCTAAAGGCAGTAGGGGCTGGGCTCATTGTCTTGTTCTGTAAAATATCTGTTGTGATCATGTACTTGGGAAGTACTGTTGTTTGTTTTAGGGAATCACACTTGCTTCTAGCCAGGCTGTCAGCAACGCCAGGAAGCTGGAGTGGCCACTGACGGAAGTTGCAGAAGGTGTTTTTGAAACCGAGGCCCCAGGAGGATATAAGTTCTATCTGCAGAATCGCAGTCTGCCTCAGTCAGGTAATTATACCAGAACCAGTAAAAGCCTCTGTCTAAAGGCATCTTTGGTGAAAAGAAAGTGAGGGCCGCCTGTCTTTTTTTTGTAGAGTCTTTCTGTGTTCATGTGATGTGTCTTCCCCAGCCAGTGCTTTTACCTGTTATCGGAGAAATTATATTCTCATATCAGAACTTTAATACATAGCGGTAGGGGATCTAGACTGGTTCTGGGTATTGATTTATGATTCTTTCATCTGTAAATAACAGAAAACCCAACTACTTTGAACAGTTACAGAATCTTTTAGCTCACAGAGCAGGCGTTCTATAGGTGGGAAAGATTTCAAGGTTAGATGATTCACCAGCTCACCACATTTTCTCTTTCTACGTTCTGTTATTCTCTGCGGGTACCTCTCCTACAGCTAGTCCCCTCAAGGTTGCAGGAGGGCTGCCAGGAGCAGGCGGGGCCACATGCTCCCACATTCCCATCTGGTAGGAGAGGGGATGCTGACTTCTTTGTGCTTTTTTTTTTTGAGACTGTCACTCCGGCTGGAGTGCATTGGCATGATCTCTGCTCACTGCAACCTCTGCCTCCCAGGTTCAAGCGATCTCCTTCCTCAGCCTCCCAAGTAACTGGGATTATAGGTACCCGCCACCATGCTCAGCTTTTTTTTTTTTTTTTGTATTTTTATTAACTTTTAAAAATTATTTATTTATTTATTTATTTTATTTTTATTTTATTTTTATTTTATTTTTTTGAGACAGAGTCTCACTGTGTCCCCCAGGTTGGAGTGCAGTGGTGCGATCTCAGCTCACTGCAAGCTCTGCCTCCTGGGTTCACGCCATTCTCCTGCCTCAGCCTCCCGAGTAGCTGGCACTACAGGCGCCCGCCAACACGCCCGGCTAATTGTTTGTATTTTTAGTAGAAACGAGGTTTCACCGTGTTAGCCAAGATGGTCTTGATCTCCTGACCTCGTGATCCGCCCGTCTCAGCCTCCCAAAGTGCTGGGATTACAGGCGTGAGCCACTGCGCCCGGCCTATTTATTTTTTGAGACGGAGGGAATCTTGCTCTGTCGCCCAGGCTAGAGTGCAGTGCCACAATCTCGGCTCACTTGCAACCTCCACCTCCCAGGTTCAAGTGATTGTCCTGCCTCAGCCTCTCCAGTAGCTGAGATTACAGGCACACGCCACCACGCCTAGCTAATTTTTGTATTTTTAGTAGAGACAAGGTTTCACTATGTTGGCCAGGTTGGTCTCGAACTTCTGACCTCACTTGATTCACCTGCCTCAACCTCCCAAAGTGCTGGGGTGACAGGCGTGAACCACCGTGCCCGGCCCTTTTTACTTTCTTTTTAAGAGCAGAAGAAAAACTTTCCTAGAATCTTCCAGCAAACTTCCTGGTCAGAGTTGATATACTGTGCCTGCTCCTAAACCAGTCACTGGCAAGAGAAATAGGATCACCCCCAACCCATTTAGCCTCTGGAACTGAGGTCTGTTTCCCAGACTTCAGCGTGGGTCCTCAGGGAGGGACGGCGTGGGAGCGAGGAGCCCCCACGCTGACTGCCACACAGAGCAAGAAGGACACTTTGCAGGGTTTGTTTTGTTGACTGCAGAGGCAGCCTCATCAGTGTTTCATTTTGTATTTAATGCCTGCAAATTCAGCTACCTGCTCTGTCAAAACAAAAGCAAAAACTGGGAAAATGCTGGCGAATGGCAAGGGCACTTGTGCCCACTCTCTCACTTGGTGAACGTATGCCTGCAAGTGGGCCTTAGAAGGGAGTCCTGGAAATTCTTCTTCCACTGGTCGGCCTCCTGTCCCCAGTGCCCCCATGCTGAGTCTCTGTAGAATGTTTAATGCTCCTTGTTTATCATCTGGTGCTCAGCAAAAGAAAGATCAGTCCGTTCCAGTGTGGGAGGCTAGACTTGGCTGTGTGGGACTCGTGGAGAGATGGTGTTTCTCTACTTCACTGGTGATTTAAAGGGTGTTTATGGTGTTTTTCTGTTGATAGGTGATTGATCCTTTGCTGACTTTAAAACTTAACTCTTGCAGCTAGCTCCACCATCCATTTTTTTCCTCCAGCCTTAGTGATATTTCAGTACTTAAAATAATAGAGAGCCTCACAGTGCTAAGAAGCTTTTGTCCTTTGGAATGGAAATCCCCTTGGGTGTTTCTGGTTGATAATGTGGTCAGACCTTCTGTCCCGCTGGCATTCATCTTTCCTTTGAATTACTCACTTTTGTGCAGCTTCACCCACATGTTAACTTCCTGTCCTGCATCCCTTCAGGCTCCAAGTCAACTGGGATTTGTTGATTTTGAAGTAAATGGAAAGAAAAAAATGGAGCCTGCCAGGCGGGGGCACTTGTGAGAAACAGCGTCTTAATCACGGTATTGCTGTTCTAGCAAACAGGACTAAGGCAGTGAAAGCCAAAGAAAAATGCACTGAATTTATCGTAGTCAGATGGAGACGTGGAACAGCTCTTTAGAAAGTCACTTCACAATGTGAAAAGTTTCCAGTAACAGTAGGTGTTTCAATATGACTTATTCTTTTTACAAAATAATCAAGTTTTTTCCTTAGACAAGCAGAGAAGCCGAAAAAAAAAAACACACACACACCCATATATCCAGAGAGAAGCACTGCTGACATTTCAGAGTATATCTTTCCAATATTTTGTCAAGAATACATATATATAATTAAGTGTATACATTTCTTCATATCCTTTTATAGGAGTTCCATTGTATTATTACATGGTAGGAAGATAAACAATTCTCTATTGTGGGATATCTATGTCGTTCCTAGTGTTTTATTGTTCTGAGCAACACTGATGAATGTCTTTGTGGTAAAAGCCCTTCATACATCCACGATTACCTTTCGAGTGGCTGAAAATGGACTTGTTCTTTCAAAAGCAATGAGCATTTTTTAAAGCTCTTGGTACATTCCGTCAAATTATTGCCCAGAAATGTACTAATTTACACTTGTATTATATGATTGTGATTTTCCCCTCTACACTAATACAGTTAACACTGCCAACTTTTAACATTATTTGCACATTAGATAACAAAAGATTTTATGTGAATTCTAATTTCTTTGTTTTTTGGGGGGGTCAGGTTGAATATTTTTGTATATGTTATTTGACCATTCTAATTCCTCCTTTTGCGGATTATTGCTTTGTGCCTTTTGCCTATTTTTCTAGCATGTTCATTCTTTTCCTATTAATATTTACAGGTGATTTATACATTAAGGACTTTTTGTCCAATATATTGCAGTTGTTCCCCCTGCTGTGTTGTATACTCTAGTTTTGATTGTAATTCCTTTTCTTGGTTGTTGCCTAGGAGTTTTCCATTTTGTGTAATTTACGTAGCAGAATTTTTTTCTTCATAGTTTTTCTATCTTTGGTGTCAGGTTTAAAGAAAAATCCTCCTCTACTCCAAAATTGTATAAATAATCATCTGTATCTAGTGTTTTCATGGTTTCATTCTTTAAACTTATTTTTTTAACCCATCAGGAATGTATTTTGTCATTTATTTCGAAGATGTAAGTTTTTCTTACCAAATGATTAGCCAGTCTTCTTAGTGCCATCCATTGAATAATGAGGCTTTTTATACTGTCTTTTTTTTTTTTTTAAGACAGGACCTCACTCTGTGGCCCAGGCTGGAGTGCAGTAGTGCAATCTTGGCTCACTGCGGCCTCGACCTCCTGGGCTCAAGCAATCCTCCTGCTTCTACCTCTCAAGTGGCTGAGAATACACACATGAGCCACTACGCCTAATTTTTTTTTTTTTTTTTTTTTTTTTTTGAGACAAAGTTTTCCTCTTGTCTCCCAGGTTACAGTGCAATGGCACCATCTCGGCTCACTGCAACCTCCGCCTCCCAGGTTCAAGCAATTCTCCTGTCTCAGCCTCCCGAGTAGCTGGGATTACAGGCATGTGCCACCACGCCCGGCTAATTTTTTTTATTTTTTATTTTTAGTAGAGACAGGGTTTTGCCATGTTGGCCAGGCTGGTCTTGAACTCCTGACGTCAGGTGATCCACCTATCTCGGCCTCCCAAAGTGCTGGGATTACAGGCATCAGCCACCGCGCCTGGCCAATTTTTTAAAAAGTTTTCATAGAGGCAAGGTCTCACTGTGTTGCCTGCGTTGGTCTTGAATTCCTAGGCTCACACAATCCTCCTATCTCAGTCTCCCAAAGTGCTGGGATTACAGGCATGGGCCACTGCACCCGGCTTCATACTGGCTTAAAATCCCTTTCTTATTGTAAAGTGAATTTGTGTGTATACATGTGCATGTTTTGGTCTTTCTATTTTATTCTATTAAATTGATCTGTCTATTCCTGCTTTATTACCCAACAGATCCCGTATTAAAAGTAACTCTAGCAGTGTCTGATCTTCAAAAGTCCTTGAACTACTGGTGTAATCTACTGGGAATGAAAATTTATGAAAAAGATGAAGAAAAGCAAAGGGCTTTGCTGGGCTATGCTGATAACCAGGTGAGCAGTCTTGGAGAAGAATAACCTGTTACTTTGAATTTGGATAAATGAAGCTTATAAATGGTTTATAACCTTTATAAATGAAGCTAACATGAAGGTTGTTCCCATAGTTTCTTCACAGTGATTCAATATTTATATAGATAAACAGAAGAAAATGAAAATAAGTGATAACCTCACCACCCAGATATTACCTTGTTTATATTTGGGGATATATCTCTTCAGAAGTGGAATTGCTTAATCAAAGAGATTGAATGGATTTAATGCAAGATCTTTTTCATCTTCTTTTTCTAATAACCCAGCATTTGAGCACGATTTAGTCCTTGCACTTTGACCCTGCAATTCTACTCCTAGGAATTATTTTACAGATGTTCTCAACATACATAGGCACAAAGAAGTGTGTGCAAGGTTATCTGTTGCAGCATTGTTTGTAATCACAACGTGTAAGAATTTCAGTGTCCTGTAGATTAGAGACATATTTCAGTAATTTACGGCTCATTCATTGGAATGGATTACTATGTCGTAGCAAAAAGATTGAGGCAAATCTTTATGTACTGACATGGTAACATTAAGTGGAGAAAAACAAGGAACAGAATAATTTGTAAATTATACTACCATTTGTGTAGAAAAAAAACATAGATGCGTGCAGTGCTTCTAGAAGGATACACAGGAAACTGCTGACTAGTTGTCTCCGGGGTGAGAGTAGGATAGACACTTAGTTTTTACTTTACTCCTTTAGTATATAATACTTGAATTTTTCTACCACATACATGTAATGAATGTATAATCTGTTCCAAAAAATAACCCCCTTTCCTATTTCAGTGTAAGCTGGAGCTACAGGGCATCAAGGGTGCGGTGGACCATGCAGCAGCTTTTGGGAGAATTGCCTTCTCTTGCCCCCAGAAAGAGGTAACGCTTGATACCAGATTGAGCTCTGCGACTAGCTGGTTCAACCCAGCTAAGAACCTTGCCCTTCCCTTCTTGAGGTCCTTTTTGATTGTGGCTTTAGTATCAAGTTCAGCAGTTGTTTCAAGAGCAGCTGAGATAATAAATTCAAACAAATGGCGCCTTGGCTCTTTATGGTATCTGATACTCCTCTAGGGCTGACGAGGGCTGTGTCCTGAGTAGTGTGTGACCCCTGGCTCACGTTGCCTCTTTGTTTTCCTCAAGTTGCCAGACTTAGAAGACTTGATGAAAAGGGAGAACCAGAAGATTCTGACTCCCCTGGTGAGCCTGGACACCCCAGGGAAAGCAACAGTACAGGTGGTCATTCTGGCCGACCCTGTAAGTATTTCTCAGGCAGGGGGCAGGCTGGACCAGGGGTTTCTTCAAGGATGTCTTTGGCAGGTGTGTTTTCTCTTTATTGGCGTAGGACAGACATGAAATTTGCTTTGTCGGGGATGAAGCATTTCGAGAACTTTCTAAGATGGATCCAGAGGGAGGCAAATTGTTGGATGATGTGAGTCTCATTTCTACATTTACGTCACCATGGGCCTGAGAGGGATGGCATTAAGTGTGTGTGGGAGGAGCCTAAGCAACAGGGTCCAGGTTCTTACTGTCAGAACCAAGTCCTTTAGCTGTTGGGTTGAGCTCAGCCAAGGACCGATCTCTTCACTGCCACCTGTGTAGACCGCTTGTCTAGACTCAGCATTTGTGCCTTCCTACAACCTCAGGCTGCCCTGGAACCACTGCTGCTGGATCCGTCCTTATTCTGCTCTCTGCATGGAGATGCCTCCATCCGACCCCCTCAGCTCTGCAGCTCGTTTGATCATCTCTTCTCCATTCTGCAGCATCAGTCTCTTCTTTCTAGTGAGTTCTTCTTGCCAGCACGCAAACAGGCGCCGAAAGCTCCCATCCTTTAAAAACCTTTCACTGACCCCATATCTCCTCTCCAGATTTCTTCTTCTAAAAATCTGAGTGCGCGCTGTTTCTCTTTCTCGCCTCCCATTTTCACTTCAGTCTGTTTTGCACTGGCTCTTGTTACTCAGTGAAGTGCTTTTGTTTCTTGCCAAATATAGCAACTACTTTTAGATTCTCATCAAACTCAGTAATTCAGAAGCATTCAAAGTAGTTGTTGGATCCTAGCTCCTAGCACAAACCTGGCATGTACTAGACGTTCTGCAAATACTTTGTTGAATGATTAAAGGAACAAATTGGTCTTTCTTGGTTCTGTCACATAACTATGTGACTGATCTTAAACAGTTAAATTATTTGAACTTTAGTCTTCTTATCCAAAAATTTCAGAAAATAAGAGTATCTCATAAGATTGTTACGGTTTATAGAGCTTGGCAAATTACTGACATAATAGTAGATGCACAATTAACATTAAAGCAGGAAATGTACAGAAAATACAGTCTTTATACATTTTATCCTGAAGGAAAATAGAATCTCAGTCATCCTCTCAGCTGACAAATTTGCCAGACTCTTCCTCCTCACTCTTAATTTAATTTAATTACTTAATTAAATTTTTTGAGATGGAGTCTAGCTGTGTCACCCAGGGTGGAGTGCAATGGTGCAATCTTGGCTCACTGCAACCTCCGCCTCCCAGGGTCAAGCGATTCTTCTGCCTTGGCTTCCCGAGGAGCTGGAACTACAGGCACCTGCCACCATGCTGGCTAATTTTTGTATTTTTAGTAGAGATGGGGTTTTGCCAGGTTGGCCAGGCTGGTCTCAAACTCCTAGCCTCAAGTGATCTACCCACCTCAGCCTCCTAAAGTGCTGGGATTACAGGTGTGAGCCACTGCGCCTGGCCCATTTTATTTTATTTATTTTTCGAGACGGATTCTTGCTCCGTCACCTAGGCTGGAGTGCAGTGGCATGATCTTGGCTCACTGCAACCTCCACCTCCCGGGATCAAGTGATTCTCCTGCCTCAGCCTCCCAAGTTTCTAGGATTACAGGCACGTGCCACCACACCTGGCTAATTTTTGTACTTTTTTTTTTTTTGAGACGGAGTCTCGCTGTCGCCCAGGCTGGAGTGCAGTGGCAGGATTTCGGCTCACTGCAGGCTCCGCCCCCCGGGGTTCACGCCATTCTCCTGCCTCAGCCTCCCGAGTAGCTGGGACTACAGGCACCCGCCACCTCGCCCGGCTAATTTTTTTTTTGTATTTTTAGTAGAGACGGAGTTTCACCGTGTTGGCCAGGATGGTCTTGACCTCAGGTGATCCGTCTGCCTTGGCCTCCCAAAGTGCTGGGATTACAGGCGTGAGCCGCTGCACCTGGCCCATTTTATTTTTTTAAGACGGGATCTCTGTCACCCAGGCTGTAGTGCAGTGACACGATCTCAGGGGATCTCTCTGTGTCACCCAGGCTGGAGTACAGTGGCACGATCTCAGCTCACTGCAAGCTCCGCCTCCTATGCTCAAGTGATCCTCCCACCTCAGCCTCCCGAGTAGCTGGAACCATAGGCGTGCACCACCATGCTTGGCTAATTTTTGTATTTTTTGTAGAGATGGGGTTTCATCACGTTGCCCAGGCTGGTTTCAAACTTCTTGGGCTCAATCATTCGATCCGTCTTGGCCTCCCAAAGTGCTGTGATTATAGATGTGAACCACCACACTCGGCCTCTGTTCACTCTTTCATAGCATTGATGAACTCCTGCTCTCTGAGCTCTCTTCTCCTCTGCTGTTAGCGATCCTGCCATTTTCTTTTTCTTTTTTTTGAGATGGGAGTCTCACTGTCTTGCCCAGGCTGGAGTGCGGTGGCACAATCTCAGCTCACTGCAACCTCTGCCTCCCAGGTTCAAGCAGTTCTCCTGCCTCAGCCTCCTGAGTAGCTGGTAGCTGGGATTACAGGCATGCACCACCACACCTGGCTAATTTTTGTATTTTTAGTAGAGATGGGGTTTCACCATGTTGGTCAGGCTGGTTGAGTAGGCCGGGCGCGGTGGCTCACACCTGTAATCCCGGCACTTTGGGAGGCCGAGGTGGGCGGGTCACAAGGTCAGGAGATCGAGACCATCCTGGCTAACACGGTGAAACCCCGTCTCTTGAACTCCTGACCTCAGGTGATCCACCCTCCTCAGCCTCCCAAAGGGCTGGGATTACAGGTGTGAGCCACTGCGCCTGGCCATCCTGCCATTTTCATCTCCCTGACAGTTTCTCCTCAGACATGGGCACCTCTTTCTGTGTCTCATCCCAAAGTGTTTTTATACCCATAGCCCTACTTTGCCGTTTTCCCCATTCTGCATTCTTCCTCTACTCTGATGAGCGCTTACCGGCGACTCTGCTTACCCCTGCCCTGAACTTAGCCATCATCCTGGTTCCAGCTTCCTCACTTGTAGTTTTTAACTCCTTCCTCTGCTCAGACAAGTGGTTGTTGTTGATGAGGCGTAATCTAGGTAGAATTTAAATGTGTTTTGACAGTTGTGTTTACTCATACAACCACTACTCAGAATACAGACCATTTTCCCAGGAAGTTCCCTCATGCCCATCTCCAGTGAGTTGGCACCCTCATCTCCCAGATCAGCTGCTATTCTGACTTCTGTCACTGTAGGTGAGTTTGTTCTCGGACTTCATACAAATGGAATCATTCAGTATTTTCTTTTCTTTTGTGCCTGGCTGCTTTTACTCAATGTGGCTTTTTTTTGTTTTTTTTTTGAGACGGAGTCTCGCTCTGTCGCCCAGGCTGGAGCACAGTGGCCCGATCTCGGCTCACTGCAAGTTCCGCCTCCTGGGTTCACACCATTCTCCTGCCTCAGCCTCCCGAGTAGCTGGGACTACAGGCGCCTGCCACCATGCCCGGCTAATTTTTTGTATTTTTAGTAGAGATGAGGTTTCACCGTGTTAGCCAGGATGGTTTCGATCTCCTGACCTTGTGATCCGCCCGCCTTGGCCTCCCAAAGTGCTGGGATTACAGGTGTGAGCCACTGCGCCCGGCCTACTCAATGTGGTTTTGAGATTCCACCATGTAATTGCATATCACAGCTCATTTTTTTTTTTAGTTGCTGACTGATACTCAATTTTATGAATATAACAATTTGCTCATTCATTCTTACAATGGTGGACATTTGGTTTATTTCTAGATTTTTTTAATCTATTATAAGGAAGACTGCAATGAACATTCTTGTGTAAATCTTCTTGTAGATAGATGTTTCATTTTTCTTGAGTAAATAGTAGAACTGCTTTTACTTTATAAGAAAGTGTCAAACAGTCATCGAACGTGATCAGACCATCGTTTGTCCATGAGAGGTCCAGTCATTCTACATTCTCACCAACACTTACTTTGCTTTTTGTGGGTTTTTTTAGCTATTCTAGCACATGTGAAATGGTTTCGTTGGTGCAATCAAGTGATCCTTCCGCCTCAGCCACTACGTAGCTAGGGCTGCACCACTATGCCCAGCTAATGTTTTTTATGTTTGTAAAGACAGATTCTCACTGTGTTGCCCAGGCTGGCCTCCAGTGATCCTTCCAGCTTGGCCCCACAAAGGTTTAATTTTTATTTCCCTGATGACTAATGATATTGAGCACCTTTTCATGTGCTTATTAGCCATTTACTTGTTTTTGTGAATTTTATGTTCAAGTCTTTTTCCATTTTTTAATAATTTTTAATATTTCATGATGAAAAGTTCCAAATATGCACAACCGAAGAGAGTACGACAGATCCTTACGTGACTCTTATGTCGACTCTGTACCGTAGTTTTTCATCATTCCTTCGTCACTTGCAAATTCAAGTATTTTTCCCAGCCATTAATTGAGTTTTTGAAGATGAGGAATTTTTTATTTTGGTGAAGTCCACCTTAAGAACTTTTTCTCTTATGTGTAGTACTTTCTCTGTCCAGACCAATGTTATATCCCAAGAACCTCTTCACCTAGGAAACCCACCACGTATCACACTCAGTGTGTCTATAACTTATCTCACCTCAAATCCATTCTTCTTCCAGTAATACTAAATAAAGGCTGCTGGGGAGTGTTGATTCTGGGAAACCTGAATCTATGTTCCTGGGTTGCAGTCTTCAAGCTTGGCCCAGATAAACTCTCTATTTATATTAAAAATATGTTTAAAAATAAAAAGAAATAAATGCTACTATATCAATACATTCTTAAGTGCTTTATTTTTATTTATTTATTTATTTTTGAGATGGAGTCTCACTCTGTTGCCCAGGCTAGAGTGCAGTGGCGTGATCTCAGCTCATTGCAACCTCCGCCTCCCGCGTTCAGGTGATTCTCCTGCCTCAGGAGAGTAGCTGGGATTCCCGAGTATCTGGGGTTACAGGCATGTGCCACCATATCCAGCTAATTTTTGTATTTTTAGTAGAGACAGGGTTTCACCATGTTGGCTAGGCTGGTCTCAAACTCTTGACCTCAGGTGATCCGCCCACCTTGGCCTCCCAAAGTGCTGGGATTACAGGCGTGAGCCACCACGCCCAGCCTTAAGTGCTTCATATACATTCTGTGATTCTTACCATAACCTGCAAGGTTGATAGCATCAGCCTTTGCAAATGAGGAAACCAAGGCTAAGGATGAGTAAGTCATTGGCCCTCCCTCTTGAATACCATACACTGAGTGAGTGGCAGGCAAGGGCTTGGATGGTGATGACGTCATTCCCCTTCACCCCTGAGGACCACACGCTGAGCAGGTGTAGGCAGGGCCTGGATGGATGCCTTTCAGGCTTTATAGTCAGTCCTTTTTCTTCCTCTGTGCCCTGCTCCCTCCCTGGACAGTACAGCGTATCTGTGAGCCCAGTTGTTCATGCTGGAATCCTGAGAGCCAGTTTTGGTGTTATTTTGTTGTGGTTTTTTTTTTTTTAACATTTAATAGACATTTTAGATGTACAGTCACTTTTGAACATTATTTCTCCTCATCCTTAAATTATTTTAGCTATTAGTCACCAAGAGCTGTGAGTTCTCCCTCTGAAATGTCTTCTGCCTGTCAGCTTCCCCTTTGAAAGGCCTCATTGTCACCTTACGGTCTGTCCCAAAGCAAACATCCAGTCATTTTAAAACTGTTTAATCTGATAGCTCTCTCTTGCCTCTGAGATAAATTTCAAACTCTCTGACAGAGCATGTGACATATTTGGACATTCTCTAACCTCTGACCTTCTGTCCCGCCTCCCTCCCTAAGTCCCCTAACTCATCCCCATTCCAGTCCCACTGAACTGTTACATTAGCTAAGATACATCTTCTTGCATCCAACCCAAAGGGTTTTTTCCCCCTCTCCTCTTTTAATTGTCCTTCAACACTTAAAAGCTTTCTTAGGTTAGGCCGGGCACGGTGGCTCACCCCTGTAATCCCAGCACTTTGGGGGACCAAGGCGGGTGGCTCACCTGAGGTCAGGAGTCCCAGACCAGCCTGACCAACATGGTGAAACCCTATCTCTACTAAATACAAAAAATTAGCCAGGCATGGTGTTGTATGCCTGTAATCCCAGCTACTTGGGAGGCTGAGGCAGGAGAGTCACTTGAACCCAGAAGGCAGTGGTTGCAGTGAGCTGAGATGGCGCCATTGCACTCCAGCCTGGGCGACAAGAGCAAAACTCCATCTCAAAAAAAAAAAAAAAAAAGGAAAAAAAAGCTTTCTTAGGTTCTCCAGATCATTTAGTTGTTCTTTCCTCCCACTTTTTATGGCTCCTAAAAGACAGAAACATGCATATTTGTGGGTCGTGGTTTTTTTAAGCGTATCTTTGATTTTTAAATACTTATTTTCATCAAGATAATAAATCAGATAGTACCAAGATTTTTTTTTTTTGAGACAGAGTCTCGCTCTGTTGCCCAGGCTGGAGTGCAGTGGTGAGATCTCGGCTCACTGCAAGCTCCGCCTCCCAGGTTCATGCCATTCTCCTGCCTCAGCCTCCCGAGTAGCTGGGACTACAGGCGCCCGCCACCATGCCCAGCTAATTTTTTGTATTTTTAGTAGAGACGGGGTTTCACCGTGTTAGCCAGGATGGTCTCGATCTCCTGACCTCGTGATCCGCCCCCCTCGGCCTCCCAAAGTGCTGGGATTACAGGCGTGAGCCACTGCGCCCGGCTAGTACTAAGATTTTTTAGAAATGAAACGGTCCATCTCTGAGTCACGCTACCTAGGACAGCCACTTTTCACCTTCACTGTTTCTAAATAATAAATATATTTGTTTCTTCTTTTTCAATTGCCAACTCATCTTGTGACTTCCTGCTGAGGTAGATATTATAGCAAATGCTTCAAGACACACACATGCGTACACACACTCTGTCATGCAAAATACTTGTTTCCATATCTGAGTTTTCAGCTGTTCTGTACACTCCTCAAAGCTTCTGACGGTCTCTGCTGACACACCTGAACCCAGCATGGTACCTGGCTCTTTTTGACTAAATAAATGAATGTCTGTCCTTACTAAACAACTAAAGGGACACTTGTGGCACCAAAACATTATTGTTAAGGCTTTACTTATTTCTTTCTTTTTATGTGTATCTGTATATATATATGAGACGGGGTCTCACTCTGTTACCCAGGCTGAACTCGAATTCCTGAGCTCAAGTGATCCTCTGGCCTCAGCCTCCAAGTGGCTGTGACTATAGGTGTGACCACTGGGCACAGCTCAAGGCTTCCTTTTTAATTAAGATGCCCAAACTAAACAGAACCAACATCAGAAGAGTAGGCTGGGAGGACACTTATGAAATAAGGAATCATTCCAGGCTTCATTACTAAAACATCACGTACGTTTCATATTTGGCCTCACTGTCAGACTGAGTTTCGTGACACTAAAGATTCTTGAGCATCTGCCCAGATGCTGTGAGTGGCAGGACTTGCTCTTTTACCAGAGATCCTACCACCTGGCATGCGGGTCCCTGATCTAGTTGGTCTGCCAGCCACACTTCTGGCTACAGGCTTTGTTTGCCCTTGACTCTGCAGAGTGAGGATGCACAGTTGCTCATTACTCACCAGTATCTCTTGCCTTATTGAACATAATACTCTTACTGGATTAATACTCTTTAAATGTTAACATTTTTTTTAATTTCTCTTCTCTTTTTCTTGGAGTGGGGGTTTGGATCTTTTTTTTAATGTTAATTTTTTTTATTGGGGTCAGTACAGTGAGGTGTAAAGTGGGTTATGTCTTTTGTTTTTCAGGCTTGGAGTCAATGTATATTCTATTTCTATTTTACAGGCAATGGCAGCAGATAAAAGTGACGAGTGGTTTGCCAAACACAATAAACCCAAAGCTTCAGGTTAACGGAAGACATGACGCAGAGCAAGCCTCTGTAATTCCTGCCCAGCACCTGTGAGGCCTGACATGTCAGTTCCCGATAAATGCTCTTCTCATTTGTTTCCCGTACAGGCAAGGAGGCTTGGGTAGTGCAGATTTGTGTATTTCAATCTTTGGAAGCTCTGATGTAATTTAGAAATGAAATCCGATCATGAGTCCAGGTAGAGAAGGCCTGCTGTAATCTACACTGTTGCTGGGACTGCGCATTCTGTATATAACTGTGTTCGATGAGTGACAGATGATTGTTCAGACTAGGACAGCCGCATGAATGTGACTTTGGTTGGGATTGCAGATAGTTAGGGTTAACTCTGAATCATGTAGATTTTATGAGAGCAGCTGTTGGTAAATCCAAATGAATGGCTTGTCATGGTACCATTCCCAGCACCTGATGATACACTGTTCTATTATCTTATTCTGGCAGGTTTTGACATTTTACATTTTTTAAAGAAATTTTATTCCTTGGACCAAAAGGTTTGGTTAACCACCCCCATCTTACTTGCTTTTACATTTTGAGTGTCCAGAGGAAACAGAAAGGAATGAGTGTGTGACGTTGCTGCACACCTGGCTCCGTGCGAGTTTCTTTCTGTGCATATATTTTGTTTTGTTTATTTTTTTCTGTGTATATTTTTAATCCCGACAGAACATCATGTGAGATTTCTTTAAAATGGATTAAACGATTTCTTCAGCCTGAAAAAAAGGTTTTGAAAATGTTTTCTTGTAGTTTTGTTTGGTTCTATACAACAAATAGGTTTTAATCACTCGAAATGGAATTATGTTGTGTATTCATTGAATAATTAAATTTTTTTTGAAAGTAAGCTTCTGAAATCAAGCTGTTATACCAGTCTCTAAGTCTCATCATTTAAAGTGGTGGCCAGGTTCCGATTTTTAAAAATAAACTTAGGAGATTGGAAGGGATTGACTTAGAGGATCCTGGTTCCAAAAGAACATATATAGAATTACTTGTAAATCATAACCTCTGCTTTCCTCCCTTACTGGCAGGGTGTGGGGCATGGAAATTTTGGTTGTATTTCAGCTTATC
>NW_026652294.1:32206773-32207040 GCF_009828535.3 Hylobates moloch | reverse complement strand
CCCCTGTGGTGCAGTCCCCAGACCCCTCACCCAGGCACCTTCATGAGTAAGCATCAAAAATGTATTCCTGGCCGGGCGCGGTGGCTCACGCTTGTAATCCCAGCACTTTGGGAGGCCGAGGCGGGCGGATCACGAGGTCAGGAGATCGAGACCACGGTGAAACCCCGTCTCTACTAAAAATACAAAAAATTAGCTGGGTGTGGTGGCGGGCGCCTGTAGTCCCAGCTACTCGGAGAGGCTGAGGCAGGAGAATGGCGTGAACCCGGG